>NC_000081.6:103355027-103664543 GCF_000001635.26 Mus musculus
TGAGGCTGCAAACTAGGCCCAGCCCCATATTCTCTGTGTTCTTCATGCCTGTGCCTGGGACTCCCTCTTGCCCCATCTGTGTGGAACCCTCACAGAACCTTCTCTGAGGCACCCTCTCTGGAAGGAGATTACTAATTTCTTAAAATGTGCTGTTATCTTGGGTGCTTTTCTGTAACTTCCAATTCAGAAAGAGTACGAGATTTAGAGTATGATAGATATTAAATATTTATCCAGCTGCCCCTAAGCAACATAATTGGTATTTTAGGACAACAGTTTTCTTGTGTGTAAACTGTCAAGATTGTTCTCCATTCCACAGTCCCATGGTGGGGAAGGGAACACCACCATGCATGGACAGTACCTGGGACATCGAGAGGCTAACAAACAATGGCTTCCTCAGGATTAAAGCTGTGTGTTTTAGCTCACATATTTGACTAGAAGCACCTTAAGAGATGGGATAAGATGTCTTCATCTCATCTCTCACCTTGCCTCAATAAATGTTGTTAATTGAGCGACCGAGTGTGGCACTTGTCATGGTCTAATAATAGCTGGTGGCTGCACACGGTCTAACAATTTACAAGTGCTTTCATTCCCCTCACAAGTGCCTTGTGAGGTCAGAACTATTATTACCCCATTGTACATGGAAGAAACAGCTTAGAGCGGTCAAGCAGGGGACAGTGTAGCAATAAAAGAACAGATTCATTTATCCAGAGTCAGTGCCAGAATTTGAACTTGAGTCTGACTTCACACACTTCCTTCCCTTGAACCAGACTTCAGAAATCTGATGTGTTCTCCCAGAGCCTATGCTCTGATCTCTTTCCTTGATATACCCAACAAACTACCACACAAGGCTCTGCACTTAGCCTGGGTGAGAGGCAGCGGGTGGCGGGCAGGGTCTTACATAGCCATAGGTGAGGTTCCCCTTGGGCACGCCAGCAACAAAGTCTGCAAAGAGAAGAGAAACTGATGGGTGGAGGTGAGGACAGGGTGGACTCAGAATGTTGTTTCTGGCTTTCTTTTCAGTCCCCACTTTGGCTTGAAGATTGACTTACCTTCTGTGTCATCACCACTGAATTCACCCACAGCCACAGAGTATCCTGGGGACAGAGTGTGTGGATGTTAGCATTGCCTCCTTGGGGACCCCTACTCTCTGGCCCTCAATCCCTTCATTGTCAGCCTGTACACAAGTATGGCAGCAGAGCTGGTGGCACTGAGTGGGAGAAGCAGGGAACTGAGTGAGGCTAGAGGCCCCTGATTTCCCCTCCCATTTCCTCCCCACCTGCTTGCCTACCCAAGTAGCTGTCATCATAGACGGAGCTGGCCTGGCGGGTCTGCAGCTGCCCCTGAACAGGGTTGATGAGATACTCTGGGTAATAGGACTCCGAGATCTGCTCTTGAGTGGCGGACAGGATCTGGCCTGGAAGGGGAGCAGGGTGATGGGCAGGGGGAGGTCACAGAGGCTTTGGGGAGACTGAGTAGGATTTTAGAAGTATGGATCAAAGCTGGGCAGTGGTGGCAGATGCATTTAATCCCAGCAGTTGAGAGGCAGAGGCAAGAGGATCTCTGAGTTCAAGGCCAGCCTGGTCTACAAAATGAATTCTTCACAGAGAAACCCTATCTTAAACAAACAAAACAAAACAACACAACAAACAAACAAAAATGAGAAAGGAAAAAGAAAAAAAGAAAAAAGAAAAGGTTTGGATCAAAGAAGGGATGTGGCACCAAAGCTGGAAGAGGGCAGAGGAAGGGCTTACCTTGCCAGAAGTAGCTTCCAGGTCCACCCAGGACCACACGGCCAGTCTGTGGGGAGGTGCAGGGAAGATGGATGAGCATATATATCATCTGGTACTGACCCTAGATCCTCACTTCCTGCCTTCCCTCCCCAGCCACCTCACCTTGGTGAACTCAGCACTGAAGCCCCCTTGGCAGTAGCCCTGCCCTGCTGCACTGCCAAAATCTGTGAGAGAAGACAATGAGATGAGCTAGCTGCACACTGATGGGCTGACAGGGAAGAGAGGCAGGAGCAAGAAAGAAGACTGCTCAAGGGTCACCTGAGCAGCCTTGAAAAAATATATATCAATGCCTGGAGGCCTTGAAGAGAAAGCCCCAGGTACCAAGGACCCTCCCACGGAGAAGGCACAATGGTCCACTACACTCTGGCACCTACCTGAGCGGCAAGGTGCGTACTCCAGAATCCGGGTGAAGTTTTCTGTGGAGAGGTAGCAGGTGCCCACTGGGTCATTCTGTGGGTCCTTTTCTGTGCGCCAGCTATACAGTGGAGCACATGCCTGAGGGGGCCCGGGGCAGGGGGTGTTCAGATTTAGCTTAGTAAGATGACCACCTTCCACCCCAGACCAGGCCTGGCCCTCTCCACCACAGCTTAACCCTTAGCTACCACACCACTGAGCTCACTCATGCCTCACCAAGATGGAGGAGCCATGGGCCCGAACTGTTGCTCCGAACCACTGCAAGGACTTGTACTCCACAGGCTCCTCTCCCTTGGCACTGTACAGTGAGGACTCCAGAATCCGGGAGCCTTGGGGAAGTAGAAAGTGTACTCTCACACTTGTTCTCAGGAAGGTGACCCTAGCCTTGGTCTAGGATGCTCAGCATTTGTAGACCCTGAGACCCACTGGGACAGGGGAATGGAAGGAGTTTTAGACTCCTTTATGTAGCTGGACTTGACTGGTTCTTGCTCTCCTTACACACACATCCACATACATATATCAACAGAGACACCCATACCCACTCATACACACACCCACATCCACAGAAACATACACACCCACTCATACACACACACCCACATCCACAGAAACATACACACCCACTCATACACACACACACACATCCACAGAAACACACATACACACTCGTACACTCATACATCCACAGAAAAACATATATCCACCTCCCCACCCCCACCACAGCTTCCCAAGTTGTCTTGTTGGCTCCTCTGACTTCCTCGTAGCTGGAACAGGACATTTTCATTGTGGTGTTGGGGGAACATTGGCCAAGTCCCATGGCTCATCTCTGTCTGTTAGCCAGCCCTGTGACTCTAACGGCCTCTCCTTTCGCCTCCACACTAGACTTCCCTTTCTGTCTCTTTCCAAGTCTAAACTCTGCCCTCTGTAGCACTGCTTTCCTGCTCTTCTTACTCTCCACCTCTCAGGCTTTTTATTTGTTTGTTTGTTTGTTTTAAGACAAGTGTCTCATTATGTAGCCCAGGCTGGCTTTGAGCTTCTGGCACTCTTTTTCTGCCTCAGCCTCCTGTGCCCTCAGGCTTTTTAAAGTCAGCCTTAGGAACTGGGGCTGTAACTCATGCACTCATACATCCACAGCACATGTTTACCACGAATCAAACTTTGGGTTCAATGCCTAGTACCCCTTCAGAAATTAGCAGGCTTCCACATTCTTATGCTTACTTCTTGTCCTCTTATCTCTGAGGACAGACTGCCTGAGTTCACAGCCTTGCTTTCTTACTAGTTGGGTGACTTAACCTTGCTTCCTTCCTCACAGGATGGGGATACTAATACTTCATACAGTTGCTGCAGGATTAAGTGTGCCAAGGCACAATAGTGCCTAGCATGGAGTAAAAGCTCTCTGAGTGCTAGCTGAACAGCCTCAGCTTCCTTAGGTCCATCTGCCTGAAGGCTGAGCCCCCCCTGGGGGCAGTGGCTGAATCACACTGTGCCCAGTGTGCACTATCACTTAGTTTAGGAACAGAACTCTGCAGCCTCCTCTGCCTTTGTCTGCATTATGGCCCTGGCCTCCCAGAGCTGTGGGTGATTCAGTGAAATGAGAGCCACATGTTTCTGAATCATGCCCGCCCTTCTTGGGCTGGGCTGGGAACATGGAGTGAGTGCCACGGGAAGCCCACAGCTAGGAGCTGGATGGAGCACCAGAACTACTGCAGGGGGAAGGGGAGGGGGAGGAGCACCCTTCACCCAGGCCCCACCCCCAAACTGCAGGCCCGCCCACCCACCCTCTTATGCCAGGCCCTTCCCTGAACTCTTCCAGCCTACCTTTGCTGTCAAATTGAATGGTGGTGCACTGGATAGGACTGGTGCCCCAGGGACACACATAGACAGCACCACCTTGCAGTACACCTGGCTGGCTAGTGTTAGCCTTGGGTGCCCCAACCAGCACACTGACTCTGTGGAGGGGAAAGGAGAAGTAGATTAGGACGGGTCCTATTTCCAGGTCAGTGTCTGGAGGCAAGATGCACCCAGACCTTTGGGCCAAGAGTGGGGGTGGGGTAGATGTCCCTTGGGTTGTATTTATATCTCAGAAGATGCCACAGATGCCAGAGGCAGGGGCTGGAGTCAGGCATTCCCCATGTGCTGCTGTCACTAACTCAGCTCCTCCCCTCCTCCCACATTCTCTTACCTTCTTCCCCTACTACTAGAGAGGAGAAGCCAGAGTCAGTTCCTGGAAAGGGAAAAGAAGACTAGGGTCTGGACTCTGGCTTTTTTGTCTCTTCCATCTACTTGCCAAGGTTAGATGTCCAGCCCAACTAGGGCTGTAGCCCAGGAGTAGAGGATGTTCTCGGCATACGCAAGGCCCTCAGCACCAGGCTAAGAAACAATGCCAAATGCAATGTATGACCTTTGGTTGAAAGTGGATTAATGTGTGTGTGTGTGGTGTGTGTGCGCGTGCGTGCATGTGTGTGTGGTTTTTCGAGATACAGTTTCTCTGTGTAGCTCTGGCTATCCTGGAACTCTATCCTTAGACCTGGCTGCTCTTGAAGTCACAGAGATCTCCCTGCCTGCCTTCCAAGTACCAGGATTAAAGGTGTATGCCATCACTGCCTAGCTAAAATATATATATTAAAGGGACAATTTAGCTCCAGAACCCCAGGCTCCTGTAGAGCCTCATGGCCCTCACCTTTCTTTCCAAGCCAAATTTTCTCCCTTGGATGGAACTCAGGCAACCGGCCACTTAAGTCTTGGGGCATGTTGGAGGAAAAAATGAGTCTCTGAAATTAGGACTATGAAAGCAGGCCACTTCCTGGGCCTGGTTTGCCCCACCCTGTGGCCTATAGGGGACCTCACCTTCCTAGCTGGGCCTCTGACACACTTGTACCTCTTTCCCACAAATTAGCCCCAGAAAATTTAACTCAAATCCTGTTCTTTTGAATCCTCTTCCTGGACACACATGTCTGAGATGGGGTCTTTCGAGGGATGGCTCCTAGCATCCTTCTTCTACCAATTCTGGTCCTTTGCTTCTGGGGTCTCCACACAGCTCTCCTCTACTAGCCCCGATCTCTTGTTTCCAGCTCCTACATACAGCCACAGCCTTCTTCTCTGCTGGCACTCTCCTCAGGATCTCCTGCAATGACTGCATCTGGCAGTCTGGGCAGCTTTCCTTGGCACCCCAGCTCTGGGCCAGTGTTCCTGCCAGCCTTGGCCTCTACTCTCCTCCCCTACTGCCACTGGCATTGCTCCTCAGCCTCCGCCTGTACCCAGCACTGCTTGCTCTCCTGATTTATATTCCCAGGTCCCCTCCTGTCTTTTTTCTTTTCAAATTATTTATTCATTTAATGTGTATGGATATTTTGCCTGTATGTATGTTTACGTGCCATGTGGGTACTTTGTTCCAGAGGAGACCAGCAGAAGGCACTGGATCCCCTGGGAATGGAGTTAGAGGTAGTCATGAGCTGTCATGTAGGTGCTAGGAATTGAACCCTGGTCTTCTGAAGAGCAGCAGCCAATGTTCTTAACCGCTTCTTTTTTTCCTTTTTTTTTTTTTTTTTTTTTTTTTGAAATAGGGTTTCACTGTGTAGCCCTGGTTGTCCTGGAACTCACTCTGTAGACCAATCTGGCCCTGGACTCAGAGATCTGCCTGCCTCTGCCTCCCTGAGTGCTAGGATTAAAGGCTTGCTCCATCTTTGACTGGCTTCTTCCTTCTTTCTTATTCTCAGATCGTAGGCCTTTTCACCTGTCTTAGTCAGGGTTTCTATTCCTGCACAAACATCATGACCAAGAAGCAGTTGGGGAGGAAAGGGTTTATTCAGCTTACACTTCCATACTACTGTTTATCACCAAGGAAGTCAGGACTGGAACTCAAGCAGGTCAGAAAGCAGGAGCTGATGCAGAGGCCATGGAGGGATGTTCTTTACTGGCTTGCTTCCCCTGGCTTGCTCAGCCTGCTCTCTTATAGAACCCAAGACTGCCAGCGAGCTGTTCCTCAGTCTTTATCTGTAGGAACGAGAGCTCAAAAGGGGACTTGAGGAAAAGACAGATGTCTTCTGAGAGTCATACTGAGGGGCAAGGGGGTCTAAGAGCATCAAGGAAGGAAGCCCCCAGGACACCAGTGGAGTATGGGTGGAGTGTGAGAGGACAGGTGAGAATAGAGAAGGCAGGGGGTCCAGAGGAGTAGGATGGAGACAAACAGGAGGTGCCTTAAGTTATAGAGAGGGGAGGTGCCAGCTTTGGTTACCAGGGGGACAGGAAATGTTTACTGCCTGTGGCTTCCGGTCAGTTTTCAACCTCTCACTTCTCCATTTGTCTCCCACCTCTTAGGCATTAAAGCCAATTAGAGGTTTGAGACACCACTCCATTGGCCTAGTGACTTTCAGGTGAGAATTCTGAGAAAAATAGGAAGCTGTAGCCCCAGGGCAGGGGTGAGGGGAGAGACAGTGGTGTGGTCCTTGTGTAGCTCAAGCTGCTGGGCTACACAGAGAACTTGGCCACTCTGTCTTTAGCTCCACAAGAGTGAGGGCAGAGCACAGGAACCAGACTGCTACACAGGGAGCTGAGACTCTGGTTCTTGCCCTGTCTCAGTGTAAACTTGGGTTTCCTCTCTTCCTCTGGGTTCTATCAGGATCCCCAAATTTCTCCCATACCATCTGCATTCATGGAGAAACTGAGAAAGAAGCATCTGTCAGTCCTTTCAAAGCTGCTGAAGGCTGAAAGCCCATAGGCCAGGGGCATATCTGTTCACTGTGTGAAGGTTCGGGGATCCCAGAATGCAAACAGGGCACAAGGATCCAGACCAGGCCCCCTGACCCATGACTTCCACCTAAGGCTTTAGTGGTGTGTCCATTTTAGTAGTCCTCATTCTGGCACCCATACATGCTAGGTGAGGTGCCTGTGCCAAGATTGCCATGTACCCTGATTCTCCTCCTACCTGCTGCTTCCTAAATCCCACAGCAGTAGAATCTTCACAGTAATTCAAGAGGGTACCAAGGGAGGGTCCCTTGGGCTATTTTCTTTTTTTTTTTTTTTTTTTTTTTTAAAGATTTATTTATTTATTATATGTAAATACACTGTAGCTGTCTTCAGACACACCAGAAGAGGGAGTCAGATCTTGTTACGGATGGTTGTGAGCCACCATGTGGTTGCTGGGATTTGAACTCTGGACCTTCGGAAGAACAGTCAGGTGCTCTTACCCACTGAGCCATCTCACCAGCCCCAGCCCTTGGGCTATTTTCAATATTGCAGAAAGCCTCACGGAAACCCTGCGTTTACCTGATAAGGCATCCCAGGCTAATTAAAACTCCAAGTGCATTTGCTTTCGGCTGGCATTACACCAACTTGTATGGGGAACCTGGTTATCTCAGGCTGGTCAGAAGCTCTGATTGGCAGCTATAGATACTTTTGGTTCATAAAAGATGAAAAGACCATTAATTATCATCCACTGAACGCAGCTTGGCAGTTATACTCTATTAGAGTCCATGGGAAGAATACTTGGCATCGTTTCTCTCGAAGCCTCAGGGTTTGGAGGTTCTAGTTAGTCTTTTGAGAGGGAACATCCACTGGCTTTAGGACTAATGTAGATGCCCTTTGAGTGGTGCATGCAGTAAAGGAAGGGCCACCTCAGTTCTGACATCCTTCAACAAGTTCCCAAACTGCTGCCCTAGTCTTATGACCTTATTTGACAGATGGGAAAACTAAATCCAAGAGAAGTCACACCGATCCAGAGTTGCTCAGAATCTTTCCCAGGATGGGAACCGAAGCCTGGAGACCTGTAATGCTGTTTCCTAGGCTAGTATTCTGTTCTGCCCCATTGCCAAAACATCTCCTCCTCTCTTCACTATCTTCCTAGCCAGGCTTTTGATTAACCAAGCCGTTGTTCAATATTCAGTTACTGTTTGACTCCCTTGGCTTGACAAGGTCAGGGTAGAGAGCATTAGGTGGGTCAGGGCCCAACTCCCACAATCCTACCTCACTTCTGGCCAGACCAGAGGTGGACATCTACTTCTGGAACCCCATGTACATCCCAACGGGAGACATCTGATTGGCTGAGTAAGAGCTGCCTCTAGCAGACTGGTCCATTTAAAAGTCACTTTCCCTCCTCTAGCCTTTCTTTCTCAGTGATGAGTTGCTTTTGAGTGATTCCTAAGCTAATTTCTACTTCTAAATTTCTTTGACTTCTAAAGCAATAATACTTTCTCTGTTCAACACAGATTTTTAAAAAATAATCCAGGGCTGGCGAGATGGCTCAGCGGGTAAGAGCATTGACTGCTCTTCCAAAGGTCCTGAGTTCAAATCCCAGCAACCACATGGTGGCTCACAACCACCTGTAATGAGATCTGACACCCTCTTCTGGTGCGTCTGAAGTCAGATACAGTGTACTTATGTATAATAATACATTAATCTTTGGGGTGGTGCAAGCAGGGACTGAGGGAGCGGAGTTGATCAGAGCCAGCAGGTCCAACTGGAGTGAGCAGAGGTCCTAAAAATTCAATTCCCAACAGCCACATGAAGGCTCAGAACCATCTGTACAGCTACAGTGAACTCACATAAATAAATACATAAATAAATAACTCTTTAAAAATAATTCAATGAGAAATGAATATGAAAGCTTATAAGATAATGTGAGGAAACTGTTATAACTATCACAGTTATTAGCAAGTACTACAAGCATTGTAAGGACTGAGGATGTAGCCCAGCAAGTGGACTGCTTGCCAATCCTGCACAGAGGCCCTGGGTTCAATCTCCATAAACTGGGTGTGGTGGAGGGTGTGACAGAGCCTGCCCACCATCCTAGCACTCTAGAAAGGTAGGGTCAGAAGTTCAAGGTCATCCTTGGCTACAGTTTCAGACCAGCCTGGGAATGAATGAATGAATGATTGCAAGTAAGAAAGAAAGGAAAACTTAGAATAGGAGGGTGTCAGGGAAGAACATCAGAATCAGGAATTCCTCCACAGAACTCGTGCCTTGTGTATGTTGCTCATCCTCTGTGGGCAGGCACCTTTTAGCTATTGTCTCCTTCAGTCCTAAGAATCAGTTAGGTATCCTGTGCAAGGGGAGGCTGAACTGCAAGGATTTAAGTAACTTGCTCAAGCCCGGGCTCTTTAGTGAATGGTAAGCACTCACACCCAGAGCTGCCTGGCTTCAAGCTTCTTCACCCCTTTATGTCTGTGTAACCTCAGCAGAGCTCACCCCGTTCTCTTCATTATTCAATATGAGAAGTAATGCAGGAGGAACAAGGAACACCAAGACCACAGCCACAAAGGGGCTGAGAGGGGTGGAGGGGAGTCTAAAACACACAGGTGCTGGGAGGGAAGTCACAAGGAAGGAGAATGCCCCAGAGCTTATGCCCAGAGCAAAGGTGAGGGCGGAGTAGAATGTGAGCTGGACACCTGGGTTCTCTTGAGGAATGGAGGCTGGGGCTTGTTTTAGAAGAAACCTCAGGGACTGGAGGATCAGGCCAGGGGCTACTGGGAGTGCAAAGTCCAACAGATATTTTAAAAGAGAACTGACAGTTTTGTGTGGGGAAGAGTGACACCCTGATGGGGGAAAAGACCCTATACCCCCTCCATCCTCTCTGCTCCATTAGGGTTGTGGTAAGAAATTTGGGGGACCCTGGCAGAGGCTCCGGGACAGGGTGATGAAATGAGGTTTGGGCAAGAGGCCAGGGTGCGGGGTGGGGGTTGGGTGGGGACCTTGAAAAGCTCAAATTCAACGGCTGTGGCCTAGTTATCTTTCTGTTTTTCCATCCCTAAGTCCCTCAGATAAAGTTAAAAAAACTGTCCCTTCCCCAACCAAATTAGCTAGAGTTAATCCCACCCCCAGCCCCCTAATTAAATAACAGCTAAAATCAGATGACTTCTGACAAAGGTCCAATCAAGCCCTAAGATCCCAGGGTCGGTGTAGGTGCTGCCATGGGCAGAGAGAGGCTCAGAGCTAGTAGGTGGAGAAACACCTACTGCTGTCATCAAAGGGGTTCAGGAATATGGCATCTGGGGTCCCTTAGCCCAGCAGTTGGGACCGTCACTTTTCTCTTACTTCCAGACCTCCTCTCCTTATTTAAACAAACACGTTTGTTTCAATGTGGCCTCTAATTTTCCCAAGCCTCTGGGCACCAGTCTAGGTCTGCTTACTACCCGGAAATAAGGATTCTCCATAGAGATTTTCAGGAACCTTCGTTCTGATGCTCTTGGGCCCAGAGAGCCTATATCTTTCTCAGCTTCCGACCCTAGTCCCAGAAGTCTGAGTTCTACTACAGCCGACAAGCTACAGGAAATCAGCTTTTCTCTTCCTCCCAAGAGCTAGAGCAAGAGGGAAACCGCCCACCCCCCTTCAGGCGCGCGCACTCACACCCCTCCCGACACATCCGTGCACCGCCCTGGATTGATCCGGCCACTAGCCCTAGTACCCCCAGTGCCAGGGTTCTGGGATTCTCCCCAAGTTCTTGGATCTCTTCGCCTGAAGAGACTGGGGGTGGGAGGCAATTCAGGAGAATGAGGAGAAAGGGGAGGGAGCCTTCGTCTTCCTCCCGGGTCTTTCCCGAGTCTGAGTTGATGGGGGAGGGGAGGATGAGACTGGCCCCCACATAACCTTCCGACCCTCTCAGTCTGTCTTTCCTCTTACGGCACACGCTTACCCAGCTCCAACCCTCTCAATAGCCCCACCGAGGATCTCGAGGTTCTTCCACTGCCTCCTAAGGCCCTGCCCGGCCTCCGCACCCCCCTCGACTCCCACCCGCCACAGGTCTCCCGCAGCCCACAGATCGCCAGAGACCCTAAGCTTTCTGCGCCCTCTCCTCCCGGTTGGCCCTTAGACCCTGCCTGTACTTCTCCAGCTTCTAGATTCGGGTCCTCTCCTCATGCCACACAAGTTTCGACACCGATCTCACACTCCACGTCGGCCACGGTCCCTCCCTGCTGCAGCGCGGGCCCCCAATTCTAGCTTGGGCCCCCAACTCAAGTCTTGGTCTTTCCAAACTCCGCCCTCCAACTCAAGTCCTGGTCGCTTCCAGTCCTCGGCGCGCCCCCAGTTTCCAGGTGGCCCCCTGCCCGCTTCCCGCCGCCAACCTCGCCACTCACCCGTCCCTTCCCGGCCGGTAAAACTCCACGGAGAAGCCAAAAAGGGAGCCGGGGGGCCCGGAGAGCACCGCCGGGGCCTCCGCGTCTAGGTTGAAGCCCCCAACCTGGAGTGGTGGCGGCCACAGTAGCAGCAGCAGAGGCAGCAGCGGCGGTAGGCGTCGGGGCCCCCAGCGCAGCAGCACCGCGTGGAGAGGAGATCGAGGCGACCGTGGCGTCCAGCTCCCCATAGTGCCCGCTCTTCCCTGTCCTGGGGCCACCGACCCGGAGCCGCTTCCTAAACCTCCCAGAGGCGAATGACTCAACGCGGGGAGGAGTTTGCCAAACTCCCGGCTGGGCCCTCCCCCCGGCCGCCGGGCCGGCTGGCGGGGGGGCATTCCTGGGTCCCGGGGACGCCGAGGCCGCGCCCCGCACCCGAAGGGGCGTGGGGGGCCGCACCTCTGAACCCTGGCTCCGGCCCCAGCTGGAGGCCGGTGGTCTGGCCTGGCTCAGACTGGGCGGGCTTGGGTTCTTCGCCCTCCTCTCCGCTTCCCCCTCCTCCCTCCCCCTCCTTTCCAGATGTACAACGTAAACGCTCGGAAAAGTAGTCGGAAAAGGGAGCAGAAAATTTCCTAATGAGGAAAGGAATCACCTCTGGGGGGCGGAGGGAGCCTGAATATTGTGTGTGTGTGTCTCCCTCATTTCTTCAGGAAAAAAACTTTGGGGTCGAGAGACAGGGGACTCCTCTGGCGTCCGGCCAACAGGGATTCCCCTTGCCTTCCGGGGCCACTGGGTGCCTGGGTTCTGGCCAGCTAGATTGGGACTCTGCAGCCCAGTCACTGAACGCTCCCCAGACAGCCTCCTGGGGTAGCTTCGTTGGCCTCGGGAATTCCGCGGCTGCCCCTCCCCAAGCTGATAGAGTGGAAAGCATAGGACTTTTGGGGTCTCTGACACAGGAGCATTGGGCTTTATTTGCTAACGTTGGGTTTGGAAGTCTCTGTTCTGGCCCTTTCTTGGATTTGATACCTGACCAAGTGGCCAACCTCTCAATTCAGTTCCTTCATCAGATTGCCTGATTTCCTGGATAAGCCCCAGAAAGATAAGTGATGGGTAGCAGTTGTGATGGTGGTGGTGGGGAGTCTTCAAAGGGAACCAACTTTCAGCTTCTGTTGGCCATCTGAAACCCAAGACACTTGCATTATTTGTGTAAGTAGAGGAAGGGGTGGTAGTAAGTGAAGGTACCTTGTTAGCCCCTAGCTCAGGCTGTGTGTGATGAGATCACCTTTCAGGATTCTGGTCTTTATCTTAGTCTGGGGGGAGGGGAGAGAGGCCTACAGTCTCCCCTAATCCCCTTTGCTTTCTACTCCCTTCTCAGCCTTTTTCCTCCAGGACTTCTCCCCTTTCAGAATAAGGCCCACAGAGTAAAATCCTGCCCTCTTCTTGCCCTTCTCTTTTGACCCGTTGTGGCCTGAGGGGATGCTGAATAAAAATCCCAGAGTCATTTTTTTTTTTTTCCTGCTGCATGCTTCCTCTCATCTGTTACTCTTACTCTGCTTTCTGTCCTCAGTCACCCAGCTAGATCTTCAAAAGCAGATCTCCAGGGCCAATTGCAGCCCCAGAGAGAGGCCAGCTGAACAGACTACAGCCTAACCCTGGCTCCATTCCACTTTCACATCTGCAGGTCCTGACCCTTCGTCAGGTGGGAAACATAAGGAATCTGTGGGTCAGGATCTGAGGCAAGCAGTACCCAAAGTCAACCTCTGGTGTGATTGGCCAGGGGGGGAACCCAGGTGAAGAGGAGAATGGACTTTTATTTACTGTTTATAGACATTCATGTGAGGCTTGGGTCCCACATGTGTGAATCCAGCCCTCTCCTTTCTCAGCCCAGACTTTTAGATTTTTTTCCCAGGATTTAGGAGCTGGGGAGGAAGGGGGGAGGTATACAGCTAGGGAGGTGTGTGACTCAGATCCTCCCAGGAGCCTTGGTGGGGGACAGGGGACATAGTGTCCTGCCTTGGTCCTCCTCCTCCTCAATCCCCCAACATTGGCCAACTCAAACAGGCACCCTCCCTGTCCATTCCTCGCTCCTGTTTACGCAGGAGCCCCTTAGTCATTCTCTGGCTAGCTGTTCCACTCTCCCCAATATCCCTCCTCTCTTGGCTCTCTCTGCCCTTATAAGTCCTCACCCAGTGGCCCTGACACCTCTAGCTTTCTCACTTGCCTTCCTTGCCTTTGCCTAGCCTCCCTTTGCTCTGCTTCTTGTTGAGTCTGAACTGGAATTTCTTCCTGCTTGGAGGGACTTCAGCATAACCCTCCAGGCCAGTAAGAGAAAGATCCCCAGAGGGTGTCCATTTAATCTTTCTTTAGAAGAGAAAATTGCTATAGAGTGATGACTTGTTTAAGGTCACATGACTAACCAGTTACGGAGTGTTTAGGACCTGAGTGCTTAAAATTCTGTTTGTTTGTTTACATTTATTTTGTGTGTATGAGATCGTGCACAGATAATGACACTCATGTATGGGTCAGAGAACAACAGAGCAGCATGTGACTCCCTGGGATCAAACTCAGATCATCAAGTGTGAGGTAGCAAGTATCTTTACCATTTTGCCAGCCCAGCCTGATGTGGGTGCTTTGACTCCAAGCCCACTGCTCTCTTCTTAGGCCACTGCTTCTGCATCCTCTGTCTCCTCTTCATATTTCTCCCTGTTCTGTATATCTCACCTTCTCTTTGATCCATCTGTGTGCTCCTCTGTGTATCTCCGGTTTCCCTCTCTGGTAACCCTCTGATCTGAGACGATCTCTGGTAGCCTCTGTCCTATGGTTTCATGGTAATGATTTGCTTGGGTGGCTATTATTAATCATAGTATGCTCCATGATGGCAGCACGGAGAGTGAAAGACAAGGCCAGGGCCCTACTCACCAAGCTCCTGCTGTCAACAGCTTGCCTCTTTGAAGGCTGAAAGTTTAGAAGCAGAAGAATGAATTTCCACAGAGAAATTCAGATGCAGATGCAAAGTCTAAAGTTAGGATTCCTGCCAAGCTCTGGCAGCCAGGCTAGGGTGTGAAACAGTGATGGTACATGTTATATGTTAGCTTCTGGTCTGAGCTTTAAGCTGTTTCTCCTCCATGTAGTCTTCCCAAAGGCCCAGTGCTGAAGGTATAACTGTCCTAATTTTACTGTTAGGAAACAGCCTCAGAGGAGTGGCCATTAGCATTACAGAAGGAGAAGGGCAGAGGAGCACCAGAGCAATCTAGCAAGACGCTTGCTCTTCCCATGGTTAGCCCTCTACAAAGCTGGACTTCTACACGGGAGTAGGCATCTTAACCTAGATCTGCTGTCTTTGGGGGTAGGAGAGGAGGATTGTATATACAACCCATGAATCTTCTTAAACTGGAGGGCTTCTGTGTGCGTGATTTCTCTGGGGCAAGACTCAGTAGCTTCTTCTTTCAAATGCCTGGAAACTGAGAGCCCTGAGGTTGGGTGCTTTGAATTCAAGAAGTAGGCTTCCACCTTGTGGGGCCTGTAAAAACCTTGTCTGGATAAAGAGGACTGAGGTCCTCGAGAAACCAACCTCACACTAACTGGACTCAATGACACATGCTTATAATCCCCATGCTGGGGAAGCTGAGATAGGCTGATTATGAATTCCAGACCTGTGTAGACTGTGTAGTGAAACCTTGCCTTGAAAAATTAGTGGAGGTGGTGACACAGTCTTTAATCCCAGCACTAGGGAGGCAGAGGCAGGAGGGAGTCTGTGAGTTTGAAGCCAGGCTGGTTTACAAAGCAAGTTCCAGGATAGCCAGGGCTACACAGAGAAACTCAATAAATTAAAAACAAAACAAGACCCCCTATATCCAAACCCTTCTCTCATCCCTCCCACAAACTCTCCTTTCTCCCAAAACCTCTTCTGGTTGTTGAGATTGATACATGATTAGGCCATTGGTGTGCTAAAAGATTGATTCTGAGACTCCCCAAAACTGGAGAGATTGGCTCTGCCAGAGACCTCAGGCTAGTGGCTTCTGTACAGAGCAGCCTTTCTTTTACTTGAGGTATCGCTCAAACTTAATGTTCTCAAAAAAAGATAAGATAACACAGGTCAGCAGAAAAGGAGACAGAGGAGAGGTTTGACTGCAGAATGCAACCCTCCCAACCCCCGTAGAGTGATGAGCAGGAGTGGGACCTCACTGGGAGGAAGGAGAACCATTTGTAAAGAGGATGAGGTGGCATGGGGTCATCAATAACACGATCCCAGTTACAGCAGCAGCCTAGGAGCAGAGCCTGCTGAAGTTGGGGCATTGCTGTCTGTCAGAAAGGGAAGTGGGAAAGTACAGGAGCAAGCCCTCTGAACCCAGGGGCTCTGTCACTGCCCTGACTCAGGTCTCTGTTTAGGGGAACTGATGGCTCCATCATTCGTGAGTCATCACTTACCACTCCCACCCGTCTGCCCTGGGAGAAACCCCTCCTCATGTCCCAGAGACTTTACTCTCCTCCCAAACCCCAACTTCCCTCCGCATGTAGGAGGAGGTGGTGTTCACCAGGGTGACCAGAGCAGGCCTGGAGATAAATGCTTAGGTCCTCTTGGGGCTGTGGAACTTTGAACCTAGCAACTGAAATGGTGCCTGGATAGCTCTGAGGACAACAAACTGGGAGTTTTCTGGACTGGGATACGTGATGGGCATTGACAGAGAGGGACACTGTGATAAAAAGTACCATCCTGGTACAAGTTGATCAATGGAAAAAATAGCCACTCTCACTAAGTACCTTCTTTTTCAACTTTCTTCAGTTTTTCTTTCTCTTCTTTCCCAGCCTTTTGGGAGTCACCAGAGCTCTACAGCAAAATTTAATAACCCAGATAGGAAGTTAAAAGGAAAATAAGATCCTCAGGGGTGTCCTAAACATTGACCTCTTTTGATTTACTCTCTTACCCCCACCCCCCATTTCTTTCCAGTGTTCCCCCTTTGCTTGTAGTTTCTATCTCTGGAGAGGGTGACTGATACTTCTTAGCTAAAGGTCTGGAAGCTGAAAGAAGAGACCCATCCGGGGTGGGAGCTGTAAGTGGGAGTGTCAGCTTCCTGGGATGGCCTTCCCAGATGTGAGCACATCTGGAGCCCATCAGGGAGGGACCTGGAGCACCAGGATTTCCAGTGCACATCCGATTGAGACTGCAAAGGGTTGTGGATGAGCCAGGACTTCCCTCATACTTCCACAAGTCTGCCTGCCATTTCTAGCTCTCTCTGGAAGTATTTCCAGCCAAGACAGGATGTTGAAACATGGGCAGGGCTCAGTCAGGGAGAATAAGAAAGCCAGAAATTGTACCCCAAATCCAGACATTTCAGTAGCTACAGAGCTTTCTGGTTCTATAGAGATGACAGTATCTGTGATCTGGTAGGAGTGTGTGTGTGTGTGTGTGTGTGTGTGTGTGTGTGTGTGTGTGATGGTATATACTTTGTCCTTAACACATAGCATGAAGCTGAAGACAGAGCCCAGTGTAACTACCTGCTTGCTTTTCAGGAAAAAAAATCCTCCTCAGGAGATCACTAGACCTTTGGCTCTCTTCATCTCTCTACTTACCCCAAACAAACACACACACTCCTTCCTTGGCAGCAGATTCCTCCTTGTCCATCATCGCTTCACAATGAGCACATTTGTTTTCTAGGGATCATGTGCAAGGCTAAGAATAGGCAGACCTTCTTACCCTTCAGTGAGTCAACCTATGGCAGAGCTAAATCACTGGGTTTAGAGTGACCTTACAAGGGTTCCAGGTGTCTGTTGTAGCAAGCATTGTATAACAATGAATAACAATGTATAACACAGAAAGTCTCTGTGGCTGGAATTCCTGAGGCCAGGATAGATCACTTCCAGTGTATGTGTGTGTGTGTGTGGTGTGGAGTATGTGTGTGTGTGTGTGTGGTGTGTGGTGTATGTGTGTGTATGTGTGGTGTGTGTGTATGTGTGTGTGGTATGTGAGTGTGTGTGTGTATGTATGGTGTGTGTGTGTGTGTGTGTGTGTGTGTGTGTGGTGTGTGGAGTATGTATGTGTGTGCCTAACCCTCCTTTTCTTCTAGAAGAATAACCAGAGGAGGAGGCAAGCCTTATAAGATTCTTTTCATTTGTTTATGTTCTGTGTGCATATGCATGTATGTGCATGTGAAACACAAAGGCAGACATTGGGTCTTCCTTCTTTTCTTCTCCTTCTCCTTCTCCTTCTCCTTCTCCTTCTCCTTCTCCTTCTCCTTCTCCTCCTCCTCCTCCTCCTCCTCCTCCTCCTCCTCCTCCTCCTTTCAGGGTTTCACTGTGTACCCCTGGTTGTCTTGGAACTCACTCTGTAGGACTGGCTGGCCTTGAACTCAGAGAGAGCCACTTGCCTCTGTCTTCCAAGTGCTGGGATTAAAGGCATGTGCCACCATTGGCTTAAATTGTTCTCAATCTATACAGAAATAGGGTTTCTTTGTATTTCCCTGGCTGTCCTGGAGTTCACTCTGAAGACTGCCTCAAACTCAGAGATCTACCTGCCTCTGCCTTCCAAGTGCTGGATTAAAATTGTGTCCCACCATACTCCCAGCTGAATACTTGTGTTTTTTTTTTTTTTTTAGATTTATTTTATTAATATATGTAAGTACACTGTAGCTGTCTTCAGACACTCCAGAAGAGGGAGTCAGATCTTGTTGCGGATGGTTGTGAACCACCATGTGGTTGCTGGGATTTGAACTCTGGACCTTCAGAAGAGCAGTCGGGTGCTCTTACCCACTGAGCCATCTCACCAGCCCCACTTGTGTTCTTTTAAAACACACATACACATGTAAAGAAAAACTAAATTTCACAAGTAACATTGCATTTTTAAGATTATGTGCAGTATTTTGAAGTACATTGGGGAATTTAAAAAGTCTAGCTAATTGATAAGAGCATTGCATCACAGAGTTACTTAGTGGTGAAGGGATTCTCTTTTTATAGCTGCCAAGGAGTGACACACCATGGTTAACTGTAGTCACTTTGATGGGCATGGTGGCACATGATCTTAATATTAACACCTACAAAGCAGAGATAGAAGGATCTCTATGAATTCCAGGCCAGCCTGAAAAATTTAGTGAGTTCTAGGCCAGCTTGGGATACATAGTGAGACATGTCTCAAATAAAAAAACCAAACCCAAACCAAACCAAAATAAAACAACCCCTCCTCCCCCGCCCTGAAAAGCAAACCCTTGCTTTACGTAGATCCTGAAATGGACTCTAAGCACGTATCCTTGGGCTAGCATCTCCTTCTCCTACCTATTCCAGTGTCTGGTATTCTCCTCTCTATTATTAGATTGACTTGTTTATAATGAACATATGAATGACATCATGTGACATTTGTTGGTTTTTTTGTTTTTGTTTGTTTTTTTTGTTTTGTTTTGTTTTTCGAGATAGGGTTTCTCTGTATAGCCCTGGCTGTCCTGGAACTCACTTTGTAGACCAGGCTGGCCTCGAACTCAGAAATCCGCCTGCCTCTGCCTCCCGAGTGCTGGGATTAAAGGCGTGCGCCACCATGCCCGGCGACATTTGTTTTTTCAGCACTTGGTTTATTTTACTCAACAGCATGTCTTCTAGGACAGGATTATCTATGCTAGATCAAATGGCAGCATTTCATTCTCTTTATGACTGAAGCAGTTTCCACTGGGCACATCATAAGCCACAGTTTCTGTACTCACTCATTGATTCATTGTTGACTATTGAGAATAACTCTATAATGCAAGAATGCAGATATCTTTTCAACCTACACATTTCCTTTTCTTCAGTTATTCCCAGAGGAAATGCTAGATGGTTATACGACATTGCCTTCAATTTTCTCCCCCAGTACCAAATCTAGAGTGTCATATATACTAGAAAAGTATTTCATTAGCGATATATACATATATATATACACACACACACTGAAATATACATATATGTGTGTGTGCATATATAGTATATCTTCATATATACATGTATATATATATGTGTGTGTATGTACTTACATAGTATATAATATTGTATATAATTTAGTAAGATGGGATATCATTAAATTTCCTCAACTGGCCGCAAACTCCTAGGCTCAAGGGATCCTCCAGCTGGCAAAGACCCTTTTGTGGTGCTAGAGATTGGGCTGTAGACAAATACCCAGCAGCTGAGCTACAATCTAAATCTCACAAGTCTTTTAAAAGCCCTGAATTTGCCGGGCAGTGGTGGTGCACGCCTTTAATCCCAGCATTTGGGAGGCAGAGGCAGGCGGATTTCTGAGTTCGAGGCCAGCCTGGTCTATAGAGTGAGTTCCAGGACAGCCAGGGCTACAGAGAAACTCTGTCTCAAAAACCCAAACAAAAACAAACAAACAAAAAAGTCCTGAATTACAATGAGAAAATAATATAAAAGTAGTGTTGTATACAGTTTCCAAACTTGCAATTAACAGTGGCTTCTTCCTTTCTCTCTCTCTTTCTTTTCTTTTCTTTTCTTTTCTTTTCTTTTCTTTTCTTTTCTTTTCTTTTCTTTTCTTTCTTTCTTTCTTTCTTTCTTTCTTTCTTTCTTTCTTTCTATTAATTTATTTATACCCTCGTTCTCTTTTCAGATACACCAGAAGAGAGCATTGGACCTCTTTATAGATGGTTGTGAGCCACCATGTGGTTGCTGGGAATTGAACTCAGGACCTCTGGAAGAAAAGTCAGGGCTCTTAACCATTGAACCATCTCTCTAACCCAACTTCTTTCTATTCTACCAAAATCTGTTGGACTTCTTGCCTCATCTGTTGCAGACTTTGAGCTGGCTGGTGCACTCCTTAGATCTCAGAACACAAGAGGCAGAGGCAGGCAGAGATCTGTTGAGTTCCAGACCAGCAAAGGTTACACAGTAAGACCCTGTCTTAAAAACAAATAAACAAGCAAACAACAAACCCCAAACCCCCAAATCTACCACCACCAAAACTTACCTAGCAAAGACCCAGCATGCATTTCTCCTCACCTCGGCCTCTGGAAGAGGATGTGCTTCTTGACTCTTGGCTGAGGTCCCTTTCAACAGCTGTTCCCAAGCTTACAAGCTGGGTGCCTTCCTGTTCCAGGCTCAAATCAACATTTGGCTAGTGGGTTCCACATAACCTAATTCAGGAGGTAGGCCTAGGGTCTCTAAGTCTCCAAGATAGAGGGGAAGGGTGTGATAGAGATTGACCTTGGAGGGGCTGGGAATATGCTTAGTGGTTAGAATGGTAGCATGTGCGATATCCTGGGCTCAATTCCCAGTACCTGAGAAGAAAATTGGGTGAGTTGGGTGGAGAGCTGGGTCCCAGGGGCGGGAAAGGTAAGATGATGTTTATCTCTAGGAAGTCAGGCTTTCACTGAGGTTGCTTCCTTTCAGCCCAGGCTGACATGGCTGGCCAAACTGCTACAGCCTGAGACTCAACTCTATTCCTTAACCCCAAGCTAACTGCCTACGGAAGTTGTAGGAAGGGTGGTTTAAGGAGGAAGGGCAGAATAGGGGGTACAGGGAGGAAAAACCAAAAGGAGGAGAGAGGGGAAAAGAGAAGGGAGAGAGGAAGTTATCACTAGGTGGGGAGTCTTTGGAAGACAGGGAAGTTGTCAGAGAGAAATATCTGGAGAAAGAGAAACAATGTGGTTACATGGCAAGACCCTGTCATCAACCAAACAGAAGAAGAAAAAGGGGATGTCACATCTTCTACAACCTATCCTACTCATTTTGAGCATCTGGGTCACCTAAACAAGCCTGTGATGGTGTTATTTTCAGCTCAAAACCTATGATTCTGCCCTGTGGACCCCAAAGTCTGCAAGGACAGCCATGAGGCTTTTGATCTAGGCTCTTTGGCGGAGCACACAAAGCTCTGTGAACATGAGGAAGGAGGGAACTGGGCTGGGTTGTGACTTTTTTTCCAGGCAGGGTCTCAACTTGCAGCCTTGGTTGACCTGGAACCATAGAGAAGTACATCCATTTGCCTCCTGAGTTAGGGTTAATGGCCACTAACCTAGAGAGTAGAAGTAGGATTTAGAGAGAAGGAAGAGTGACCAGGGAGGGAGAGCGAGAAGTGGTGTTTGAAAGAGAAGTGAGAAGGAAGGTCCTGACAGATGGTGGAAGAGAGGAGAAGGAAGGAGAATAAAGGGGAAGAGAGGAAAGGTAGAAGAGACAGGGAGGTAGGCTGTTGTGGGGTCCTGGAGTATGGGTAGATAAACTTTGGGAGCTACCTAAAGGGAAAAGTTCAAAGCTTCTTCTGTAGTTGATAGGGAACTCTCCACCAGCCACTGAGAGGCAGCTGCAGTTCTAATGAGGCTGAGAGTGGGCCACCTGGTTTACTTCATCATCAAATTTCCTACTCTCCACTTAGGGCCTAGTTTTCTATGCCATTTGTCATTTTTAGGTCCTTGAGTGGAGCTTATTGTTTTTTTGGGGGGTTGTCTGCCCTCCTGACCACCATCTCTAGGGCACAGATACCTGGACACTCTTCTCCCAACTTACCACCTGCAGGCCAGTATCTCTTCCTGGTCTCTTTAGGTCCAACTCCTCCCTGGCTCATTCACCTTCTGTGGTAGGCAGGGATGAAGCAGACTAGAGATGTATTCCGCTTTCAGCTCAGTTCCCCTTCCCCCTCCAAACCAAGGCTGAGACACTGATGCAACTGTCCCTTTGGCTGTTTTCCTGCTCCTGAATCCCAGGGGTGGTGTTTGGGGGGTGGGAGGAGGGGAAGGTCTGAGGTGGAAAGTCTGACGCTGAGTCCAAGCCCCCAGCCTCACTCAGACTGGCTGAGCTCATCTCTTCAAGCAACCACAGCTGGACATTTTCCATGTGATCACCTCAGGGAGCGGCAAAGCTCCCGAAACCCAGGCAGCTGACAGTTTCACAGGAAGCAGGCTGCAGGCCAGAGTCCCAGGAGAGGAGTGGAGAAAAGAGTTCTAAGCCTGGAGAAGAGCCAAAGCTGGACCAGCTTGTAGGACTCAGACGGCCAGGTTTCTTCATCGCTCTACAACGTTTGCCGTTGTAGACAGCTTAGGAGAGGTGCGGCATGAATGTGTCTATGAGCTGGTAACCCGTGTGTGCGTTTTACACACACACACACACACACACACACACACACACACACACACGCATGCTCTTTCTCTGAACATGCATTTGTTTCCTCTGAGTGGTTGACAAGGCCAAAGTTGGGGGTGATGTGAGGGTATGAGCCCTTCTGCCTTCTTTTCAAAGGTGTGGAAGATAAGGTAGCAGGTTTGAGAGGAGGGCTACCTTTTCTCACAATTCCTGTTTCCCCACTGTCAGCTTGTCCCTCTCTTAACTGCTCAACCATAGATAACCAGAGGGCAATAGAGAAACAGGAATGGGTTCTTTTGGTGTAGGACACAGGTTTGGGTGGGGACAGTTCTCCAGGCGCCTGTTGTGAAGGCTGGATGCTTGTTATTTATTTGTGTTTGGTTTGTGATGGTGAGTTCAGCTACATAGCTTTGGTTGCCCTGGAAGTTGTCATGAAGCCCAGGCTTGAAGTAACCATGATCTCAGACTTGAAGTAACCTTCCTACTTTTGCCTCCCAAGTGCTAGGATTACAGGTGTGAACCCCAGGGCCTAGCTAAACTTGTCTTTGCTAGGGGTACTGTGATGTCTGCATAGGGTGGAGGGGGCTAGAGGCAGCATGGGCAGGAACTACTTGGCTGTTTGTTCCCTCGCTTTCCTGCCTCTTTTGTGGTGGCAGACTGGCTTCCTTCCTTGCTTCAGCACCTTGGCTCCCAGCTCATTTCCTCTCTTATATTCCCAGTGTGGCTCTCAACCTTGCACAACAGAGTTTTTCCGAGCATGGTCTTCTGGGCAAGGAGACCCCTGGGTGGGTGAGTCAGGGGCTGTGGAATGCTAGTGGGCTGCCTCTGTATCCTCACCCCATTCAAAGCCAGCAGCCCTGAACTGAGGGAGGGGCTCTTTTGCCAGAGGTGGAAAGCACTGTCCTAGGTGTGTAGTTACCTGGGCTTGCTTCTCCTTTGGCTAGGGATATATTGCAGGCCTGAAAAGATACCCAAGCCCAGCCCAACCTAGTTCAGATTCCCTCTTTGTGTCCCTAGTTGGCTGTCTTTGCTTCAGTCTGCCCCTGTCCCACCTCCCACCTCCAATTCACTGCCCTACAAGTCAAGGAATGTAACTTTTCTTTCTCACTCTCTCATTGATTAGTCATGGGCACCCCATCCCCTTGGGAACTGTTACTCACCCTTGGGCCCCCCTTTCCGGGCTGTCTCTTCAGAGCTGGCTAGACTCCTGCAGGAGGAGTGCTTAGTCAGTTGTTGGACACCAGGGGTGGAGTGGGGGCAGTGTCCTAGAGAGAGCCATTTTTGAGCAGTGTTTGGTCTTATGGCCCAGAAGCAGGAGGCCCTCCCCACCCCCCACCTGGTCCACATACCAGGAGCTTGCAACTCCTAGTTCTGGCTACTTTAATAGCTATGGTTTGGTTAGCAGGGGTAGGGTTGGGGCAGGGTGCTGCCTGGAGAAGGATCCAAAGCAAATGAGCATCTAGGTCCTTCTCTGGTGCTAGCTTTGAGACTAGGATGAGGGCCCGGAGCCTGCTCTTTGGATTTGGCCTGGTGCCAAGGCCTGGCCTCTGTCTGTCAGAATCAGACAGGACCTTTCCCAATAAGGAGCCTCCCAACTCGAGGTCTGCTCCCTGCTTCCCCCCTTTCCAGTCCCTCCAATAGTTCCTCTGCCCTAAAATAGTCAGGCTTTCCCCTCTCTTCCTCTTTGCCTTTCCCCACACCCAGGTTTGGGGCCCAGAGGGATAAAGAAGGGTGGGACTGCAAAGGGAACATATGGGCAGGTTTGGAGAGGGGTAATAAGAGCCCATGAAGATGCAGGGAACTGGCCACATGGCTCAGGTCTGCAGGGGGTGGGGCTGGGGACACAGCTTCCTGGAACTATTGACTCTACAATAATAATAGCTTGTGCTTTTTGGCATAGTGTATATTCAAAGAGCTCTCTGGGTATTAGCTTACTTAGTTGGTACTGTCCCGGTATGAGGGAGGTCCTCTTGTCTATCCCACAAGAGGAAGAAACTGAGGCACACAGAGGGTAATTAATGTGCTTAAGTAAATAGAGATGCTGATTCAAATTAAGCAATCTGGGAAAATCCATCTACACTTTTGGCTTGGTTTTGGGGTGTTTGGATCACCTAAGAACAGTATAAGGAATGCTCTTATGGTGCTTATAGGGTGGTGATACTCATAGACTCTGCCACTCTAGTGTGCCCACTACTGCCTTCACTCTTTGGATAGATACAGAGTCCAATTAAATACTCCGCAAGAGAACCATTGTTCATTTTAAGAAAAAAATATTTATTATTTGTGTTATGCATGGGTCTGTGTGTGGGTACTGAGGATAGCAGAGGGGGATGTCGGATCCCCTGGAGCTGGGGTTACAGGCTGCTGCGAGCCACCTGCTGTGGGTGCTGGGAATTGAGTCTTCTGGAAGAGCATCAAACCTATGAAGACATTTCTCCAGACTCCCAGTGAGCATTAAAGAAACAAAACAAAACAATACCACCATCAAGAAACCCTTGCTGAGTGGTGGTGGTGCCCACCCTTAATCCCAGAGCTCAGGAGGCAGAGGCAGGAGGATCTCTGTGAGTTTTAGGCCAGCCTAGTCTGTAGAGTGAATTCTATACAGGCAGGGCTACAGAGAAACTCTGTCTCAAAGAGCAAAACCAACCCAACCCAACCCTAGATTCCTCTCATCTTATTCTTTAAAAAACAAAGTAACTTTATTTCAAAGTGAAAAATATAATCAGTTTATTCTTTCTTTCTCTCTTTCTTTCTCTCATATATATATATATTTGAGGCAGGGTCTCACTCTGTAACCCTGGCTGGCTGAAACTGTATACCAGACTGGCCTCGAACTCAGCTTGGTGTGTCTTTGCTTCAGATTTAAAGGCATACAATTCAAACGAATACTTTTAAGATTTACTTATTTATTTATTTAATGAATACACTGTTCCTGTCTTCATACACATCAGAAGAGGGTATCTGATCCTGTTACAGATGGTTGTAAGCTACCTTGTAAGCTACCATGTGGTTGCTGGGAATTGAACTCAGGACCTCTGGAAGAGCAGTCAGTGCTCTTAACTACTGAGCCATCTCTCCAGTTCCCCAAACTAAAAAAACAAAACAAAACAAAAAAACTAAACCAAACCCCAAATATATAGCTTGACATTGTAGTGCAGACCTGTAATTCCAGAATTCAGGAGGCTGAAGTAGATTGTTGAGTTCCAGGTTCCCTGGGATACCTAGTGAGACTCTAACTGAAAAAACAAAGCTAGTCCTGGGGAGTTGTCTCTGAGGGCGAAGCATTTACTGTGTAAGAATGGAAGTGGAATCAGATCCCCATTACCCATGGTACAAGTGTGAGGATGGCATGAGATCGCTATTAACTGTACAAAAGATATACATTATCCACTAACTAACAACTGTATAACACCCTCAGGTGTGCACGACAGCCTCCCTCTTATCTCAGCCTTTGGGAGGCAAAGGCAAGTAATCCCTGGGGAAAGCTGCCTAGCCTACTAAACATTGAGCTCTGTGTTCAATGAGAGACCTTGCTTCAGTATATAAGGCCAAAAGCACTCGAGGGGAAACTCCTGAAACCAACCTCAGCTCTCTACTTGTCTGTGCACTTGCATATGTGAATGCTCACAGGTGCATACATGCCACATAGACATACATACTCCAAAACCCAAAAACAAAACCAACATCACCAAATTAAACCAACGAAACCATACATTTATTGTTGAATGATGTGTGGATGATATAAAGGTTAGTACAGGGGCCAAATATGTGTGACAGGAGGTGTGTCAGGGGAGGAATGCAGGCCAGGAACTAAAGTTAGGGGATACCTGGGAGAAAGGAGGAAGAAAAGTTGAGTGGAGGACTTTTTGGGGCCTCTGTCCAGCCACTCTGTATGTTCCAGATAGTTTAAAATATTGATTTATTTTGCCCTCAGAGAGGAAGAAAGGAAGAAGGGGATGAGAATTCTAGCTATGGGAGCAGACAGGAACCTCTGGGATGGATCTAGGCACTTGTCTCAGAAGTTCCGACTCGAGCAGGAGTCTCCTTCTTTGGCTCTGAAGTTTGTCTGTCCTAAATGAGAGTGATTAAGCCAGCTGAGCATTGGGGTTCCATCTTACAACACATTCAGATTCTTATATATAGGAACTCAGGGGAAAACCAGGCTGAAGTCCTTGTGAGGGGCCAGGAACAAACAAATACTTGGTAACCAGGATGAGCTCAGGGCTCTGTAGGGGGTAGTGAGGAAAGCCAGGCCAACTAGGCCAGACTCCAGAAGTGAATGGAGGGTGGCCCACTCATTCATCTGACCCTGTGCCTTCAAAAACTAAAAGCTAGAATGTAAGCATCCTATTGGAGGAGACTGAAAAGAGATACAGCTCTGGGCATCTGGAAGGGGCAAAATCTCAGGTCCTCTGTAATTTGAGGTACTATGGGAGTAGGAACAGCCAAAGTTATTCAGTATTATTTAGAAAACTGAGCAGTTCACAAATATTACCTATGTTAACCCCAAGAGAATCCTATGAGGCAGCAGTTGATACTTTTAAAATTAACATTGTGGTTTTCTGTTACTGATTTTTGGAACAGGATTTCCTTATGTAGTATGACTGTCTTGGAACTCAGAGATCCACCTGCCACTGCTTCCTGAGTGCTAGCACTAAAGTTGTGTGATACCATGCCCAGTGCCTGCTTTTTAAGGCTTATAGTTCTGGCTTGCCTCAATTTTCCTGATTTTTCTTCCCCTACCTCCCAATTGATGGGATATAGGCATGTTCTACTCTGCCAGGCTCTCTCTCTCCTCTCTCCCTCTCTCCGAAAGAGTGTCATTCTGTAGTCTAGGCTGGCCTGAAACTCAGTATGCAGACCAGACTAGCCCTCAAACTATTGGGTAATCTTCCTGCCTCAGATTCACATGGGCTGAATTTAGAGGTATGAGCCACCAAGCCTGGCTTGATTTTCTCATTTAATGTTCTCACAAGTCCTCTAAAGTTAGCAAGGACATCTGACTAATGTGCTATCTTTTAAAGCCGGAAGAGCTGGCATAGTGGCTTAAGTCTTCAGTACCAGCATTGAGAGGCAGATGTCTGTAAGTCTGAGCCAGCCTGGTCTACACCAAGAGTTCCAGGACAGCCAGGGATACATGATTTACAAAAAAAAAAAAAAAAAAAAAAAAAAAAAAGAAAAGATGAAGTAGGACTTTCTAGCTGGTGAAGGAATAGCTCTAGAAGTTAAGTAGGATCCATTCTAGATAGGGTTTTTGGAGTGGAGTGGGTGTGGTTTCCAGTCCCTGAGGGATGAGAGTTGGATGCCCACACCATGTGACTGAGGAGGAGAATGTGGCACCTTGATAGCACCCCTTCCCATCTTTTCTCTGGCATTTTGAGATAGGATCTCATTGTGTAGCTCTGGCTGCCACAAACTCAAGATTTTCCTGTTCTGGCTGCCCAGTGCTGGCATTACAGGTGTGCAACAAGGCAGGCTTATGAAGAGTTCTTCAGAGATGGAGACAGTTACCAGGAGTACATTCTGAGACAGCAAATTCCCTTTTGTTTTCACCAGCTAGTTGTTCAATAGCAGGAGAGAAGGAAATTAGATATTAGAGGGACTTCCCTACTGCTTGGGGCTGATAGGAGCCTCTGCCTCCTGTGGTGATTTGTGAAGACAATGCATTCTTCCTTGTCTGTAATGGGCGGGCTGGAGGCATGAAAGGTCATTGTGTTGCTAGGGTTGTGGATGAGGTGGTTTATTTGATGACCTATGACCAGCTAGGAGAGCCTGAGGTTTTTAAAGGAGAGGAAATTTGCCAAAAGGGCATTTGGAGGAGGGTCCGTGTTTTGGGCTCTAGCCTGGGGTGAAGTCAGAAACATAAATCACACCTCCCAACTGCCCATTTCCGCTTTGAGCTCAGTTCCCAGCCAACTGTTCAGTCAGCTTGCCAGGGGAGTGTGTGGAGGCGGGGCACTGGAGCTGGAAGCAGTGGCTGGGAATAGGAGCAGGGAGTGGAAACAGGTCTCTAATGGTCCCTAGTGAAGGGTCAGGACTGGGCTGGACCAGGGTGTGGGCGTGTGGGGATCACAGTGAAAGTGGGTTTGAAAGTCTTGTGCGACTTCTATAACTCCAGCACTTGAGAGATCACAGGCTGAAGAAACACTGCAGGTTCAATACCAGCTTCATCTAGACAGTGAGACCCTGTCTCCCCCAAACATCCCTTTACCCCAAATCCCAACAAAACAAGAGTAAACTGGAGATTCCTCATCCCAGACATGACTCTGCCACACCCAGTCTGATGAATTCTCCTTCAGGCACAAAACCACCAGGACATGCTTAGAAGACATACCTTCAGAGAAACACTCCTTCCCACTCAACTGTTGCTCACTTCAGCAGAAACTTCCAGCTGTTGTGGAAGAGTAGAAGCGGAAGTGAGTGGGGATTGAGAGAGATGAGGATCTCACAACCTTTATTATGGTTGGAAAACATCCTTCTCCTGTGAGTCCAAAGGCTTGCACTACGGCAGGCTGGGTGATCTTTCTTCTCCCTGGAGATCCTCAGTCGTCTGCTGTCCTGTGGTGGGCATGGCCTTTTCTCTATGGGATTGGGGAGGCAGAGTGGGAGGTATAGCATTGAGTGTATGTGTTGGGAGGGGTAGGTGTTTGAGGGCAGGAAATCCAGAAGGCAACTCAGACAATGGCTTTTTCCGCTGGCGTGGGTCCAGGCTGCTGGATCCTGTCTAACCCCATAGCACCTCCTGATTTTCTTTGGTTAGCATCCCACTTACTGTTCACTAGTGGGGGAGAGGGGCATTTCCAGGTAATTTAATTCAACTTGGAATCTTCTTGCCGTGGTTTCCTATACGGTATGGTGGTGCTACTTTGATCTTATGGTAAACATGTTTTTATTTATGTTTAGTCTGTCTTGTTCTATTCCTTAAACTGTTCTCTTGTATAATAGGACAATAAAAGCTTTGGTACACGCCCCTCCCCACCCCCTTCTAGTATTAGGACAATAACATGTGCCTCCTGATATGGGAGGTGACAATATACTTAGATGGAAGAGCAGAGATCTTTGGAATGTAGGAATATGTTTCCAGAAGACTGAGCTGAGCATAATCCCAGCACTTGGGAGGCTAAGGTAGGAGGATCAGATCATGAGTTTCTGGCCAGCCTTGGTTGTATAGTGAAACCTCATCTCAACAGACAGAAGGGACGGCCACTGATTGCTACCAGGGCTTTACACTGATAAACTGACATGGAGGCCCCCACCTCTTCCCTTTTTCCTGCTGTCTGGTTAGACAGCTACTTTTCAGCTCATCCTGTGGATAGAGGACTCAGTGTTGTCTCACTAACACGCCCAATGTACTGTTTGCCTTGCTCCCGTGATTCCAGGGTATACAACTCACAGTCATCTCTATTGCCCAGGCTACTGAAATCCTGCACAAGTGTCCTTAGCTCATCTTAACCGTCAGCAGTCCTCTTCTCAAGCACTGCCCTTGCAGTCTGGACTGCACAGTCTAGTACTTAATTATCCAGGTTATTTATAGAGTTCCTGTGAAATTTAGAAACTGAATGCATCTGAATGTACATGTGACCAAAGCAACTATAAATACTTTATAAAAATTATAGACTTCTTTAAAAAAAGATTTTTGTGTGTAGGTGTTTTGCCTACATGTGTTTATGTGCAGCAAATGTACACACCTGGTACCAAGGCCAGGATCCCCTGGAACAGAAGTTACAGACAGTTATGACTGTGAGCTACCATGTGGGTGTTGGGAACAAACATGGGTCTTCTGGGAGGGCTGCAAGTGCTCTTAGCCACCGAGCCACTGCCACTGATCTGCCTTCACTCCCATGAGCTGATTTGTTTGTTTGTTCTTTTGAGACAGGGTGTATGTAGCCCTGGCTGTCCTGAAACTCACCACCATCTGCTTACTTCTGGAGTGCTGGGATTAAAGGCATTTGTCATCATGCCCCGCCATAGGATTTTTAAAAAAGATTTATTTTATGTGATGAGTACACTGTAGCTGTCTTCAGACACACCAGAAGAAGGCATTGGATCCCATTACAGATGGTTGCAAGCTACAAGGTGGTTGCCAGGACTTGAACTCAGGACCTCTGGAAGAACAATCAGTGCGCTTAACTGCTGAGCCATCTCTCCAGCCAATACATAGAGTTCTTAATGTTAACTTTTTAATTGTTGTTAATATGTTTTTATTTTGTGCAGAAAATGTTATATTAGAAAGGAGACTCGAATTTGAATGCTGACTCTATAATTTAATAAATAGATAGGCCACAGCTTGGTATAGTGATACATGCCTGGAATCCTAGCACTCAAGAGGCTGAGGTAGAATAAGAGTTTCATACCTACCTGGGATATATACTCTTGTCTAAAAGCCAGGCTGGCAGTGGTGGTGCACCTCTTTAATCCCAACACTCAGGAGGCAGAGTCAGGCATCCCAGAGTTCAAGGCTAGCCTGGTCTACAGAGTTCCAGGACAGCCAGGGCTACATAGAAAGTCTGCCTTGAAAAAACAAAACCACAAAACCACCAAAACAACAGAAAAGTGTCAAGTTATGCCATCGTCCTTGTTCTCAATATATTAATCTATAAAACAGAGATTGTACTTTTCCCCAAGACTTGTTGGGGGAATTAAAGTTAATATACTGTCTGTGCAATAATGCTGAGAAGACTGAAATCCATCCAAGGTCTGATGTGCTCTTCCTGACTGTTGTCAGATGTGTGTGAAGAAGTTCTCAGGAGAGACATCACTGATCCTTACCTAGCATTCCACAGCATGAGTTACAGAACTTGCCTCTTCTACTAAGCCAGGTTCTAAAAGGTAAATACTACCTTTGCTTCCATTTTCCCGTGGCTCTTAACCACTGAGTCATCTCTGTAGCCTCAGACCTGCTGTTGAGATAGCTCTTAGTTCTGGCTGGGTTGGAATTCTCCAGATCGACTAGGCTGGCCTTGAACCTGAAGTGATCTTCTTGACTTAGCCTCTAGAATGCTAGAATTACAGATGTGTGCCACATATAACTCCTATTGGACATCTTGAATGCAAATTCTTGAGAGAAACTGAGCCAGAAGTGCCTATTCTGCTCTTGAATGACTTGAGTCAGGATCTTAGGTATCATGGAAGTACCTTGCCTGTTTTGACTGTGACTTGGATTTTCCCACTTCTGAATGCTGGGGTCACAGCCACCAAAACCAGTAACTTAGTAATGGAGGATCTAACTCAGGGCTTCATCCATTCTAGGTAAACACCCTACCACATAGATTATATTTCAGCTGCTTTTTTTTTTCTTGGCCCATTGATACTGAGAGAGAACATTTATTGATTATACCAATAACTAGTATAGATTATACATTCCTTGAAAGTAAGGCTCATGTCTTAAACTTATTTTGCCTCAAACTATTGCATCAACTGCCCCTCCCATGAAAAGATCAGAACATACTAAAACAGCTGGGAGAAATGACTGGTAAAACTGACATTCCCCTTGACACTGAATGAGAAAATCATTAATCATTCTGAATATATTTTTTCCTTGAGGCTGAAGATTTCCCAGGGTGCTCACAGGTACTGTTTCTTATCATACTGGATTCTCTCTGAACTCTGTTCTCAACACTTAACATGGGGTAGGCTTCTTCTTCCTCTTCCTCTTCTTAATAATTTATTTTTATTTTATGTGCATTAGTGTTTTGTGTTGGATCCTCTGGAGCTGGAGTTACAGGCTGCTGTTAGCTGTTATGTGGGTGCTGGGAACTCAGGTCCTCTGGAAAAGCAGTGCCCTTAACCACCTTAATGACTGAGTTGTCTCTCCAGCAACTTCTTTTTAAAAAAAGATTTATTTATTTTATGTATATGAATACACTATTGCTGTCTTCAGACACACCAGAAGATGGCATCAGATTCCACTATGGATGGTTGTGAGCCACTATGTGGTTTCTGGGAATTGAACTCATTACCTCTGGAAGAGCAGCCAGTGCTCTTATAACCACCAAGTCATCTCTCTAGCTCCTCCCTTCCTCCTTCCATCCTCCTCCTCCTTTTTGGAGATAGGGTTTCCTTGTCTGTCATGGTACTTTCTATGTAGACCAGGATGGCCTTGACCTCACAGAGATCCACCAGCCTCTGCCTCCTGAGTGCTGGCATTAAAGTTGTGCACCACCACCACCCAGCTATCTGTATGCTATTTTTAATCAATTAAAATATCTTGGCATTGAAGGTTGTGAGACAGCTAAACAGGTAAAGGCACATTGTTGCCAAGCCTGATAGCCTTCGTTCAAACCTTAGGACCCACATAGTGGAAGGAGAAAACTGATTCCTACAAGTTGTCATCTGACTTCCTCATGTGCACCATGGCATGTGTGTACCCCGTACAAAAAAAAAAATGGAGAAAAAAAAGATACTGGCTTTTGCTGGGGAACTCACGCACTGCCTCCCTTCTCCCCACCAAATTAAAAAAAAAATATGCAGGCATTTCCTGATTGTCAGGTGAGAGATTACCTCACTGCTAATCTAGAATCTGTGGACAGCCCAGAGTCTGTGCTTAGGAAAGCTTTCCAAAATTCTCTATGGCTGGTACCCACAGTTTAGAAGTATCAGATCTCCTAGAACTGGGTTAAAAATGGTTGTGAGCTATCATGAGGGGAGCTGGACCCAGGTCCTCAATTAAGAACCATCGAACCGTCAGTCCAGCCCCAGATTAAAAAAATACTGAATTTTTGTGTACATGCATGTATGTATACATGTGGGTGTAGGGATACCATGGCACACTGTATGGAGATCAGCGGACAACCTGTGGGAATAGGTTCTCTTCTTCGAACATGCGTGTCCCAGGGATCAAATTCAGCCTTCCAGGTTTGGCAGCAAGTGCCTTTTACTCACTGGCCCTTTTTGAGTCTCACATAGCTTAAACTGGTCTTGAACTCCAGATCCTTATGTCTCTACTTCTCAAATGCTGGGATTGCATGCATGTTTCACTAAGCCTGACTTTCCCAGATTTTCTTGGTGTCCCTGGTGCTTCCTTAGCTAGATACCAGAAGCTGACAGGTCTTATGGTATGTATTCCAATTTCTCTTTGCCCTTCTCTCCCTCCCTGTTTTGTCCCTCTTTTAAATACAAGATTTCACATATCCTAGGCTAGCCTCCAGCTTGTTATTTAGCCAAAGACAACCTTAACTTTTATCTTCCCTCATCTCCCAAGTGCTAGGATTACAGATATGTGCTATCATGTCTAGTTTATGGGGTGCTGGGGATTGAACCCAAGGCTTTATGTATGTGAAACAAAAGCTCTACCAACTAAGCTCTGGCCCAGCCCAGCCTAACAGGGCATCATTTCTAAGAAAGGGAAGGAAGAAAAAGGAGGTATGGGTGTGTTAGGACGAACATACTGCAAAACCTCAAGAGTACCCTGCTTATGCCTCTCTCAGGCCACTTAGATTTGAATGCCACCTGCTGGACACCATGGAGCTCCACAGCCATGTCTCATTGGAACTTTTTTTTTTTTTTTAAAGATTTTAAAACTTATCTTACATGTTTCATTTGCATGTATGTGTGTGTACCACATGAGTGCTTAGTGGCCTTAGAAGTCAGAATAGGGTACCCAACCCCTGGGAACTGAAGTTACAGATGGTTGTGAACCACCATGTGGGTGGTAGGACTCAAATCTGAGTTCTGGGGCTGGTGAGATGGCTCAGTGAGTAAGAGCACCCGACTGCTCTTCCGAAGGTCTGGAGTTCAAATCCCAGCAACCACATGGTGGCTCACAACCATCCTAACGAGATCTGACTCCCTCTTCTGGAGTGTCTGAAGACAGCTACAGTGTACTTACATATAAATAAATAAATCTTAAGAGTAACCAGAGCCGTCTCTTCATCCCAGAACTTCACCTTTGTTACAGAGTTAAATTCTTCCTTTTAGTTGAGGTGATTTTTTTTCTCTCGTGAGTTATCTTTTCAGGGAGACTTCATGTATTTTTCCCCTTACAGGTTGCCTTTTTCCAATGAAAACTTTTTTTTTTTTCCTCCTAAGGCTGGATAAAGTGTTTCACAGTTCCTTGATTCAGGGTCCCCAGGGTGACTGGAGTCAACTTTGGGAAAACAAACTCAAAACAATACAGAGCATTGTGTGTGTGTGTGTGTGTGTGTTTATTCTCCACAAAGTAAGCAAGACATTCAGAGGCACTGGGTATGTAGCCTAATTCAATTTAATTTGGATGTTATTAGGAAATAGTATCAGATAATTCCTTTGGCTGTTTTTTTTTTGTTTTTTTTTGTTTTTTTGACCAACTGCCTACAAAGTAAGATTCCTACAACCCCCATTTCTGGGTTAATGTGCCTGGGTGGCTCCCCAACCTCTAGGAAACACATTTACTAGTTTGTCATAAAGAATATAAAAGAATACAGAGAGATGTGCAGGAGAGTGAAGCACAGTTGAAGGGCTAACAAGTTTCCATGTCCTGGGTGTTACATACTATTCTCCAGGTCTGTTATCTTCCAGAAATCTGATCAGCTACTACCCAAGTTCTCCAAGTCCCATCCTGTGTGGTCTTATGAAGACTTATGTGTTTCCAACCCTAACAAGACCAGGTGAGACACTCATGAAGGCCTGTCTGCTTTTGCAGTCTTCTTGACCTCCATACAACATTCCTCCTTCTGGGTTTGGGCAGACATTTCTGGAATGACGTAAAGGGCAGGTCAGAGAATTTCTTCATGTCTAGCTCTAGGACAGAAAGGTAGGGAAAGACTACAGTTCCTATGACCTGCTTTGGGGGAAAATTATAATTTTTATAGCTTTCCTTTGATGGGTAGTGGTGGTGGTGGAAAGTTATCAGCCAGGAGCTCCAAATAAAATCCAAAAAAGTATCTATCATACAATTACATCCTCCTACTGCCAACAGGAAGCAGTTGGGTAGATGAAACAAACCACAAGCCTCCTTGGGTAGGAAGAAGGTATTACCTTCATTGGCTCTCTACCTGATTCAAATATAGGGAACTGGAGGTGCTGTCTACTGTTCATGGTCCCTGTTCATTTAGCAGAGATTAACACCACTAGGTCCCATTAAGTCATTTAGTTAATGGAAACTGGATTGTCCATGAAACTGGGTTGCATCTTCAGAAGGGAAAGTCATTTGTGAGTTAGGAGTTCTGAAATAAATCCTTTATTGTTGAAGTAGGGATGGGTTCAATCCCTACCACCACATAAACCAGGTATTGTGTCTTACTCCTGTAATGTCAGCACTATAGAGGTGGAGGCAGGGGGACTAGGAATTCATGGTCTTCAGGTCTTCTATCTTTAATCACTACTACACTATACTGTTTACTTGTAATTCTTAGTCTGTGGATTTTTCATAAAATTAAAAAAAAAAGTATTTGAGTTCAAAGCCAGCCTGGTTACATAGTGATTTCCCAGACAACCAGTACTAAAATTATGTGTTAAAGGCATTTTGCCTGCACTTACATCTGTGCACCACTTTTTTGATTTTTTTGAGACAGGGATTCTCTATGTAGTCCTGGCTCTCCTGGACCAGGCTGGCCTCAAATTCAAAGATCTGCCTACTCCTGCCTCCTAAGGGCTGGTATTGAAGATGTGTAGCACTTTCATGCCTGGTGCTCCAGGAGGCCAAAAGAAGGTGTTGGATCTGGAATTATAGTTAGTAGCCACCATGTGGGTGCCAGGAGTCAAACCCAGGTTCTCTGGTATATAAGCCAGTGCTGCTACTGTTAAGTCCTCCTTCAGTTTCCAGTATCTTAACTTTAAAAACATTTTTTTTTAAATTACTCATGTGTATAGGCCTGTGTTCAGGAGCTCTAGTGTTTGGGGATACCAGAGGTACAGAAACCCCTAAACTGGAGTTATAGGTGGTACTGAACTTCTTGGTCTTTCTTCTCTCCAGACCAAGTTTGTGGACTTTTAAAGGACTAAAGATATAATCATCTTCCTTGTGAATGTCTAAAAAGCCTTTTTTTTGGTAGTGATTTTAGAAACTCTTTTGCCTATACCATGAGGTGTACTGTGAGAGATGGATTTTTGAATGTGGCTTCCACATACTTTGATTCAGGACCTGGACATATGCCCAGGTCTCTGCATTTTAAAATAAGCATTTACAACAATTATGATGGAGGTGATAGGTACTTGGAAGATGCTTCCAGAACACTGACACTGACTATAAAAGGCCTGAGGGGAGGGCTGTAACTAAAACAGATCTTCATGTGTACATCTCACTTTATTTAGCTTGTCAGAGCCACAGCTCTCACATGGGTTGGTATCATCTTTCCCTGAACTAAACCCTCAGTCATTTTCCTGTAGCAAGGGGAGGCAAGCCCTAGCCCGTGTGTTACATACTCAGGAAGAGTATGTTATATGTTATTTCCTAACCTAAAACACTTCTGTGCAAGGGTTTGGCTGAAGGCCGTATGAACTGACATACCAGCTTTTTGCAGTTTTCATCAGAGAAGGCTTGTATGAAGCAGGGAGTAAGGGGAGAGGTACCCAGTGACTATGCTCAATTGATGTGAAGCTTTGCAGCACAGGCAGTAAGCACTTTAGCAGAGGAGAAAAAGGCCACACACACTTTCCGACATCAGAGTTTTCTGGGTATCTCTTATTTTGAGAGAAACAACCCTTGGCTACTATTTGGAAAATTTATGTGTAAATGATGTTATGAAATGCAGTTCATTTCACAGAAGAGAATGAAGTGTAAGTCTTGACAGAAAAAACTAGGCCAAAAGCATCATAAGCCCATCAAATTGCCCAGAGGGGGCTACAGGCCCTAGCAGAAAGAAGCATCATTTCATCATTTCATCTCTGGCCTAGCTAACAGCCTAAATGATGCTTTCAGTGCACTTTTATAACAGACAGGCTTTTCTGATGAGCCTTACTGCCCTTAGAAACTAGTGATGGTTCTTTGAAGAATCACCACCCCACAACTCCAGGGAACAGATTAACAGATTCCAAGTAGGAATATCAGGGAACACGGAGGCTGCTCTGTGATTTAAAATCTGATTCTGATTTGACATATGAGAGGCTACTTCTGCCTCTGCTTCCCTCCTCTCATTTGATGGTCTCAGAGAATGATTTAAGGATGATAGGAAAATCTTATACAGTAACCAAAACCCTAGAATGGATACATAATTAACTTTTTCATTTATCTCTTTTATACAATCTTAGTTATAAATTATTTTCCCAGGTAAATAAAGCCATCAAAATTTTAGTGCTAGGCAAACCTTGGAAGCACTTACTTCTGTCTCTTCATAAAGGAGGTAAATGAGGCACAGAAAGTTTGGCATTTCCAAGGTTCTAACACAGGATCACTAGGTAGCTCTGGCTGCCCTGTGCTATGCACACCAGGCTGACTAGATGCCTCTTGAGTACTGGCTAAAGGTGTGCATCATTACATCCCATGACAGGGCTGTTCTTCGGTCTCTTATTACCACTTCTGTCACTGTTTGCATAACCACCGTTCCTTTAATTCCAACTGCTCACTCAGTCCTCGCAGCACAATTTGTATGGCTTTTTGAAGGGTGGGAACAATGTAGGGGAGAATATGCTAGCATCTGGTACTTATCCCTCTGGGCTTTGAGGAGACAGGGTAGAAGGGAGAGATGAAATGTCAGGGAGAGAAGAGAAGGGAGGAAAGGCAAGGGCTTGGAAACAGGATCAGGGGGAGATGAGAGGGAGATAATACTCATACTTATTTTTTAATTCTTAAAAAATTATTCTAGTCAGGTGGTGATGGTACATGCCTTTAACCCCAGCACTCAGGGCAGAGACTAGTCTGGTCTACAGAGTAAATTCTAGGATAGCCAGAGCTATACAGAGAAACCATGTCTCACCCACCGCACCCCCCCCCCCAAAAGGAAAGAATTTATTATTCTAAGTGTATGGGTATTTTGCATGCATACAATGCATACATGCCTGTGTAAGTCAGGGAGGGCACTGGATCTCCTGGGACTGGAATTAGTCATGCGCAATCACATGGATGCTTGGAGATGAACTTAGGTCCTTTAGAAGAGCAGTCATTGCTTTTAACTGCTGAGCCATTGATTCAGCCCCAAATTCAATTTTCTTTCCAATCTCTCTCTCTCTCTCTCTCTCTCTCTCTCTCTCTCTCTCTCTCTCTCTCTCTCTCTCTCTCTCTATCTGAGATGAGACAGGGTCTATGCAGTTCAGACTGTTCTAGATCTTGCTATCTACATACCAGGCTAGCCTCAAACTCAAGAGATCTACTTGGTTCTGTCTCTGGAGTGCTGTATTAAAGGCATGCACTACCACATTTTACATGCCAGACTTGTATTTAATCTTACAATAGAAAACACTGAAAACCTCACACATCTGAGTGTAAACCCAAGTGCTCAACATACTGAATACCAAGCTTCCTTTTATGTTCATCAGATGACCAGCTCTCAGATGTCTGTATTAGTCATTAACTCTATAAAAAAACATGATCTCAAGAATACTGTGGGGTTTTAGCTATGTTGTCATCTCCTCAAGCTTAGTAATATTCAGGAACCACCAGAGGCTGCAGGCCCTATGGTGGCTTAGTCTGGTGGTGTCCTGAGAATTATTCCTAAGAGGCCTGCAGCTAGCTACTCAGATGACTTCATCAAATACTCTTATGCTTAACATGTCAAGTGTGGTTTCTGTTTTCTTCTAAACTCTGACTGATTTAGGCATTTAGAAGTGAATTCTAGGGGCTGGAGAGATGGCTAAGAAGAGGTGGTTAAGAGCACTGGCTGTTCTTCCAGAGGTCCTGAGTTCAATTCCTAGCAACTGTAACCAACTGTAATGGGATCTGATGCCTTCTTATGGTGTGTATGAAGACGGCTACAGTGTTCTTGTATGCATAAAGAAATTAATCTAAAAAAAAAAAAAAGGAAGTGAGTTCCATAAACTCAACGTTACTAAAGAAAGTATGAGCTAGATGTGGTGGTATGGATCTTTAGTCCTTGCACTTGGGAAGCAGAGGGAGATGGAGCTCTGTGAGATACAGACCAGCTAAGAGCTAGATTAAAAAAAATGAACAGAGAAGAATACAAAGAATGAGGAGACAGCATTTGAGTTGGAATTTGAAGATATTACACCAGGCAGAAAGCAGGCAAAAACAAGACCTGTGGATGGTATGGTCATTAATTTTTATTATTTTATGTATATGAGTAATGACATCTGTACACATGTCTGGCTCCCTAGGACATGGTTAGCCTCCATGTAGGTACTGGGACTCAAACTCAGGTCCTTTGTAACAAGAAGTACTCTTAACCACTGAGCCAACTTCCCCAGCTCCCAACAATGTGGTCATTAAAGAGCACTGTAGGGACAATGAGTTCTCCATGGTTAGATTATGACCAAGGTAGGGCAACTGTAAAATACAGTGGGGGTTAAGAGTACTGGCTTTTGGAGCTGTAGACATGATTATAATTTTGTTTTTTCCACAGTAACCAAGCAACAACTCTCAATCATGTAAATTCTGTAACCCTCATTTTTCTTATTTACCAGTAGGGGATCTAAGAGTACCCACTTTATTCAGATTATATGGGATTAAATGTGATGTACTAGATCTACTAAGTATATTGGAATTTTGTGCAGTTTGCTACATACTAAATGCTCAAAAAGCCTTTGCTGGTAGGCAAAGTAAAAATAAAACAAAAAAAATTTTTTTTCAAGACAGGGTTTTTCTGTGTAGTCCTGGCTGTCCTGGAACTCCCTCTGTAGACCAGGCTGGCCTTGAACGCTAGAGATCTGCCTGTCTCTGTCTCCCAAGTGCCAGATTTAAAGTCATGTGCCACCATCACTAGACTGGAATTAAATTTTTTTCTTCTACCATATGGGTCCTAGAGATCTCTGATTACTTGCCTTTTAAAAAAAAAGATTTATGTTTATTATGTATATGATATGACATAATGCCTGCATGTATGTGTGTACACCATATACATGCTTGGTGTTTGGCCTGAAAGAAGCGTGGATGTGTTAGTTCACACAATCCCAGCATTCAGACTGAGGCAGGAAGACTGACCTTAAATTCCAAGACTACATAGTGAGACTATCTACAACAATACAAAACACAAGGTTACAATAGTAACCTGACAAATCAGGAATAAGCCTGAGATTAGAAATCATGTCTCAGCCAGGCGTGGTGGCTCACGCCTTTAATCCTAGCACTCGGAAGGCAGAGGCAGGGGAATTTCTGAGTTTGAGGCCAGCCTGGTCTACAAAGTGAGTTCCAGGACAGCCAGGGCTATACAGAGAAACCCTGTCTCGAAAAACCAAAAAAGAAAAAAAAAAAAAAAAAAGAAATCATGTCTCAGCTGTGGTGTTAGGTGGATATTGGTATTTTCTATGCCAATACTACTAGGAATAGATTAGAAGAGCCAGGGCTTCTCTTGACTTGGGGATTAGTGAAGCAGACAGAGGTACAAGGGGGGTCATGGGAATTAAGGAGTAACTGATAATGGAATTCAAGCAGACAGATATGGAAATGAGCTCAAACAGAAACAGTTTGAGAGAGAAATTGAGTGCACAGAATCAAAAATTAAGGAAGCTGGATGCAGTTAGCAACCAAAAATATGAAGTTCTGATCATAACTTACTATTAAGAAACTGTTATAGTCTTAGCAAAGATTAAATTTCAGGAATTTTTCACCTAGGTGACATTTGCCTGCAGCAAATATTTAACATTTTAAATACACAACTGTAGTACATACCCATGAAACATAATAAATACTGAAAAGGGCTGGGGACACAGTATACTCAAGCTCTGGCCTTAAGAAAACATCAAAACCCTAAGAAACTCCCCACTGGAATTTATCAAGTAGATAGTGATAATAACCATCTGTGTTTGTCTTAATCCCATCAACCTGGATTTTTAGAGAGAACCCACTATCCAGACCTGCTTATCATTCTCTCTGCAATGTTTCACATTGCATATACTATTTCCATTAAAGTTACACATCAGCAATGCATATTTTTCAGAAGCTTTGGAAGGCTAAAGCAACTCTTTTGTCACAAAAACCTCCCAACAATAAAAGGGCATCCCAAGGGAACTTCTAATCTCCATCAAGACTTTCTTTCCTTTTCAATGTACACTTCTGTTATGAAGATCTGGAGAAAGGAACTGTCCAAGAACAGCTTCCAATCCAAGTCTGAGCAAAACAGAACCACAACAGATGAACTATAAAAAGTATGCTTTAAGTGACTATTTAGACACAGAGTCTCAGCTGGCGTGGTAGCAAATACCTTTAACCCTGGGATTGGGGGTAGGGGCTACTGGGGGATGTTGGCAGAGATAAGCAGATCTCTGTGAGTTCCAGACTATTCTGATCTACATAGCAAGTTTCCAGACAGCCAGAAATACTTAAGATGTAGCCAAGAGAGACCTGGAGCTTTTGACTCTCCTGCTGGCCCTGACAAATGTGTCTCCTTACCAAAGACCATAATTTCAGGATGTTTTTACTTGTGCTAAAACATGGAAAACTGAGAGTAGAGAAGTACTGTGATTATTGGCACCACCATGAGTCGCTGACAACTGAAGTCAGGGTTTAGTGTATAATGAGCAACCACTTTACCAACTGAGCTACAGTTCTGGTCCTATTTTACTTTAAAAATTTTTTAAAAAAGATTTATTTATTTTATGTATGAGTACACTATTGTGCTCTTCAGACACACCTGAAGAGGGCTTCAGATCCCATTACAGATGGTTGTGAGCCACCATTTGGTTGCTGGGAATTGAACTCAGGACCTCTGGAAGAGCAGTCAGTGCTCTTAACTGCTAAGCTGTCTCTCTTGATCCCCTATTTTACTTTAAAAGTACTTACTACTAGCAAGTTCCAGGACAGCCAGAGCTACATACAGAGGTCCTGTCTCTGTTCCTTCCTCCAAATTAAAAAAATTATTATCACCTCCCAAATGCTGAGATTGTGATGTGGACCACACCCAGCTTAAAACAGTCTTTAAATAAGGCAAACACAAACACAAAATCCGTTGGCCAATCTGTATTCTCTAGGGTTGTGACTGAGAGTGCTGTTCTTACAATGTAAGAGTTGGAGCCTGCAGACCTGCCATGTAAAAGAAAAACATTGTGTTCATACAAAGGTTTGCCTGATCTCAGTATGGCACTGGGTGTGGTTACACACACCAGTAAGGTCAGGACTCCAGAAGCTAGATACAAAAATTTCAAAAAAGTTATAAGCTGGCATGGTGGTGCACGCCTTTAATCCCAGCACTTGGGAGGCAGAGGCAGGCAGATTTCTGAGTTCGAGGCCAGCCTGGTCTACAGAGTGAGTTCCAGGACAACCAGGGCTACACAGAGAAACCCTGTCTTGAAAAACCAAAAAAAAAAAAAAAAAAAAAGTTATAGGCCATCTTGGGATATATAGAGATTTTTAGGCCAGTCTGGGGCATATACTAAGGTACAATTTAAAATCTGAACCAAAAAAATTGCACACAGGAGATGATGGTGGACATCTCCCACATGTGGAATAGGTTTATGCAGAAGTTAGAGAATTTAAGACTTATACAGAAAGCCCTAACTAAAGAAACAAACAAAAACCCAAACCAACCAACCTCCCTCAATTTCTAATAAGCAAAGAAATACAGTACATAGGTCTGGTGGTGGACTCAGTGGCAGAATGCTTGTCCAGCATGCTCAAAGCCTGGGATTTGATCCTCAGTATCCCTTATACAGTTAAGCATTGCTATAATCACAATTTACCCTAAGAATGGGAGAAATAGCTGGACAGCAGTGGCACATGCCTTCAGTCCCAGCACTCAGGTGGCACAGGCAGGTGTCAGTGTGCTTCTTCCAAGTCCTTCTTTATGCACATGGTTTTAAAACAAGCTAAACCTGCTCCAAAACAACCAAAGTTTGAAGCTGGCCTAGTCTAGAGTTGAGTTCCAGGACAGCCAGGGCTACACAGAGATAATCTTGTCTGGGAAAACCCAACAAAACAAAGCAATGGTAGAAGTAGCTGGTGACACACTTGAGAGGCAGAGGCAGGAGGAAGATCACAAGTTCAAAGTCATCACTGGCTATCACTGAACCTGAGGCCAGTCTTAAGACTCACAAGACCCTGCCTCTAAAACAAAACACAAAATGTAAAAGTAAAGTGATCTCCCTTCAGCTTCTGTCTCTTATGAAGGAGACAACTAAGTAATCTAAGAACATCAATATAGTACCTACTGCAGCTACTTGTCTGCCTCTCCAGTGAGAAGATACTGTTGTAGGGAATTACTTCAAGTGAAATTTAAATATTTTTCCTCTTCAGCTCAGGGACAGCTACAGGAGAGCTTATCATTTATACTTGTTCATTCCTGGAGAGAACATTTGCAAACCAGAATGGCACTTTTAGAACCCTTGAGAAAAAGTCAATCTTTGAAAGAAAAAAAAAGCAAATGCTCTGACTGGAGCAGAGCAAAAATTCCTGCATAAGAACAAAGTGAAAAACCCAGAGACTAGCTCTTTAGTTATGTTGTTAAAATATTTCTAACTTTTATAAATAATTTTAAACAGCTATGAATTTTTAAAGACATTTTATTTAAAAATGTCTCACGTGTATGGGTGTTTTGCCTGCATGTTTGTCTGTGTACCATTTGTATTCAGTGCCTAAGGCAGGTAGAAGAGGGCCTCTGATCTCCTGAGATGGGACTTATAGGTGCCAATGCCATGTAGGTGCTAGAACTTGAACCCAGGTCCTTTGTAAGAACAGCTGGTGCTCTTAGCCTCCAAGCCATCTCTTTAGACCCACTTTAATTTTAAATCATAACACTTATTTTTAATAAAAAAAGGAGACAAACATTTAACTATTTACCTCCTTTCCATTCTGTACATTATCCTCTGACAAGGATGTTCTGAGGCAACAAGGTCCCAGAGATACATTGCATCTCTGAGGTCTTGATGAGCAGTAAAGCTAAGAGCCACTTCTTTAGAGTAGGTTTTGGGACCAAATATTTCCAGCAAACAAAACCAGATGTATGAGTTCTAGGCCCAATAAAACAGTAAGTAGCCTGTTACAGCTTGTGGACAAGACAGGAAGGTGGTTTTAATTAGTAGTTTGCTAAAGAAAATATCAGAAGCTACACCTATGAAGCCTCACGAACATGACTTTTAAGACATGAGCTGAACAAGGAGGATATCAATGAATACACCAAACTGTACAGGGAAAAAGTTCAGGAGGTCTGAACCTTACATGAAGGACTACAACCAACGAAAGCTACTTGAGTAGGACAGGTGTCCTTCAGTGAAGAACATACCAACTGGTTGTCTACTGCCACACAATCAGCCCTGAAAACACAGTTCTAAGGAGGGAAGAGATGTTCCAAAACAGCCAACTCCAGGGCTGCTGAGAGCTCTTGCTGTTCTTGCAGAAGACCTGAGTCTACTACGGACACCAGCATCCATATTGGGTGGCTTATAGCCCACCTGCAACTCCAGTTTCAGGGAGTCCGATGTAGTTTTCTGATCTCCTTGGGTATTTGCATACATATGCATACACATATAGACACATACAGATCAAAAAAAATCTTAAAAAAATGGAATGTTTTTGAGATAGGGTCAAATATATCACGTGATACATGTACTGAGTATTGAGACACTACATCAAAAAACCAAACCAAACCAAACCAGTATACAGGGGTTAATGGTGGTATTTCTGCCATAATCTTATGCCTGGGAGAATTGACAGAGAAATGGAGTTTGAGGCGTATATAGCAAGGCCCAAATAAAAAAAAACAAAACACAAGTATACAGTGCTGGGGAACAAACTAGGGTTCAGGCACGCAAAGCAGAGCTCCACCATAGAAGCCTTGCACCCAGCCCATAAACTAGGATTTTCATGAATGATGGTATTACCTTATTTTGAAAAATTATACAAAAAATGAGTTTCTCCCTCTTTCTCTTTCCTTCCTTCTCTCCTGTTTTTGTTTCAGAACTCACTATGTAGCCCAGGTTATGCTCAAACATAGGGACAATCTTCTTGCCTCAGCCTGTCAAGGCTGGTTATACAAGCCACCATATCTGGAACTATTTTCTTTTGAATTTCTTTGCACAAATATGTTGCAATTAAACTCATATCTGTTATTTCCAAAACTGGTTCAGAATTCCTCCCTGAAGTGCAGCATGCAGTTTTGTTTTGTTATTACCGAAACAAACAAATCAAAAGTTACTTATCTCCGGACTTTGGGGGCACATAGGTGGTTCATTCCTTCTCAATATATTAACATCATCTCCAGAAGAAATATTATAGTTACCCCCTTAAGATTACATAGCTACAGGAAGGGATAATATGCTCATGCTGATCTTTTTTTTTTAATTTACTTATTTATTATATGTGAGTACACTGTAGCTGTCTTCAGACACTCCAGAAGAGGGAGTGTCTCAGATCTCATTATGGTGGTTGTGAGCCACCATGTGGTTACTGGAATTTGAACTCAGGACCTTTGAAAGAGCAGTCAGTGCTCTTAACCGCTGAGCCATCTCTCCAGCCCACTCATGCTGATTTTAAAGCAATTTTTAGAGCTTGAAAATAAAATAGAACACAGCTTTGCTCGTTAGGAAAGAAATGTGCTTTAGGTAAAAGTCTTGGAAATACCAAGTCCATACACAAGGAGCTACTCACCCTCCCCGTCTATCACCTGCAAACAAGCCTACAAGAGCACTTGGAAGTATTTGTCAGTGTGCTTCTTCCAAGTCCTTCTTTATGCACATGGCTTTAAAACAAGCTAAACCTGCCCCAAAACAACCAAAGCTGGCCTAGAAGGGCCAGGAATGCAGCACAGTGGTACAGTTTAGCATGTGTGAATTCCTGGGTTCAATCCTCATCACAGGAACAAAAAACGAAACAAACTGCTACAAAAACGGCTCCAGGGCCAGACATGGTGGCTTATGTTTGTAAACCAGCCTAGGATAAGTAAGAGGGGGTTGGTGGTGTGGAAATGCCACGAGTTCCAGACAAGCATGAGCTACAGAGTGAGACCATCTTTTATTTTTTAATGTTTTTTTGTTTGTTTGTTTTTTCGAGACAGGGTTTCTCTGTGTAGCCCTGGCTGTCCTGGAACTCACTTTGTAGACCACGCTGGCCTCGAACTTAAAAATCCGCCTGCCTCTGCCTCCCAAGTGCTAGAACTAAAGGTGTGCGCCACCACTGCCCAGCTTTTTAAAGGTTTTTCAAGACAGGGCTTCTCTGTGTAGCTGTCTGGAACTCTCTCTTTGTAAGCTAGAGCAGGCCTTGAACAACACAGGCTTAAAAAATGTGCCAAGAGGTGGTGTCACGCATGCCTTTAATTCCTGCACTTGGGAGGCAGAGGCAGGCAATCTCTTGAGTTCAAGGCCAGCCAGAGCTACACAGAGAAAACCTCTTTTGAAAAACCAAAGAGTGAAACAAAACAAAAATCTAAATTGCTATGCACATATCCCAAGGCAATAATGAGGGCCCCTCACACATTTATACTCTCAATTCAAATCAAATGCGACAGGTGGAAAGCCCATGCTTTCTCCAATTATCCATTTGAGCCTCCCTTTGTTCCTATAGAATCCACAGCTAGCTTGATAGTATATTTTCTAGGTAGAATATAGGGAGATACCCGCCCTGCCCAAACTTAACCCCTGCTGGAAATATTCAAGCAGAGAGATGTCTAAATGAGAATGGGGAGTTTTGCAGTACATAAGATATCTCAGAGATAGTGGATGAACAGATGTATTGTTCAGGAAAAGCCCAGGTTTTTATTTTTTGCTTGTTTTTGTTTTTCTGATACATGGTTTCTCTGTGTACTGCTGGCTTTCTTGGAACTGCTTTGTAGACCAGCTGACCTTAACTCAAGAGGTTATCCTGCCTCTGCCTCCTGAGTGTTGGGATTAAAGGTATAAAAAGCCCAGTTTTTTAAATTCTTAAAAGATTTTGGTCTACAAATGCCAGAAACATAAACACATAGTTACTTTTTTTAACCCAAGTTTTCTGTCTATGTTAGCTGGACTCTGTACAACAGCTTCACATCACTGTATCATTAACTAGAATGGGAAGTGATTTTTTTTCTTAATTTGAGGTTAGTAGGTATTTAACCAAACTATCAAGCTGTCTTTTTTAGCAATATATAAATATTTGGCATTAAATAATTGAGGAGTAAAGTCTCAGCAGTTTAAAAAAAAAAAGTACTTGCCAGTTTGAAAGTCACAGACAGTTTACTGTTCTATAATTAGATAAAGAGAAAAAAGAAGAACCCTTGGTAGCAGGAATAAGCAAGAGTCTTCCACAGTCTGGCATCTGCAAGGAAATGAGAAAAAAGTTTTTACTTCCCTTCAGTGACAGAAGTACCAACTACATCTGACACAGTTGACACAATCCCTCAAACTCTTATGAGAGCTGTCCCAGAAATTTACTGTTGTTAATGGCAGGACACCGAGTACCTGCTGACCCTCTTCTCTTTAGTACCTCTGTGTACATGAAAATTTGCTAATTGAATTAAAAACATTCTTCACAGTCATTAATGTACATTTCTGTGTCAAAAGCTTCTCAAGTGAGAACTGAATCTGTAGGCAACTGACTACTTTGAACAATTCTTCAATAAATAAATTCTAATTAACTTAATTTTGGTATTTTTCCTCTCAAATACTTTATTACTCAATTAAAAATATTGATATATGTATCTGTGTGTATGAAGACTTTTAATTATATTCATTCAGGGCTGCAGAGATGGCTCAGTAGTTAAGAGCATTTGTTGCTTTCGCAGAGGACCCAGGTTTAATTCCCAACACTCAAAAGGTGGTTCACAACCATCTATAACTCCATTTCTGGGGAATCTGATGCCCTCTTCTGACCTCCACGGGCAACTAGTGAAGTTAAAAAGCCAAATGCCATCCAGATGTGGTACCACACACCTTAAATCCTAGCACTTAAGAGACAAAGAAAGGTGGATCTCCATGAGTTGGAAGCCAGCCTGGTTTAGTTCCAGGACAGCTAGGGTTACATAATCAAGAGACCTTGTCTCAAAAAAAGTGGGTTGGGGTGAGTGGGAGAAAGCACTTTGTTTTTATCTTATGAGAAGCTTCTCCTATGCTTTCATTATAGAGTTGTCTTTTTTATTTACTAAACAGCTATATACTGTATTGATCATCAGACATTTTGTACAACATATTAAGAGAACAATTCAAAGTTCCTCATATTTATCCAGGTCTGTTCAATGTATTTTTTCTGATACACCTTAGTGTATCTTTCTTCTGTGGCCAAAGTTCATTTTCTTGTTTCCAGATGTACTTAACAATTTAAAGTCAAAACCTACCAAGCTGAGTATGGGTGGCACACACCTTTAATTCCAGTGCTTATAAGCGGGCAGAGGCAGGCAGAGTTTGAGGGTAGCCTAGTATACAGAGCAAATTTCAGGACAGCCAGAGCTATATAGAGAAATCATGTCTCAGAAAAAAAGAGAAAAAGGTCAAAACCTATGAAAAGTGGCTAATTGCTAGAAGAAACTGATAAATTTCTAGCAATGATTATTAAAGAGTATTTCTTTTTATTATTTTTTAATGCTTTATTTTAAACTTTTATTTTTGAGACAGGGTTTCACTATATAGTTCTAGCTGTCCTGGAACTCACTCTGTAGACCAGGCTGGTCTTTGACTCAGAGATTCTCCTACTTCTGACTCTCTTGAATGCTGTGATTAAAGACTAAGACACCATGCCTGGCTGGGTGTTTCCACTTAGCTTTTGCAGTTCTAATCAGGAAAAACATTAGTTTAAAATGGACTCCACCACAGATTTATCTGCTTCACTTGAGATTGGTACTGGCTAGCAACAGGCCAACGACTCATTTATTTGATAAACATTCACTGAAGGACTAGTATCTGCAAGACAGCTGAAATAGAATCCTATCCCAGCCTTCCTAAAGTCCCTATCCCATGAGCAGTAGGGCTGGGCAATCTTAGGCAAGGCAGCCAAGCTTAGCCCTATGTTACACAGGGAAGAGCTTCCAGGTTTCATCTGGGAAAAGGAGATTTTTTGTGTGGTTTTTCACACACACACACACATACACACACATACACACACACCAAAATAACTAAATAATATCAATATTGCAAGACTCTTAAGAGACCCCAAAAATTTAAATGCCCAATTAGAAGAATATGGATTTAAAAAATGATAGTTAAACAGTACTGCATTGAGAAAGCATTGCAGATCAGTGAATCACAGCTGTTAGATTAATCTTACTCCATTACAAAAGGCAGGATAGATCTAGACTGCAACTTCAATGTCAAAACAAGCAAACAAACAAACAAACAAAACAGTGCACACTAGTATCAGGGAAAAGAACTTAGCATGGTAACAGAATTCTAATTTAAGTAGTAAATGCCTATTCATTAGTATGTAAAGCCATATAGAGGCTATATTCATAAAAAGTACATGCACATCCAAAGCTTTAATTTGGTATCATAATCTGAGAGAAAATTGAACTCAAACTGCTTTATGTCCAGTTAAATCTTGCTACCACCTGAAGAGATAGTGGAACGAAATACTTACTTGAAAAAGATGTTCAGTTACTGTGCATTTCCATCTACAAGAAAAAACATTTCAAAATAGATAAATCATGTCGACTGAAATTCAGTCTACCCTCAGTGCTTACTAGACACAAAAACACAAATTACTTTTTTCCCCCCCCCCAAGCCAAGGTTTCTCTGTGTAGCCCTGGCTGTCCTGGAACTCACTCCGTAGACCAGGCTGGCTTCTAACTCATGAGATCCACCTGCCTCTGCCTCCCACATGCTAGAAGTTTATGCCACCACTGCCTGGCATAAATACAAATTACTCTTTTTTTAGAATATATAGGGTAGTAATCTTAAATCAGAATTCAAAACTAGCAATGGGATTCCACTGAGAATCATGGAAAAAGAAAATAGTCTTTTACCTATTTTTTTCTTTTTCTTTTTCTGAGACACAGTCTTACAGGCTGAAATCTTGATTCTCCAGTCTACCTCTCAAGTGCTGGGAATTACAAGTATATGCTACTGTAGCTGACTGTATCAAGCCTTTTGATATATTAATGATCTCACTTTTGGGAAATGCAAATATTTAAGTAAATGTGTTTTAGTATTTAAAGATTTTTTTGCCTGTGTATGCATATGCACCTCTGTGAGTTTATGTGCACCACGTGTATGCAGGTGCCCATGGAAGTCAGGGCATTAGGTCTCCTGGAAGTGGAATTACAGGCAAGTGTGAGCTGCTTGATATAGGTGCTAGGAACCAAAACACATCCTTTGCCAGAGCAGCAGGTGCTCTTTTTTTTTTTTTAAAGATTTATTTATTTACTATATGTAAGTACACTGTAGTTGTCTTCAGATACACCAGAAGAGGGCACCAGATCTCATTACGGGTGGTTGTGAGCCACCATGTGGTTGCTGGGATTTGAACTTCAGACCTTCGGAAGAGCAGTCGGGTGCCCTTACCCACTGAGCCATCTCACCAGCCCCAGCAGCAGGTGCTCTTAATTGCTGAGCCATCTCTCTAGCTTCTTTAAAGGGCATCCATTCTACTCACTCAAAATTTAAATAGTAACAAAGTCTGAAATCAAGGGACTCAAGTAAATTTGGATTTGGGAATAATACCAGACAGTCTGGATGAAATAAAGATCATACAATCTTAGGTATTTTGTTCTTTTCAAAAGTCTTTTAAACAATTGTTATGTGTGTATGTGTATGTATATATATATATGTGTGTGTGTGTGTGTATGAATATATATATGGTATACATATGTGTATGATGTAGGAAGAGCTTTTCCTCTCCTTCTACTATGTGTTCAAGGATCAAAAGCAGGTTGTCAGATTTGCACGGTAAGTGCTTATACCTGATGAACCATCTCCTGGCCCCTACCTGGGTATTCTGAATGTAGCAATTTCTTTTTTCCTTCCTTCCTTCCTTCCTTCCTTCCTTCCTTCCTTCCTTCCTTCCTTCCTTCCTTCCTTTTTCTTTTTTGGTTTTTCGAGACAAGGTTTCTCTGTATAGCCCTGGCTGTCCTGGAACTCACTCTGTAGACCAGGCTGGCCTCGAACTCAGAAATCCGCCTGCCTCTGCCTCCCAAGTGTAGGATTAAAGGCGTGCGTCACCAACGCCTGGCCCTTTCTTTCTTTTTAAATGTATGTGAGTACATTCTCCTCTCTTTAGACACATCAGAATAGCACTGGGTCCCATTACAGATGGTTGTGAGCCACCAACACTTGCTCGGAATTGAACTCAGGACCTCTAAAAGGGTAGTTAGTGTTCTTAACCGTTGAAGCATGTCTTCAGCCTACCCCTTCCCTTTTTTTAAATTACAAAAAAAAAAGTGTGTCTGTGTACTGGCTAGTTTTGTGTCAACTTGACACTGCTGGAGTTATCACAGAAAAAGGAGCTTCAGTTGAGGAAATGCCTCCACGAGATCCAACTGTAAGGCATTTTCTTAATTAGTGATCAAGGGGGAAAGGCCCCTTGTGGGTGGGACCATCTCTGGGCTGGTAATCTTGGTTCTATAAGAGAGCAGGCTGAGCAAGCCAGTAAAGAACATCCCTCCATGGCCTCTGCATCAGCTCCTGCTCCCTGACCTGCTTGAGTTCCAGTTCTGACTTCTTTCAGTGATGAACAGCAATGTGGAAATGTAAGCTGAATAAACCCTTTCCTCCCCAACTTGCTTCTTGGTCCTGATGTTTTGTCCAGGAATAGAAACCCTGACTAAGACAAATTGGTACCAGCATAGTGGGGTATTCCTGTGACAACCTGACCATGTTTTGGAGAGGACTGTGGAAGGACTTTGAAACTTTGGGCTAGAAGATCCATTCGGTGTTAAGTGCTCTGTCAGACGTTGTGTAGGAGGTTGGAAGAAAATGTTGAAAACAGTGCAGACGTTGGAGGCCTGGCTTGTGAAATTTCAGAGGGAACATTAAAGACTCTTTTCAGGGCCATACTTATTTTGGATTGTGAAGATTCTGTGGTTCTGGCTAGTTGGGGCTGAAGAATCAGCTATGATTAACAAGATACCAGAACTACTAAAGCAAAACCTTGGCATTACTGGGACTATTGATGCTGGTTAGCTGGAGCTAAGAAATTAGCGGTGATTAAGAAGAGACCAGCATCACTGAGGTGACGTCTTCTTGGATGTGTTTTCTGAGAGCATAGAGGCTGTGTTCCAGAGATAGCCAAAGTTGTTACCTTGTGCTGTGGCTGGACTTGGTAATGTGTAAGAGTCACCCAGGTGGTACTGGTTTTGAAGGCATGAAGGGGTCACGCAGAGCAGCTGAGGCTCAGCACTGTGAGAGGCCGTGGAAGGCCATTGGTGAAGGTGCGGCCTCAGTTGCAAATGATGGCCCAGGACTGAAGGGATCATGCAAAGGATTTGAGGCTTGGGACCATGAATAGAGCCTATGAGAGGCTGTTGTTGAAGTCAAGTTACAGTGGAAGACAGCAGCATTTCAGAGATGCCAGTACCATGAGAAGACCACCAAGAATAGCAGCAGCAGTGGAGTACAGGCAGCTGGAGCCTAGAAGACAAGCCATGTGCTACAAAGGACAGGGCTGGAGAAGTGACCTAAGCCCTTGGAGGAGCCCAGAAGATCGTGAGTTGGATCCCAGACATTGTACAGTTGGAGTTTAATTTTTGCTTTTGATTATAACTGTGCTCTGATATTTTTCCCTCTTGAAGGAAGAAAATATTTTAGTGGATTCCACAGTTAAGAGACTTTTAATTGTAAAAAGACTTTGGATTTTAAAAAATATTAGACATTTTAAAGGGATTGACTTTTAATATGTAAAGACTGTGGGAGTTTTAAAGTTGTTTAGATCTTGGGGATGAATAAGAAATTAAGGGTTGAGGCTTACTAGTGATGTGTTTGTGTGTCAAGTTGACAAGGGGTCAATTGTACTGGCTAGTTTTGTGTCAACTTGACACAGCTGGATTTATCACAGAAAAAGGAGCTTCAGTTGAGGAAATGCCTCCACGAGATCCAACTGTAAGGCATTTTCTCAATTAGTGATCAAGGGGGAAAGGCCCCTTGTGGGTGGGACCATCTCTGGGCTGGTAATCTTGGTTCTATAAGAGAGCAGGCTGAGCAAGCCAGTAAAGAACATCCCTCCATGGCCTCTGCATCAGCTCCTGCTCCCTGACCTGCCTGAGTTCCAGTTCTGACTTCTTTCAGTGATGAACAGCAATGTGGAAATGTAAGCTGAATAAACCCTTTCCTCCCCAACTTGCTTCTTGGTCCTGATGTTTTGTCCAGGAATAGAAACCCTGACTAAGACAGTCTGTGTACACACATGGTACCACATGTGTGTCTGGTGTCTGTGGAGGCCAGAAGTTGTTGTCTGGCCCCTGGAACTGGAGTTGTAAGTAACTGTGAGCTGGTATACGGGTGCTGGGAACCAAACTTGGGTTCTCTGCAAGAGCAGTGACTACTCTTAACTGAGCCATTTCTCCAGCCCCCAAATGTGGATTTTTTTAAAAAATCAAGGCAGATTGGTGGTGATTCATGCCTTTTTACCCAGCATGGGCTCAGATGTTTAGGGAAGACACCTGAACTCTACTCTCTATGCTGCTTCTTAGCACTTTTCTTCTTCCCTACCCATTGTCTTTTAGGTTACCGAAATACTATTTTTTTGTTAAATTAATGCCTTGACAATGACTTTTTCTTAGCCAAAATTAATAGCTACTCTAACGGTCTGTACATCTACTCAGTACACTGACATCAGTGGATGACATTAGTGTACTCAGTACATTAGTACACTGACATTCCCACTTCAGGAAACCACACCCTTTTGGGTTTTATGCTCTTGCACGTTCTCTTTTAAAAATATTCATATTATTTTTAATTATTTATAGCATGTGTGTTACTGTGGAGGTATGTACATATGAGAACCGGTGCCAGAGAAGTTGGATTATTTGTAATAGGGAGTTTACAGGAAGTTGAGAGTCACTTGTCATAGATGCTGGAAACCAAAGCTAGATTCTCTAGAAGAGCAGTAGTTGCAAGATATTCTTTTTTGTTTTTTTTTTGAGACAGGGTTTCTCTGTGTAGCCCTGGCTGTCCTGGAACTCACTTTGTAGACCAGGCTGACTTTGAACTCAGAAATCTGCCTGCCTCTGTCTCCCAAGTGCTGGGATTAAAGATGTGCACCACCACGCCCGGCTGCAAAATATTCTTAATTTCTTGTTTATAATCAGGCCTAGGAGTACCATGAGGTAAGTGAGGTGCTTTCAACACAATTTAGAGTCACACTACTTTCAGCATCAGGCTGAACATACCAAAATAATCAAACCAACTGTTTTTGTTACAATGAAAAGTGCAAGAACACTTTTACCTCTATTTTACTTACTGTTTTTCCATGGCAAAACATAGGGCAGAGACTTGGGAACTCGCATGCCTGAAGCAAGGTTACTCTTATGTTCCATAACTATGTTATTTGCAGGACTGAAAGAAAAAGGAATAATTTGATGTCATCATATCAGTATTCTTCAGGCACACAAACAAGACAATCAAAATGTGTTTTTAAATGGAGGGAACAACTACCACTCATCTGAAATGTGAACATAGTTCTCTCAAAACATTCTTGCAATTAGAATGATTACCATTTCTCTGGAATGTTCCATATGTGTATTAAGATGGTGTGGTGGCCCATGCCTTTAATCCCAACATTCAGGAGGCAGAGGGAGGAGGATCTTTGAATTCAAGGCCGGTCTGGTCTAACAGAGCCAGTTACAGGATAGCTAGAGCTACATGGAGAATCCCTGTCTCAAAAAGCAAAGCAAAACAAAGATAACAAAAGATAAGAGTTTTTACATTTACATAAAAAAAAACTACCTGCATGCATCTGTGTGAGGGTGTTGGATTTCTTGGAACTGGAGTTAAGACAGCTCTTCCTCTAGAAGAGCACCCAGTGCTTTTAACTGCCGAGACATTTCCTTAGCTCCTTACATTTAAATTTTATAGAAGTTGAAATAAACATCAATGCCATCTACTAGTCAGTAGTGTGACAAAATGCTACCCTTGCAAAAAGACAGGGTTTGTCTATTCTTGGCTGGAACTCACTACATAGACCAGGCTTCTGTCAAACTCAAAATGATTTGCCAGTCTTTGCCTCCTGAGTGTGAGTGCTGAGATTAAAGGTATGTGCTACCATGCTTGGCTGCAACCAATCTCTTCATCAATTACTATTTTTATGTGTATGGGTTTTGTCTACATGTATCTCTACACCATTTGTGTGCTTAGTGCCTACAGAAGGTAGTGGAGATTATTAGACTCCTATACTGACATTTTAAAGAATTTCTGGCATTTTGGTTTATTTAAAAAACAAAAATATTTTAAGAATATACTTTCGATCTTGGTCCGGGACCCGCCGAACTTAGGAAATTAGTCTGAACAGGTGAGAGGGTGCGCCAGAGAACCTGACAGCTTCTGGAACAGGCGGAAGCACAGAGGCGCTGAGGCAGCACCCTGTGTGGGCCGGGGACAGCCAGCCACCGTCCGGACCGGAGGACAGGTGCCCGCCCGGCTGGGGAGGCGGCCTAAGCCACAGCAGCAGCGGTCGCCATCTTGGTCCGGGACCCGCCGAACTTAGGAAATTAGTCTGAACAGGTGAGAGGGTGCGCCAGAGAACCTGACAGCTTCTGGAACAGGCAGAAGCACAGAGGCGCTGAGGCCGCAACCTGCGTGGGCCGGGGACAGCCGGCCACCTTCCGGACCAGAGGACAGGTGCCCACCCGGCTGGGGAGGCGGCCTAAGCCACAGCAGCAGCGGTCGCCATCTTGGTCCGGGACCCGCCGAACTTAGGAAATTAGTCTGAACAGGTGAGAGGGTGCGCCAGAGAACCTGACAGCCTCTGGAACAGGCAGAAGCACAGAGGGGCTGAGGCAGCACCCTGTGTGGGCCGGGGACAGCCGGCCACCTTCCGGACCGGAGGACAGGTGCCCGCCCGGCTGGGGAGGCGACCTAAGCCACAGCAGCAGCGGTCGCCATCTTGGTCCGGGACCCGCCGAACTTAGGAAATTAGTCTGAACAGGTGAGAGGGTGCGCCAGAGAACCTGACAGCTTCTGGAACAGGCAGAAGCACAGAGGCGCTGAGGCAGCAACCTGCGTGGGCCGGGGACAGCCGGCCACCTTCCGGACCAGAGGACAGGTGCCCACCCGGCTGGGGAGGCGGCCTAAGCCACAGCAGCAGCGGTCGCCATCTTGGTCCGGGACCCGCCGAACTTAGGAAATTAGTCTGAACAGGTGAGAGGGTGCGCCAGAGAACCTGACAGCCTCTGGAACAGGCAGAAGCACAGAGGGGCTGAGGCAGCACCCTGTGTGGGCCGGGGACAGCCGGCCACCTTCCGGACCGGAGGACAGGTGCCCGCCCGGCTGGGGAGGCGACCTAAGCCACAGCAGCAGCGGTCGCCATCTTGGTCCGGGACCCGCCGAACTTAGGAAATTAGTCTGAACAGGTGAGAGGGTGCGCCAGAGAACCTGACAGCTTCTGGAACAGGCGGAAGCACAGAGGCGAAGAGGCGCTGAGGCAGCACCCTGCGTGGGCCGGGGACAGCCGGTCACCTTCCGGACCAGAGGACAGGTGCCCACCCGGCTGGGGAGGCGGCCTAAGCCACAGCAGCAGCGGGCGCCATCTTGGTCCGGGACCCGCCGAACTTAGGAAATTAGTCTGAACAGGTGAGAGGGAGCGCCAGAGAACCTGACAGCCTCTGGAACAGGCAGAAGCACAGAGGGGCTGAGGCAGCACCCTGTGTGGGCCGGGGATAGCCGGCCACCTTCCGGACCGGAGGACAGGTGCCCGCCCGGCTGGGGAGGCGACCTAAGCCACAGCAGCAGCGGTCGCCATCTTGGTCCGGGACCCGCCGAACTTAGGAAATTAGTCTGAACAGGTGAGAGGGTGCGCCAGAGAACCTGACAGCTTCTGGAACAGGCGGAAGCACAGAGGCGCTGAGGCAGCACCCTGCGTGGGCCGGGGACAGCCGGCCACCTTCCGGACCAGAGGACAGGTGCCCACCCGGCTGGGGAGGCGGCCTAAGCCACAGCAGCAGCGGTCGCCATCTTGGTCTGGGACCCGCCGAACTTAGGAAATTAGTCTGAACAGGTGAGAGGGTGCGCCAGAGAACCTGACAGCTTCTGGAACAGGCAGAAGCACAGAGGCGCTGAGGCAGCACCCTGTGTGGGCCGGGGACAGCCGGCCACCTTCCGGACCAGAGGACAGGTGCCCGCCCGGCTGGGGAGGCGACCTAAGCCACAGCAGCAGCGGTCGCCATCTTGGTCCCGGGACTCCAAGGAACTTAGGAAATTAGTCTGCTTAGGTGAGAGTCTGTACCACCTGGGAACTGCCAAAGCAACACAGTGTCTGAAAAAGGTCCTGTTTTGGGCCTTCTTCTTCGGCCAGGAGGAGGTCCAAATACAAGATATCTGCGCACCTTCCCTGTAAGAGAGCTTGCCAGCAGAGAGTGCTCTGAGCACTGAAACTCAGAGGAGAGAATCTGTCTCCCAGGTCTGCTGATAGACGGTAACAGAATCACCAGAAGAACAATCTCTAAACAGAGTCAACTATAACTACTAACTCCAGAGATTACCAGATGGCGAAAGGTAAACGGAGGAATCTTACTAACAGGAACCAAGACCACTCACCATCACCAGAACCCAGCACACCCACTTCGCCCAGTCCAGGGAACCCCAACACACCTGAGAACCTAGACCTAGATTTAAAAGCATATCTCATGATGATGGTAGAGGACATCAAGAAGGACTTTAATAAATCACTTAAAGAAATACAGGAGAACACTGCTAAAGAGTTACAAGTCCTTAAAGAAAAACAGGAAAACACAATCAAACAGGTAGAAGTCCTTACAGAAAAAGAGGAAAAAACATACAAACAGGTGATGGAAATGAACAAAACCATACTAGACCTAAAAAGGGAAGTAGACACAATAAAGAAAACTCAAAGCGAGGCAACTCTAGAGATAGAAACCCTAGGAAAGAAATCTGGAACCATAGATTTGAGCATCAGCAACAGAATACAAGAGATGGAAGAGAGAATCTCAGGTGCAGAAGATTCCATAGAGAACATCGGCACAACAATCAAAGAAAATGGAAAATGCAAAAAGATCCTAACTCAAAATATCCAGGAAATCCAGGACACAATAAGAAGACCAAACGTACGGATAATAGGAGTGGATGAGAATGAAGATTTTCAACTCAAAGGTCCAGCAAACATCTTCAACAAAATTATTGAAGAAAACTTCCTAAATCTAAAGAATGAGATGCATATGAACATACAAGAAGCCTACAGAACTCCAAATAGACTGGACCAGAAAAGAAATTCCTCCCGACACATAATAATCAGAACATCAAATGCACTAAATAAAGATAGAATACTAAAAGCAGTAAGGGAAAAAGGTCAAGTAACATATAAAGGCAAGCCTATCAGAATTACACCAGATTTTTCACCAGAGACTATGAAAGCCAGAAGAGCCTGGACAGATGTTATACAGACACTAAGAGAACACAAACTGCAGCCCAGGCTACTATACCCAGCCAAACTCTCAATTATCATAGAGGGAGAAACCAAAGTATTCCACGACAAAACCAAATTCACGCATTATCTCTCCACGAATCCAGCCCTTCAAAGGATAATAACAGAAAAAAACCAATACAAGAACGGGAACAACGCCCTAGAAAAAACAAGAAGGTAATCCCTCAACAAACCAAAAAGAAGACAGCCACAAGAACAGAATGCCACCTTTAACAACTAAAATAACAGGAAGCAACAATTACTTTTCCTTAATATCTCTTAACATCAATGGTCTCAACTCGCCAATAAAAAGACATAGACTAACAAACTGGCTACACAAACAAGACCCAACATTTTGCTGCTTACAGGAAACTCATCTCAGAGAAAAAGATAGACACTACCTCAGAATGAAAGGCTGGAAAACAATTTTCCAAGCAAATGGTATGAAGAAACAAGCAGGAGTAGCCATCCTAATATCTGATAAGATTGACTTCCAACCCAAAGTCATCAAAAAAGACAAGGAGGGACACTTCATTCTCATCAAAGGTAAAATCCTCCAAGAGGAACTCTCAATTCTGAATATCTATGCTCCAAATACAAGAGCAGCCACATTCACTAAAGAAACTTTAGTAAAGCTCAAAGCACACATTGCGCCTCACACAATAATAGTGGGAGACTTCAACACACCACTTTCACCAATGGACAGATCATGGAAACAGAAACTAAACAGGGACACACTGAAACTAACAGAAGTGATGAAACAAATGGATCTGACAGATATCTACAGAACATTTTTCCCTAAAACAAAAGGATATACCTTCTTCTCAGCACCTCATGGTACCTTCTCCAAAATTGACCACATAATAGGTCACAAATCAGGCCTCAACAGATTCAAAAATATTGAAATTGTCCCATGTATCCTATCAGATCACCATGCACTAAGGCTGATCTTCAATAACAAAATAAATAACAGAAAGCCAACATTCACATGGAAACTGAACAACACTCTTCTCAATGATACCTTGGTCAAGGAAGGAATAAAGAAAGAAATTAAAGACTTTTTAGAGTTTAATGAAAATGAAGCCACAACGTACCCAAACCTTTGGGACACAATGAAAGCATTTCTAAGAGGGAAACTCATAGCTATGAGTGCCTTCAAGAAAAAACGGGAGAGAGCACATACTAGCAGCTTGACAACACATCTAAAAGCTCTAGAAAAAAAGGAAGCAAATTCACCCAAGAGGAGTAGACGGCAGGAAATAATCAAACTCAGGGGTGAAATCAACCAAGTGGAAACAAGAAGAACTATTCAAAGAATTAACCAAACGAGGAGTTGGTTCTTTGAGAAAATCAACAAGATAGATAAACCCTTAGCTAGACTCACTAAAGGGCACAGGGACAAAATCCTAATTAACAAAATCAGAAATGAAAAGGGAGACATAACAACAGATCCTGAAGAAATCCAAAACACCATCAGATCCTTCTACAAAAGGCTATACTCAACAAAACTGGAAAACCTGGACGAAATGGACAAATTTCTGGACAGATACCAGGTACCAAAGTTGAATCAGGATCAAGTTGACCTTCTAAACAGTCCCATATCCCCTAAAGAAATAGAAGCAGTTATTAATAGTCTCCCAGCCAAAAAAAGCCCAGGACCAGACGGGTTTAGTGCAGAGTTCTATCAGACCTTCAAAGAAGATCTAACTCCAGTTCTGCACAAACTTTTTCACAAGATAGAAGTAGAAGGTATTCTACCCAACTCATTTTATGAAGCCACTATTACTCTGATACCTAAACCACAGAAAGATCCAACAAAGATAGAGAACTTCAGACCAATTTCTCTTATGAACATCGATGCAAAAATCCTTAATAAAATTCTCGCTAACCGAATCCAAGAACACATTAAAGCAATCATCCATCCTGACCAAGTAGGTTTTATTCCAGGGATGCAGGGATGGTTTAATATACGAAAATCCATCAATGTAATCCATTATATAAACAAACTCAAAGACAAAAACCACATGATCATCTCGTTAGATGCAGAAAAAGCATTTGACAAGATCCAACACCCATTCATGATAAAAGTTCTGGAAAGATCAGGAATTCAAGGCCAATACCTAAACATGATAAAAGCAATCTACAGCAAACCAGTAGCCAACATCAAAGTAAATGGAGAGAAGCTGGAAGCAATCCCACTAAAATCAGGGACTAGACAAGGCTGCCCACTTTCTCCCTACCTTTTCAACATAGTACTTGAAGTATTAGCCAGAGCAATTCGACAACAAAAGGAGATCAAGGGGATACAAATTGGAAAAGAGGAAGTCAAAATATCACTTTTTGCAGATGATATGATAGTATATATAAGTGACCCTAAAAATTCCAACAGAGAACTCCTAAACCTGATAAACAGCTTCGGTGAAGTAGCTGGATATAAAATTAACTCAAACAAGTCAATGGCCTTTCTCTACACAAAGAATAAACAGGCTGAGAAAGAAATTAGGGAAACAACACCCTTCTCAATAGCCACAAATAATATAAAATATCTCGGCGTGACTCTAACGAAGGAAGTGAAAGATCTGTATGATAAAAACTTCAAGTCCCTGAAGAAAGAAATTAAAGAAGATCTCAGAAGATGGAAAGATCTCCCATGCTCATGGATTGGCAGGACCAACATTGTAAAAATGGCTATCTTGCCAAAAGCAATCTACAGATTCAATGCAATCCCCATTAAAATTCCAACTCAATTCTTCAACGAATTAGAAGGAGCAATTTGCAAATTCATCTGGAATAACAAAAAACCGAGGATAGCAAAAACTCTTCTCAAGGATAAAAGAACCTCTGGTGGAATCACCATGCCTGACCTAAAGCTTTACTACAGAGCAATTGTGATAAAAACTGCATGGTACTGGTATAGAGACAGACAAGTGGACCAATGGAATAGAATTGAAGACCCAGAAATGAACCCACACACCTATGGTCACTTGATCTTCGACAAGGGAGCCAAAACCATCCAGTGGAAGAAAGACAGCATTTTCAACAATTGGTGCTGGCACAACTGGTTGTTATCATGTAGAAGAATGCGAATCGATCCATACTTATCTCCTTGTACTAAGGTCAAATCTAAGTGGATCAAGGAACTTCACATAAAACCAGAGACACTGAAACTTATAGAGGAGAAAGTGGGGAAAAGCCTTGAAGATATGGGCACAGGGGAAAAATTCCTGAACAGAACAGCAATGGCTTGTGCTGTAAGATCGAGAATTGACAAATGGGACCTAATGAAACTCCAAAGTTTCTGCAAGGCAAAAGACACTGTCTATAAGACAAAAAGACCACCAACAGACTGGGAAAGGATCTTTACCTATCCTAAATCAGATAGGGGACTAATATCCAACATATATAAAGAACTCAAGAAGGTGGACCTCAGAAAATCAAATAACCCCCTTAAAAAATGGGGCTCAGAACTGAACAAAGAATTCTCACCTGAGGAATACCGAATGGCAGAGAAGCACCTGAAAAAATGTTCAACATCCTTAATCATCAGGGAAATGCAAATCAAAACAACCCTGAGATTCCACCTCACACCAGTGAGAATGGCTAAGATCAAAAATTCAGGTGACAGCAGATGCTGGCGAGGATGTGGAGAAAGAGGAACACTCCTCCATTGTTGGTGGAATTGCAGGCTTGTACAACCACTCTGGAAATCAGTCTGGCGGTTCCTCAGAAAATTGGACATAGTACTACCGGAGGATCCAGCAATACCTCTCCTGGGCATATATCCAGAAGAAGCCCCAACTGGTAAGAAGGACACATGCTCCACTATGTTCATAGCAGCCTTATTTATAATAGCCAGAAACTGGAAAGAACCCAGATGCCCCTCAACAGAGGAATGGATACAGAAAATGTGGTACATCTACACAATGGAGTACTACTCAGCTATTAAAAAGAATGAATTTATGAAATTCCTAGCCAAATGGATGGACCTGGAGAGCATCATCCTGAGTGAGGTAACACAATCACAAAGGAACTCACACAATATGTACTCACTGATAAGTGGATACTAGCCCAAAACCTAGGATACCCACGATATAAGATACAATTTCCTAAACACATGAAACTCAAGAAAAATGAAGACTGAAGTGTGGACACTATGCCCCTCCTTAGAAGTGGGAACAAAACACCCATGGAAGGAGTTACAGAAACAAAGTTTGGAGCTGAGATGAAAGGATGGACCATGTAGAGACTGCCATATCCAGGGATCCACCCCATAATCAGCATCCAAACGCTGACACCATTGCATATACTAGCAAGATTTTATCGAAAGGACCCAGATGTAGCTGTCTCTTGTGAGACTATGCCGGGGCCTAGCAAACACAGAAGTGGATGCTCACAGTCAGCTAATGGATGGATCACAGGGCTCCCAATGGAGGAGCTAGAGAAAGTACCCAAGGAGCTAAAGGGATCTTCAACCCTATAGGTGGAACAACATTATGAACTAACCAGTACCCCTGAGCTCTTGACTCTAGCTGCATATGTATCAAAAGATGGCCTAGTCGGCCATCACTGGAAAGAGAGGCCCATTGGACACGCAGACTTTGTGTGCCCCGGTACAGGGGAACGCCAGGGCCAAAGGGGGGGAGTGGGTGGGTAGGGGAGTGGGGGTGGGTGGGTAAGGGGGACTTTTGGTATAGCATTGGAAATGTAAATGAGCTAAATACCTAATAAAAAATGGAAAAAAAAAAAAAAAAAAAAAGAATATACTTTCATTTTAATCCCAGGTATAAGATGTGGGGCTGCTTCAGACTGTCCACAGCAGCTGACTACGAATTGCTTCATGCAGAAGTGTGGTTTTTTTTAGCTGAAGATAATTTTCTGCATTTATGTGACATTTGGAATTCTGGCAACTTTTCAGAGGGTATGTAAATGTTAGAGCCTGGACAGGTGGGATTGGTGACTGTTGGTCATTTAGAGGGGTTGGTTTCAGTTTGTTAGAAGTCATGCTCAAAAAAGAAACAAAAGGAAAGAAATTAGATTCAGGGTCTCTTTCCCTCTCTCCCCTCTTCCTCTCTTATCTAGCTAGTGATGGGGTGAAACTGGGGGATAAAGGGTGGGAAAAATGAACCCACAAAGACGCAAATACCAGCTGTACACTCCCCTGGAGCTGGAGTTACAGGTTGGAGTCAGTATGTGGGTCCTGAGAATTGAACCTGAGTCCTCCAGAAAATTAAGCAGAGTCATCTCTCCAGCCCCTAAAATAAATCTCTTAAGAACTGAATCAAGTTTAAGTTGCCACCAATAAAACTAATCTAAGTTTTTCTATGTTTTTTGATTCAAAATAGTATGCATTTAAAATTAGCTGACTTCAGTAACTAAGAAAAAAAGTTAAGCATTTTATGAGTGCTGGAGAGATAGCTCAGCAGTTAAAGAGCATGCACTGCTCTTCCAAAAGACCTGAGTTTGATTCCCAGCCCCTATATGTTCATAACCACCTGTAGTTCTGCCTCTGGACTCTGACACCTCTGGCCTCTGTGGCATCTCCACTCAAGTGCTCATTATCTCTACACACATAATTAAGGAATACAAAATCAAGCATTTAGGGAAAAATAAGGCATAGCGTTTTATTCCTTTATTCTCTAACCCTGAAATAGTCTCATTTGTATTTGAAATTTGGTCTTCTAAGGTTTGAATGTGGGTATAGTGAGAAATCTTACAGTTTTAAATTGGATAGAGAATATTAGTAGTAAAAAGAGCTATTTTCTTTCTTTCTCATTAAGATGCTCTGGATTTCTAATCTCAAATAACATTTAGGATTTTAAAAAGATTCACATGTGTATGAGTGTCCACAGAGCCTAGAAAAGGGTATGGATCCAACTGGAGTTATAAGCAGTTGCTTTAAAGAGCAACAAGTGCCCTTAACTCCTGAAGTCACCCCTTCAGTCCCCCCCACCCCCCCACCTCCCCAGGAGGTTTCCCTGTGTAGCTCTGGCTGACCTGGAACTTGCTCTGTAGAGCTCAGGCTGATCTCCAACTTAAGAGATTCCATTGCCTCTGCCCTGGGTACTGAGTTAAAGGCACACACCACCACACCCAACTCTCTATTTTTTGTCACACACCTGGATTTGGGGAGGTAGTGATGAGAGTAAGACCTTTTAATTTACCTGTTGTTGCCACAGAAACTGGCTGTGCCCCAGACAAATGGGGTGCTAGTCTGTTCCCACAAATCTGCCAAAGGAAGCAAAACAGTCTGTGATACTGTTAGATAAAAGACCGATCTATATTAGTTAAATTTGTCAAATGAAAAATAATACAGCTAAGCTTTGAGGGGTGTAAGTAAAAATTGATTGAGTACCTGCTCAAGTGATCCAGAACCAGGGATTTAACAATGAAGGATATAAATGCAAGAGCCATAAATAGTAAATGTGCCCTGTTACCATCAAGCACAGATGGTACAACCCAATTTATGGGGAAAACAGATAAAAAGAAGTACTTCTTCCAAGGGGGTAGGCTAGTCTATGTGTCTGCACAGTGATACAAATGTGGTAATTTGGGGGCCCAATAAAAATAATGTGTTCCAAACAACATGTATATTCATTAAAAAAATCTCCCTTCTGTCTCAATCAAATGATTTGAGATTTAAATATGTGAAGGAAAAAAAACCTTAGAGGTATCTCACCTTTATCCCAGTCTTCATCACAAGGAGGGCACTGCCATGTGCTCTCAGCCAGAGTCTCTTGTCCAAGGTTCCTGGTTTGGTTGACTGCAAGACAATAGAGATTTGATATATAAAGGGCAGGGGGTGTGGTATCTGCTAGGTTATTCTGCTTAAGGGATTTAAGGCCTTTAAAGGCAGCAAGGTAGCCTATTGAATCTTTGTTTCTAAATACGGATAGGGTGAGAACTGACAGAAACAAGAAGCAGAAACAAAGATTGTTACCATATTTATGGCAGTAACAGTATTTATTTATCGAGACAGGGTCTTGTGTTCCTAGCTGGCCTCAGACTCAAGGTGACCTTGAACTCCAGAATCTCCTGCTTCTACCTCTTGAGTAGTCACCACTACCATGCCCATTTTGTGGTACAGGAGCTGGAACCCAGGGCTTTATCCATGGGAGGCAAGTGCTCGACCCACTGAGCTCCATCTTCAGCCTCAAGGACTTTATTTTTAGACGATTTATTATAATAGTAAAATGAATCAGGCTGTTCAGAAGAGAAAGCAGTCTGACCTATATAGAAGCTAACAACCCACTGCTACAATGATATAATCATCTCAAAGGCAGAAAAATATTCTTTTGAAATGGTGAAAGCCAGAAAGCAAGACAATGATGTAGCATAACTCCAAACTGAGCAGCTAACCCTGGAATCCTAGGGCATTTCAGCTAGTCTGGCTTACCCACATCCTGCTCAATACAGCTCTTGTCATCACAGCTCGAGATGTGATGACTGATCTCAGCCCGGGGAACCTGATGCCGAGCATTGAAGGGACAAGTAGCCAATTTGTTTGCGACATCAGGATGATTCTGTGGAATCAAAATTAAGAGATCTATCAATTCTTTGTATTTCTTAAAATTCAAGGAAACTAGCTCAGCTTTTTTTTTTTTCTATAAATGGCTCCCTGAAACCCCTTAACAAGTTTATATCTCAGGTGTGGTGGCAATGGTAGGCGCACTTATCACTGAAAATTGAGAGGGAGTTATCATTCATACAGACCATACAGCTCCTATCTCAATATTGTCAAAATGCAAACCTTTTGGTTATGACTGCAGGGATTCATTATCTCTTTCTCTCTCTCTCTCTCTCTCTCTCTCTCTCTCTCTCTCTCTCTCTCTCTCTCTCACACACACACACACACACACACACACACACACACACATTTTAGTGGCTTATAAAGAATATTAACCATCTCTTCACTCTTTTCCAGACAGCACAGCCTGCAGTGCTGGAGTTCTCTGGGTGTCTTTGAAAGCTAACATTCAGGATCAACAGTAACAATGAGGCAGACCACACTGCAGTGGTGCCCTGCTATTGTAATTTAACAATGCTGGGAAATAGCTGTTGTAAGGGAGCTGCAGAGACAAGCTAATGCTTTTTCAGGCCAACACAGACATTTAAAGTAATGATTTCTGGAGTGAGGAACCGAACAATAACCTTTTTTGTTGTTTTTTGGTTTGGGGTTTTTTGTTTTGATTTTTGAGACAGGGTTTCTCTGTGTAGTTTTGTGCTATTCTAGAACTCTGCTCTGTAGATCAGACTAGCCTTGAGCTTGGAGATCCATGTGCCTCTGTCTCTGAAGTGCTGGGATCAAAGGTATGCCATTACCACTGCCTGGTAAACAATTTCAGCTATTTCACTTAGGAAAAGTCCAAATGATATACACTTTGTGTGCCAGTATCTTTAAAAAAAATTATTTATTTATTGTATGGACGTTCTATCTGCATGCAGACTTGCATGCTAGAAGAGGATATCAGCATCAGATCCATTATAGATGGTTGTGAGCCACCATGTGGTTGCTGGGAATTGAACTTAGGACCTCTGGAAGAGCAACCAGTGCTCTTAACAGTGGAGTCATTTCTCCAGCCCCATTCATCCATCCATTCATTTATTTAGTTATTTAGTTAATATCTTGTTTTAAACCCAAACTAAGTATTATCACCAAAATGTCATGGCAAATGTACCAGCAATAAAGAGATTTAAGAAAGGTGGGCTTGGAGAGATGGCTCAGGAGTTAAGAGTGCTGCTACTCTCAAAGAGTAGCAGTCAGACTGGAGGCCTGACAACTGCCCAGCTCCAGGTAATCTGACAGTCTTCTTGTCTCTGTGGGTATTCATACACACACAAATTAAAAAGAGTGGCAAGGAGGCGCTCAGCACTGGTCACCAAGTCTGACAACCTGAATTTGATATCCCTGATATCAAGGACCTACATAGTAGGAGAGGGCTGACTCTCTTTCACAAGCACAATGTGGTCCACAAATGCTTGCAAATACACAAACGTTAAAATGTGTTGCTATTGTTTTAAAGAGAGAAAGAACATAAAGTTGGGTAGTAGGAAGTTAGGGAGGACCTGAGAGGAATTGGGGGACGGAAACATGATCAAAATATTTTGTATGAAAAAAACTTTTTTCAATAAAAAAGGTTTTAAAGATGTTTCACAATCGAAACTCAAAATGTAAAACTAGTGAGAAGTAGGTTGGAAAAACACAGAACTAAGGAACTTGCATGGATCTGGAGGGATGGTTCAGTGGTTAAGGTTGCTTGTTGAACAATTGTGAGGACCTTAGTTTGAACTCTGCACCCAGTAAATAAGCTGGGTATGGTCTTGCACGCCTGTAATGCCAGCACTGGTAGGCAGCAAAGATAGGAGATAGCTTGCTGGCTGTCAGCCCAGTTGCAAAAAACATAAGCCCCAGGTTCAGGGAAAAATCCAGTCTCAAAGAAATACGGTAGAGTGTAGCTTCCTCTTGTGCACACAAGTGTACACACACTATATACACCATATTTACTGGAGCTAGGGATAGAGGCACAGACCTTCAATCCCAGCTCTTGGGAATCCCAGCTCTAGGGAGATCTGCAGGTAAAGGTCCTCCTTTACTACTGAGGTAAGGCCAACCATGGCTACAAGAAGCTCTACTTAGATGGCTCCAAGTTTAAGAGCACTGCTGCTCTTGCACAGGACCTGGATTCATTCAGTCCCAGCACCCACGTGGCAGATTATAATCATATGTAACTTCAGTTCCATATGTTTCCTCAGTTACAGTTTCCTTCAGTTATAAAGCTTCCTCAGGCACCAGGTACACACATGACGTATATGAAGCAAAACACTTATATGCATAAAATATAAATCTTAAAACAATGTTTAAAAAATGATCTTACATTTGTGTGTATTGTCTTTGTGTATCTACACATGAGTACAGGTGCCTGTGGAAGGCCAGAAGAGGGCACTGGATTTTGTATGTTTGGAGTTATAGGCAGTTGTGAATTGACTGACATGGGTAGCTGGAACTGAATTTGTGACCTCTGGAAGAGCAGCAAGCACTCTTAACCACTGAGCCATTTTTATAGCCCTGACATCAATATTCTAACAACTCTATACAAGTACTTTTTAATTAACAAAGGACCTGAATAGGTTAAATTAGCTAAGTCTATAAAGAAGTAACCAGAGAGGAATGCTAATAAATAAATAAAAAAAAAGTTTCGGGACTGTAGAGATAGCTCAGTGGCTAACAGTGCTGACTGCTCTTGCAGAGGACCTAACTGTCTAAAGGTGACTCAGAACTAACTGCCTACTGTTAACTCCAGTTCCAAGAGATCTAACGACCTCTTCTGGCCTCTATGGGCACCTGTGTGCACAATGTGCACACAAACTTACACATTAAAAAAAAAATCTTAAAAATAAAGCTGTTGCAATAAACATTCGTTAGTAAAGAGATGGACAGAGGGGTATACTGTGACACACTACAGCTACCATGGTTTTTATTTTTGGGGGGGGGGTTGTAAGGGCGAGGTGCAGATGCAAGGGGATAGGAGGATGAGTGGGACATGGATACATGATGTGAAACAAAGAATAAAGTTAAAAAAAGGTAAAAGAAGATGTTGAAATTTGGGGAGTTATTTTTAGAAACAATATTTTCTTGGGCTAACAATTTTTTTCTTTTTTTTTTAATTAGATATTTTCTTTTATTACATTTCAAATGTTATCCCCTTTCCTGGTTTCCCCTCTGAAAACCCCTATCCCATCCCCCTCCCCCTGCTCACCAACCACCCACTCCTGCTTCCTGGTCCTGGCATTCCCCTAACACTGGGTCATTGAACCTTCTTAGGACCAAGGGCCTCTCCTCCCATTGATGTGAACAAGGCCTAACAATTTTAAACAAAAAAATCACAAAGAGATGTAATAGAGGGACTGGAGAGATGTCCCAGTGGTTAGAACTTGTTACATTTTCAGAGGACCCAGATTTGTTTCATGCACCCACATGATGGTTAGTAACTATCCTTTAACTCTTCCAGAAGATCCAATACGTTCTTCAGACTTCCACAGGCACTAGGCACACACATGGTGTACATATACTTAATTAAACTAAAATGCCCATACACATAAAAATAAATCTAAAACTATTTTTAAAAGAAATAATGAACACATCAAACTTAATAAGGGAAAGTTTCTTGTTACTAAGAAAAAATTAGTGATTCCTTTGTTTTTCCAAAAGTCAAGCTAAATACATTTGTGCCTAATTTAAAAAAAAAAAAGAATAGCAATGTTAGATACAGATACCAAAAGTTTAGTATTTAATCCAAACTATATATAATTCATATTTAATGTCTTAAAATAATAGGTTCAATCTCTAGTACCACCAAACCCATGTGTGATTGTACATGCCTAGATACTCTAGAGACACTGTTTTTAAACAATGCTTTGTTGCTAGTTAGGAGGAAGAAGATAAAAGATTAAAATTTTATATACTTCAAAGAATAAAACAAAAACTTGTAAATATCGAAATTTAACAAAGGTAGATTTGCCAAACAATCTGGCATTCAATTAAAATATTTATGTTAAATTATTTGTTGCTCATAAAGCTTGGCTCTTCAGAAGAACGCAAGAGGCATTAAAGTGCATATTATAAAAATAATACCCTACCTTTCTGCACTTGATAAGATGATAAGGAAACCTGCAGGCCCTGATCTGGTGATTTTTATCATAGGGGCACTGTAATAACTTTTCAGGGTCCAGGGAGTCGACTGAAAGAGAGAAAAATACAGTTTAAGTATAATAGGACTCTGTAAAACTAGAACATATAAGTGTTTTCAATAAATCCATAGTTGAAGAATAAGGCAGTCTAAAAAAAGTTTGATTAAAATAAAGTGTGACTGGCCTGGTGGTAGGGGCACATGCCTTTAATCCCAGTACTCAGGAAGCAGAGGCAGGTGGATCTCTGAGTTTGAGGCCAGGCTGGTCTACAGAATGAGTTCAGGATATATAGAACTATACAAAGAAACCCTGTCATGAAAACAAACAAACAAACAAACAAACAAACAAAAAGTGTGATTAAATGATTAAAAGTGAGATGAGACAATAAAATTGTGTTACCATTGGCTCCTAAGTACAGTAGTATCAGGAATGGTGTACTGAGGCTTCACTTACATTTGGCTTAATACAGTTTTCATTCTTATAATAAAATGACATTCACACTGTTTCCTTTTCCTTTTTTTTTTTTTAAGATTTATATATTTTATGTGAGTGCACTGTTGCTCTCTTCAGATACATCAGAAGAGGACATCGGATCCCGTTACAGATGGTTATGAGCCACCATGTGGTTGCTGGGAATTGAACTCAGGACCTCTGAAGAACAGTCAGTGCTCTTAATCTCTGAGCCATCTCTCCAGTCCCCCCTTTCCTCGAACAACAATATGAACTAACCAGTACCCCCCCAGAGCTGTGTTTCTAGTTGCATATGTAGCAGAGGATGGCCTAGTTGGCCATCGATGGGAGGAGAGGCCCTTGGTCTTGTGAAGATCATATGCCCTAGTACAGGGGAATGCCAGGGCCAGGAAGCAGGAGTGGGTGGGTTGGGGAGCAGGGTGGGGGGAGGTTATAGGAGGCTTTGGGGGATAGCATTTGAAACGTAAATGAAAAAAAAATCTAATAAAAAAAGCAAAAAAAAAAAAGTTAACAATTTGTGGTCATTTTCATTCTCTAGATATTCCAACCACAGTTTCCCAACTAGCACACTAAAGTTGGACTGGATTGCTGGTGTAACAATATAACCAGTGTGGCCCACTGCACTTTCCAACACTCTCTCAATCTAGCTAGCCGTAGTTGAGAATAATCTCATTAGCATCCTTGTCTATTTCTAGTTAAGAAGTTGATAGCTTCAATTGAATGTTCTATGAAGTATTAATAACTAGAGTTTCCCCCCAATTTGTTCTTTGCTTTACTCCTTCCTGTATGCTGTATTGGCTGCTCTCGTTCCCCTGACAATGATCTCATTACTTTTGTCAGGTAGGTGATTTTACTTTTCATGTTTTGGAACATAGATGAGAAAAAAGTTCCTTAATCTAAGGACTACCAAACTGGCCAGCTAAAATAAAAAATAACCTCCTACAGCTAAGACAATTGTAGACACAGACTGCTGTGTCAAGAAAACCCAGAACCTATACCATGTTATTCAAAGCTGCCCTCAGGCTATGCCCCAAATCTTAACAAGCCTGGTTAAGGAAAGAAAGTTAAATAGTGCATTCTGAGAGCAAAAGGCACCTAATAAAACACTCTTGCCACCCCAGAAGGTAAGGATAAAAGCAAGACAAACAATTCACCATTGATAAGAAGCTTATAAACCAGGAGACTGCAATGAAAATCAGAAACCAGAGGGGAATTGAAACTGACAGTTTCGCTGGAAGAGTGGCAAACATGGAATAAATTGCTAACCACGGTCATGATGCAAATCAGCTTGAAAGGTGATCTGAAGGACAGAATGAACAGGGAGGCAAGGCCCCAGAGGACAGGCATGCTACTGTGCCACTGAGCTCTTAGCCAGCAATCTCTTCTTATTTCTGAAGCTTCAGAACACCCAGGGAGCAGTCACAGATGAAATTCTTATTAGTTTTCCTTCATTTAATCCATTCTATCACTAGCAAATGTCAGCAGTTGACAGAACAGAGGTACCCCATGATTCACACATATTGTAACTGCTCATATAGAGCATGTGTCAAAGTTGATAATGAGAACTACCATAAATGCTTTACTTAGTCTGGCAATTTAGGTCAGCTCTAACTTACTGTTCTACCTTGAAAAGAATCTGTCTATCTATCTATCTATCAATGATCCATCTATTTATCTACATCCATCCACCCATCCATCTACTTATCAATCATCCATTCATCCATCTATCTTGGTCACCAATTTAACCACCAATCAATCATTCATATCTCTCTCTCTCTCTCTACCTATTATCTTGGTATTAAAATATGGGTCTTGAGAATGCTACACAAATGCTCTACCACTGAGTTACATCCCCAGTATTGTAAAAATTTTGTACTTATTATTGTGTGTGGTCTGTGTGTAGGTCAGAGGACGACTTTATAGATTCAGTTTTCTTTCCTACTTTTACAAGAGTTCTAAAATTCAAACTAAGGTTGTCAGGCTTTTATGGTAATAAGCACTTCACCCTTGAGCCATCTCAGTGGACTACTGGTTTATCTTTTGATGGTCTTTCTGTGAAGCCCATGATGGCCTAGAAGTTGTGATCCCCATGATTCAGCTTCCTATGAGTTGGGATTACAGTTGTGTATCATTACAGTTGGTTCTCATATGTCTAATTACTTAAGTTTAAAGTGCTTGTTTCAGACCATTTTTTTTCAGGGTAATATGGCTGTAGACTAAAGTTACTTATTTAAAATTTGAGCATCTGTATACCTCAATATCACACAGACCTTTCTTTCTCAGCATTTCAGGGAGGAATCTGAAGTTTTCACAACATACAGTCTAGTCAGGCATCAAACTACACATAAATATTGTATTATTTTCTAAAAGCAGCAAGTAGTACATACTGTAAGTGTCTTCCATGCTGATGGCAAAGGAGTCCTGTTCAAGTGCTAGAGGAAAAAGCATGGTTCAGAGAATCAGAAATGAAACGCATCAAATAGTAGCCCTAAGATGTGGAGTCATTCCTGGACCTGAAGCTGCCCCAAGTTCAATAAAATAAACCCTTAGCATACAACCTTCTCTCCAGTTTCTTCTTAAAGGCATTCTTTACTCCTATGACTAAGTTTAGCATCACTGCATAGTTCACATTCTTGGAATAAATTGCTAGGTCAAATATGACAACTGACAAACTACATTCAGGTGACAATAATAACAATTTATTTTAAGTGGTATTACAACACCTGCCACTGTTTACATGCTATTAGGGGTTATGGTATTTAACATAAGTAATGGGGGCCAAGTCAAGGTCATAAAAATACCAGTATTTAGACTTCTGGATAAACTACTTTAAAGATCTTCTTTCCAGATGGAAAGATGATTAAATGGTTAAGAGCTCTGGGTGTTCTTAGTGACATCTGGGTTTGATTCTCAGCACCCACATGGCTTACAACTGCCTATAACTCCAGTTTCAGGGGATCAGATGCCCTCTTCTGGCTTCTGTGGGCAAAATGCACACAAACACATGTAAAATAAAAGCTACATCTCATTTAATGACCTTTCTTTTTCTTCTTTTTTAAGAGACAAGGTTTCTCTGTATAGTTTTGGCTGTCCTGGAACTCAATATGCAGACCAGACTGACCTTGAACACACAGAGATCCACCTGCCTCTGCCTCCTGAGTTCTGGGATTAAAGGCATTTTCAACCATACCCAGCTTAGTAACTTTTCTTAATCATGATCAGAAAACGTCACACCAATATTCTCTCTTTCTAGCCATTTTTCATTTTGTTCCTCTCATTTCTATATAATAACAAGATAAATACTGTTTTAGTCAGTACTGATTACTTAACTGCACTGAGGGAATATATGTGAATGTTAAAAAAATTAAGAGCTCATAGAGAACATCTAAGAGAACAAATATAACAAACATGAAAAAAATTAAAAGAGGAAATGTCTCTGAGTTTGAATTCTCTTTTACTGGAATCTCTATTGAACACTGATTTAGTTCACGTATTATGGGAAAACTAATTTTGTATATAACCTCTCCCATAGGAATCTTCTGAAAATTGGATGCACATACAGCTGTTGTCTCTAGGTAAGCTCTCCTTTGGCCTCTCACAAAAATTCCACACCCCCTTCCCCCCCATTCTATGACATAGGCAGCATTAGAACCTTTGTTAAGCAATAGGGGTGATCAACTAAACTCTAGTTTCGGACTTTGCTCCAGAGCCCATTTGTTAATGGCAATCATTGGGGAAACTATCTGAGAATTAGTTAAACTATCTTAACCCGTATGGAACTTCTACTACAGTTATGTCATACTTTGTTAAAAATAAAAAAAGGTTTTAAGGAAAAACCAAGAATTACATTATTATTATTATTTTGAAAAAGATGAGTAAAGATATTCAGCGACTTAGAGAGCTGACCTATTCTTTCTTAGCAAACAGACTGATTCCAAGTAGGCCAAGGACGCTGGAACTCATAACACCATCATTCAGCTGTCTCTTATCTTCCCCATCAAATTGTTAACAGGTGATTTGATTCCTTTCCCCCAATAACAGGCTGTCGGTGAATTGGACAAAGTGAGAATTTGAAGCTACTGTTTAAACTCTGAAAAAAGTTGCAGGTCTCAGTAAAACAGTAATTTCTTTCCCCTTACAAAAAAGGACTCCCCCACCCCCCACCCCTCATCCCTCACCCCAGATTTAAGGAGATTCAAGCAAAAAGAACCAGGAGGAGGTTACCTAGAAAACAAGGCAGAAAAAGGTACCAGGCAGCCCGTCGAGCAGACGATGGCCGACGCAGCTGTTGTTCAGGGCTTAAGGCTGAAAAGTGAGGGAAGACACTACTTCGAAGGTATCTGCATGAACGGCTTACAAGGGCTGACCCGAGCCAAGACCCTACCACCTTGCCTCTTTCCTACCTCAGTCCAGAAGCTCTCCCCACCGCCGACTTCGCCTCACAGCCAGGCCCCGGCAACGCCCACTTCCGGCCTGATGCCAGGGCGTGGCCGCACTTCCTGTGACTGTGGCTTGCGCAGGCCCAGTGCATCACGGCCAACGCCTAGGCTATCCTTTTTCTTTGGCTCACCCTCCTGCCCAAGGCGGCTTCTTGGGGGTCTTCGGCATCTTTGCTTTTAGCCACTAACCTTCCTCTACTCCCCTGGCCTAAAGGGTCCTACATGGGTGGAGAACTTCCTTTGGTGACTTTTGAGCAGCCATTTTAGAAAAATCAGGGAAAGAATGGGACTGGTTGGTGTAGCGAGCTGTTTGTCAGGAAGCCTTGTTTGTGGAAGTTGATGAGAGACTTGAAAGAAATGAGAGACTTGTTGATGAGACAGAAATGTAATTTAGATTTTGAGAGTTCAAAAGAAGAATGATGGAGACAGGTACAACAGTTTAAAGAAAAATCAAAGCGGGCAGGGATTTTGTGTCCATGTAGGCTCTCAATTGAAAAGGCAGCGAGAGTCTCAGAATAGTTGGGAGTATGATACAGTGTTGGTGGGACTGAAGGGAGTTTTAGGCTACAGAGGACAGATTGGTCAAAGAACTCAAAACAGGAAACTCAAAACACTGCGAGCTTTGTTTAGAAAACACACCATTCTAAAACTTTATATACCTACCTAAATATACTTGTCCACAATGTTCTTAGGGAAACAGGTACTAAATTGGACTGATGATCAAATGGGAGTACAACATATGCCAGGAAGTGGTAGACTGTAAATTGCTATAAGGAAGAAATTAGTAGGGCCTGAGATGACCTGGGGAAGCACTAGGGAGAAAAAGGATTTATACTGTAAACTTTATACTATAAATTTAGGCTATAAATTTTATAGCCTTTGAAAAGGTGTTGACACTGTGGGTAGATCTGGCAACACTGTTTTAAAAACATTGAGTTGTAAAAATACATCGCTAGAAAATTTTGTGCTGTCCAAAGCTAGCAGGCAGCCTATAGTTGGCTGGCTGCTGAAATACTGAGACTTCTGACACATTTTAGTGGGTAAGAGTCTAAATACAGAAAGGAAATCAGAATAGCAAAACCAAGGTATCTTTGGTAAATAGAATCTTGGGAATGTGACATTTTATTTTTACATGATGAATATGTAGATGAATTACCAGCTTTGACCCTCTCCAGGCAGCAGGCTAAAAAGTGTATGCTTCACAGAATAAGAACCTAATAAGAGCTTCGGGGTAGAGGCAACAAGCCTGTCACCTCAGCACTTGGGAGGCTGATGCAAGAGGATTGCCATGGATTGGAGACCAGTTGGGAGAGCCTAAACCACAGAGTAACTAAAAAACAAAACAAAACAAAACAAAACAACAAAACAGAAACAAAAAACCCGAACCCACTAAACCAGGACAAACCACTAACTAACCAACCAAAACACTGAAAAGAATTTGTGGATAGGAGATGGGCTTAAGACATTCTTATTGCAGGATAATGGTTCTTGGTTATGTCTGTGTACTAGAATCATCTGGGGAATGCTTAAGACACACCATGAAGCTGGGTGACGACACAGTTTTTAATCCCAGCACTCATGAGGCAGAGGTAGGTGATCTCTGAGTTCAAGGCTAGCCAGGGCTACATACAGAGAGAAACCCTGCTATAAAAAAAACCAACCAAACCAACAAACCAACCAAAGACCCAGCCCCTCCCCACCCAAGACAGACCATGTAAATTCCCCTCCTTGACCAATTAATCAGAAGAGAGCCAGGCATAGTTCTTTTAAAAACTTACCCAGATGATTCTAATGTGTGTCCAGACTAAGAACCGCTGATTTAGGCACTGACTTGAATTTACAAAAGCATTTCTTTCACCTGGATGGCCTGGATGATTCACAGAAACAAGCTGTTAAGTTCTTTTTTCAGAGACAAATTGCTTCATTGAAAACTTAGCACAAAGCATTTTAGGAAAAGCTGATTCTCTGTCTCTGGCAACTTCATTTCAGATTGTTAGGAAACAGCTTAAAACAATTCTTTTGAGATCCCGAATTTTGAATTTCTCGCAATATCATTGGTGTAGAATTAGTGAGGTCAGAGTGGTTTGAACTTATTTTTTAAGGCTTTAAATCACAGAGCTCTGGTGCAATTTTTATCCCTGTTGCTATGACCCATATGGACTTTTCATTTAGATACTTATAGATTGAATTTTCTGAGGAAGAAAGAGCTAAGGACTTGAGAGAATGGGAACAGGGAGTTGGTCCTAAACCAGAACCCTAATTAGGCTCCGCTGTAGTCCCTGATGCCTTGTCAGAGTGGCAGGATTCTCTGCTGTTGGAGCTGTTCCATTTAGTACCAGCAGATAAGCCCACACTAACTTGTAAACAAGAGCCAAAGCTGTCTTTCAGTGGTGATTTGAAAATAAAGATGTGCACACATCTGTTCCTTCTATTCTTAAATGCTTAGTTCATTTTTTTCATGTCAAAAAATTATGTTTTATCTGAGATTCTTGCTGAGTTTTCTTTCAGACTGTTTTTTTCCCATCCAGGTTGATATTATTTGAAAATGGAAAAACAATGAGACCAAGTAATTTACATAAAGTTCATTCTAGGAGCTAGCTAAGATTACTATCCAAAACTGAATCTGGCCCTTGCTGGTTCTGTGTATATACTATCGTCCTTAAATTATATGTATATAATGTAATATACTATAATATAAAAATGAATTTATAAATAGTAATAAGTAAAGCCAATGGTCAATGAGTAAGAAGAACTCATGGGACTCTTCAGAAGCATTCAATATTCGATAAACTGATGGAATGGCTCAGTGGGTTAGTGACTTGCTGCCAAGCCTGATGATCCAAGTTCAACCCCTGGGACAAACTCCTGGAAGTTGTCCTCTGACATCCACATGTGCACCATGATATACATGTGAACACACATCCAAATAAATAAGTGTTGTAATATTAATAAAAGGAACCTTTCAGTGTTTCAGAAATCCTAATACACTTTCATCTAGCAGAAGACTAAGCATTTTTTTTGTTGTTGTTTGTTTGTTTCTGGTTTGAATTTTATTGAGTCCTTGCTCTCTCATCTAATTATGATTTCTGATTAACATTTAAGCATATAGTTAAACATAAAAAGTATTCCATAGATGTAGTTGCATAATCTGTCAAAATTAGGGCATATGGGGCTGGGGAGACAGCTTTATGAATAAGGTAATTTTTCTCAAGCATGAAGACTAAGTTCATATCCTCAGCACTCATGTAGAAACCTAGACACACACACACACACGTTTGTGTGAGTATAACACCTAAGGTTTGCTAAACAAATTTCAGGTAATAACACATTGTTATTGACTATAGCTGCCATACTTTATAGTTAGATCTTTAGAACTAACATTATCTAGCTGTATACTTGTACGCTTCAACCAATATCTACTTACTTCTCCCCACTCTGTAGACCAGGCTGGCCTTGAACTCACAGAGATCTGCCTGCCTCTGTCTCCCAAGTGTTGGGATTAGAAGCGTGCACCATCAGTGCCTGGCTCCCCAAACAGTTCTCAGTGTCTCAGAGTAGATTTCACCTCATTTGAGAATGTGGGTGTACTTAACTAGTGTTGCAATGTCTATAAGAAATCATCTACTCTGTAAATGAGTGTGAGACAAGAAGAGACTACAATACTTGAATCTTTTTCTCTCCTTATTTTATATTGCAGCTGCTTGGGAAGCCTGCATAGGAGTATAGATAGAAAACAGGGGAGATGATGTGGGACCAGTGGGTATGTTTCATAAGGCATGAGGAATGTACTCCTCCCCCATTTATATTGTGAATGAAGAGTGACAAGCTGATAACCTGACTTCAGGCATGAAACTTGGTAATTAGAAAGTCTTGTTATTAGTCCATTGATATAACTTACCTTGGTAGGAGTTTTTGAAAAAGAGAAACCAGTCACCAAGAATTTTGGAAGACTGGTTTATTGTGACAGAAATAGCCCAGAGTACTGAGTCTCTCTCTCACTTATTTATTCATTTTTACCTCATCATGTCTATAAAGGCACTTCACATTCAGCAGTTTTAACTATGGGCTCAGGATCATGCCTGTCTTAAAATATTCCATGGTTTAATGATAATAAAGTAGAAACAAAGCTATATAAAGACGTGTACTATTTGTTATGGGAGCATATGGGAATAGCTACAACATTGAGAGATTTGGGAAGTATTTGAAGTAATTACATTTATTTATTTATTTATTTATTTATTTTTGAATCAGATTTCCCTGTATGGCCCTGGCTGTCCTCGAACTTGCTATGTAGACTAGGTTGGCTTAGACCTCAGATAGCCAATAACCACTGTTTCCTGAGTACTGGGATTAAAGTTGTGTGTCTGCATTTCCAGCTTGAGATAAATATGTTAAAACTGCGATTGGACTGGAGAGATGGTTCAGTGGAGAAAAGCATTTTTTTTTGTTCTTGCAGGGAGCCTGGGTATGGCTTCCACATAGCAGCTCACAACAGTCTATAACTTCGTAACCTTGATGTCCTCTTCTGACATCTGCAGGCAGCAGACATGCACACACAGGCAAAACACTCTTACACATAAAATAAGCAAATCTAAAAGGGAATTTAAAATTTATTTCCTTTTTCCACTCAGAATAAATACTCCTTACCTCCATAAGTTTGTCTGGGTTTTACTAAAGCTTGACAAAAATGTTATGTTAGAGGGTAACAAATAGCCCAGTGGTGATGTCCTGTACCTTTAATACTAGTACAAGGGAGGTAGAGGCAAGCAGATCTCTGAGTTTGTAGCTGGATGCCTTGGAACTCATTACATAGACCAGGATGGCCTTGAATTTACATCCACCTGCCTATTAGGGGATGATTCCACATAGAACGATATAATCAAGGTCTAAGCTGATAATTTTTGGCCATACTCCTAGGGAACATTCTTCTGCCTTTACAGCCTTTAAAAAGTCAATGTGAATTTTAAGAACCTGAATGTGGAGCCAGGTATGATGGGAGATGCCCATAATTCTGGCACTTGAAAGGTGGAGACAGAAAGATTAGGAATTGAAGGTCATTCTCAGTTATATAGTGAATTTGAGGCTAGCCTGAGCTACATGAGATCCCCAGTAGCTGTCTTTTGCTGCTTTGTAGGTTCTTCTTTCTTCCTCCCTTCTCCATCCCTTTTCTTCCACCCTTTCAACCTTCTAACACTAGAGAGGAGAAAAAAGGATGGAGTGGAAAGGAAAGAGAACCCTGAATAAAGTCAGGGGTCAGAAAGGGGGCAATGTTATCATTAGATTACTTCCTGCTGATTGGAGCAGCAAGTTCCTTGGGGCAAGTTTGATCTTCTCTGTCAGGATATCTAATTTCTTCTTCTTGTTGTTTCTTCTTTGTGCATGACTACTTAACAAACTTTGACCAATGGCAACCAACAACCAACCAACAAACCACCACCAACTCATCCCACCTCTTGGGACCCTAGTATTTATATATCTCCCGAAAAGTCCCCAGAATTCCAAATGTCACACAAATGTTTCTTTCTTTCTTCTTTTCTTTTCTTTTCTTTTCTTTTCTTTTCTTTTCTTTTCTTCTCTTTTCTTTTCTTTGTTTTTCGAAACAGGGTTTTTCTGTATAGCTCTGGCTGTCCTGGAACTCACTTTGTAGACCAGGCTGGCCTCACACTCAGAAATCTGTTTGCCTCTGCCTCTCGAGTGCTGGGATTAAAGGCATGCGCCACCACGCTTGGCCACACAAATGTTTCAAAACCTATCTGCCATTGGCAAAACCACACCTCTACTAGAGCATGAGTCGAATCAGAGTCAGCAGCTGCAGATAATCCAAAGAAGCCCCATATCCCACACCTGGGACTAAAACAAAAAAATATTTTTACAATATTGTTTTTCAAAGAAACTGAAATTCTAAAATTGTACTATAATCCTGTGCATGTGTATGTGATATGTGCATGTATACACATTCATGCATAGATGCATATGTGTGTAGGGATGGATGTGTACATGTGTAGATGCATGTGAAGGCCAGAGATTAATGTCATGTGTTTTTATTGTTCTCTACTTTTTTTTAACTTTTAGGTGGCATTTATTTATTTATTTATTTAGTGTATGTTTTTGTATGGGTGTGTGCATGCCACAACATGTAGATGGATATTAGAGAAGCACTTTCAGGAGTGCTTTACCAGGTCCTAGGGATTGAACTTAGTAAAGTAAGCCTTGGCAGCAAGCATCTTTACCCACTGAGCCATCTTGTTGGCTCCTGTGTGTGTTACATGCATGCTACAGTTTGTTCTTTCCTTTGTAGGTTCCAGGGATGGAACTTAGGTTGTCAGGCTTGGTAGCAAGAGCCCTTGCTAGCTGAGCCACATGACCATACTTTTTTTGTGTCTCTCACTAAACCTGGAGTTTACTGACTTGGCAAGATTAGCTGGCTAGTGGGATCCAGGAATCTTGTCTCCAGAGCTAGGATTGCAGGTGTATGCAACTGTGCCTGGCTTTTTATGTGGGTGCTGGTGATGTGAACTCAGACCTTTATAATGTGTGGAAAGCACTTTATAAAGCAGTGAACGATATGCCAGTCTCCATCCAGACCCTGCTCACAGTCAGCTATTGGATGGATCACAGGGCCCCTAATGGAGGAGCTGGAGGAAGTACCCAGGGAGCTGGGGGGATCTGCAACCCTATAGGTGGAACAACAATATGAACTAACCAGTACCCCTCCCCCCCCCCCCCCCGAGCTTGTGTCTCTAGCTGCATATGTATCAGAAGATGGCCTGGTCGGCCATCAGCAGAAAGAGAGGCCCATTGGTCGTGCAGACCTTATATGCCTCAGTACAGGGGAACTCCAGGGCCAAGAGGTGGGAGTGGGTGGGTGGGGGAGTGGGTGTGGGAGGGTGTGGGGGACTTTTGGGATAGCATTGGAAATGTAAATGAAATAAATACCTAATAATAATAAAAAAAGAAAAAAAAGAAATGTATTGTCTCAATATCATAGGATAACACAATACAACCAGGAATACATTCATTCTTACACCGTTTATGCAGTTTATTGCATATTGTGCTTTTTGTCTTTCTATATAGTTTAAGATTATTTCTTGGCCAATACTGTATAAGCATAAGGCATATATGAAAAAAAACAAAAACAAAACTACAACACATTGAAATGTGCAATGCCTCAGTTAGGAAATGAAAGCAAATTGAATACAGCTGGTCTCAATCCAAGTCTGTAGTCTCAAGCCCTCACTTGGAAGTGAGGAGGCTCACTCCAGTTCAGGAGTTCAAGATAAGCTTGGGTAACAAAACAAACAAAGTGGTAAACACTTGTAACTCTAGTACTCAGGAAGCTAAGGACGGAGAATTTTGAGTTTGAGGCTAGCTTGGACTATGTATTGAAAAACTCTCAAAAGCAAACAAAAATGCTTGTATGCCATAAATTTAAGTGAGAACATCAGTAGGTCTCCTTTGTGTGATGTATGTAGTAGAAACAAAGTTGTTTCCTTTTGTTTCTGCCATAATTAGAGATAAAAAGATTATTTGAAAAGACTAAATTTGTGTAGGGATGAAGTTCAAAAAGGCAATAGTTTATTTGACTACCATAATATATTTATAATTGTAAGTCTAACAAGCTAACTGTAACAAATTGTATCTCAACAAACTAGAAAAACAAAACTAAAAAACTCCACTTCTTTTTTTTTTTTAAAGATTTATTTATTCATTATATGTAAGTACACTGTAGCTGACTTCAGACACTCCAGAAGAGGGCGTCAGATCTCGTTATGGATGGTTGTGAGCCACCTTGTGGTTGCTGGGATTTGAACTCCAGATCTTCGGAAGAGCAGTCGGGTGCTCTTACCCACTGAGCCATCTCACCATCCCAAAACTCCACTTCTTAGTGCCATTATTTTAAAAGGTAAATTCAATAAAGAGATACAGCTTAAAAGAAGTTAATGCTGTTTGCCAGCCTGGATTACAGTGGGATCCTTCCTCAAGAGAAAGTGTCCAGCATTGGATATATTTTACACATACAGAGCTAGGTTGGTCATGTGAGAAACACACAATTCTGCCTTTTCTTGAGATTGGTGGTGTGGTAGAAGGGAGAAAATTGTCTATATTTAACCGCCATGTTTGAAATCAGTAAAAGAGACAGGAAAGGTTTTAATGTGGCAAAAGAGTTGAACTTAAAAAAGCTAGAATGGGTTTTTAAATGGCTGAAGGGTGAAGGGTGACATTTAAAAAAGCACAGAGTGGAAAGTAAGGTGTAATCTGATGGGAATAAATTGAGATGACAAGAGTTAAAAAAGTACATCTAGAGTTATGTTCCAAACTCAGCTTGTCATAAAAACTATATCATTTATATTTATATTTGTATAGCAGATTGAAGAAGAGTGATTGGAGGACCACACAATAAGTGTCAGTGAGTGAGGAAAAACTTGGGGAATAATCCATGGAATAATTTCACAGCTCACAGAATGATGGTAATTCCCCTTCTAATAATAGAAATAGGCAAATAAGCTCCATAGTCTTCAGGTGACACATAAGAATGTGAAAACAAGAAGGAATAAGAAACCAAGTAAGTTTGTCAAAGGAAAATATTCTTTATTTAAATAAAAGCATGTTAAGATGACAATCACAAATTTATTAAAAGTTGAGATCTTGCTAGGGTTAAAAAATGACTTCTATTTGTCTGTGGGCATTTTAATTGGCAATGTCTCCATCAGTTTTTCTGCCCTGTGGGGAGAAAAAAAAAAAAAGATTGAAGTAGTGTCATTTTCACAGCTTGAGATGTGCCAGTAGCATTTAGAAACAGCCTTTTTCTCAGTCTGATTAGAAGTCCCCGGGACTTGACCTATGTCCTACTGTGGGTCAAGGAGGAGCAGAATAATATTTCCCCCTGGGCACTGAACCAGGATCATTTACATATGAGGCAATGGTGTTATCACTAAGCTGAATCCCAAGACCAATGTTGTTGTTATTATTATTATTATTATTATTATTATTATTATTATTGAGTCAGGATCTTATTCTGTAACCCTGACTGTACTGGAACTCACTATGTAGACCAAGCTGGACTTGAACTCACAGAGATCTGCTTGCCTCTGTCTTCTGAGTTTGGGGATTAAAAATGTGCACCACCACACTCCATAGCTTTAATATGTGTGTTTAGAAGAAAGATTTGTCTAAGAATCTTTTCAAGTTTAGGTCATAATGTTAAAAGTTTGATGTTAACCCAACAAAGGTTATTTTACCTCTTCCCCAAGACTTGAAGCTGTTAGGATGCTTATCAGCCATAGCCTCTTGTAGGTCTCTCGAGTCACTATAGAGAGAACCACAAGAAAGTTAATAGGGAGGCAGAAATGGGGAACCTGTTGATATATCCAGTTCCAGGCAGTCAGAATTACATTATCCAACATAATTTATATTAATTACTAAGGGTTATAGTAAGAATCATTTGATTTCTGTCTTTTGTGTCATATGGTTCCTCTATGCCTTCCATTCTCATGTGGTAGGCGACTCCATTAGTGGCTCCTATAACCCTTGTGTGTGCTCTCTCAGCTTGTTTGGCTAGGGATCCTGAGCTGTTTGTATATAGATGGTCTCCTTAAGTCTGAGAAGTTGGTATTTTGTTCTTTACAGAATTATGACCATTGTATAGGCCTTGATAGACTACAGTCTTGAGTGAAGTGTTGAGAAGGAAATTACCCAGAGACACACACATTGTGTGTGTGTGTGTGTGTGTGTGTGTGTGTGTGTGTATCTTTGTGCTAGAGGTCAGTGTTGAATGTTTCTTCAATTGTTTTCTACTTTATTTTTAAAAAATGTAAAATTTTATGTATATTGGTATTTTGTCTGCATATACGTCTGTGCACCACACGTGTGTCTCGTGCCCATGGAGGCAGGAAGATGATGTTGGATTGCTGGAACTGGAGTTACAGGTGACCTGTGATCTGTTGTGGGGGCTGGCAATCAAACCTGGGTCCTCTGGAATAGCAGCAAGTGATCTTAACTCCTAAGTCATTCTCTAGCCTCCTATTTTAAAGTGTGTGTGTGTGTAGGTCAGTGGACAATTTATGGGAGTAGTTCAATCACCATCTGGGTCTTGGGGATCAAACTCAGGGTGCCAGCCTTGGCAACAAGCACCCTTTAACCCTCTGGAACATCTCACCAGACCTCCACATTATGATGATGATGTTGTTGATGATGATGATGATGGTGGTGGTGGTGGTGGTGATATGGGGTCTCTTACTGAACCTGGAGCTTGCTGATTTGGTTAGACTACTTAACCTTGTTCTAGGGAACCTCCTTTCTCAGTCCCTGCTTTCTCAGTGCTGTGATTATAGGTATACACCACCATACCTTACTGTTTTGTTAGCCTGGGATCTGAATTCAGATGTTTGTGGAGCAAGCATTTACCAGCTGAGCTACACCACCTGATCACAAATCTTTAAGTTAGTGACTGAAGCTCATGTATTTTGAGCCTATGGCCTAATGGCCATCTTCCCTTTAAAAGACTAACTTTAGGATTGGTGAGGTGATTGAGTGAGTAAAAGTACCTACTGCCTTGGGCCTTACAACCTGAGTTTGAAACCCAGAATCCATGAAGTGGAAGGAGAAACTGGTGACAGCAGGTTGTCCTCTGACCTGCCCACATATTCCCTGGCCATACTAAATAAACAATCAAGCAAACAAACAAACAAACAAACAAACAAGCAAACATTAAAAAAGTCACACTTGTTAACTTGAACGATGGCGATGAGCATATACTTTATCTTACCTCTCACAAACTAGCTTCTTTGGAGCAAAAGTCTCAAGAACAAATGAAGGAAAATGATGCGCATGATCTAGAAAGTAAAGAATGAGAAAGAAACACAATTCCTGAGCATTTTCAGATTGTTGTAGGAAAGGCTAGCTGGTAGCAGACCCTTTCTTTTGTCTTCTGTATAACTGTTGCTGGGAAGCGGTTGCTCTGACAGGGACCACATATTCACCCCCTTACAGTTAGGTATGAGTATACAGTTGTTTTACCAGGGGAATATGAATGCAAGTATCTTTTCAAATCAGGTACCTTTCCAGTCTCCTTTTGTGTCATCTTTGGAAACTAAATTTGGAAGGTTGACAGCCACAAGCTGAAACAAGCTTGTATCCTCATGTCATTATTAGCGACTGAATCTGTCTCAGGGTCTTTATTACGGTGACAGTGAACAAAAGTGACTTGGGGAGGAAAGGGTTTATTTTGCTTACACTTTCAGGTATCAGTGAGGGAAGTGAGGACAGGATCCTAGAGACAGGAACTAAGGAGGCGGCTTGCTGGCTTGCTCAGCCTGGTTTCTTAGGACACAGAACCACCAGTCCAGGGGTGAAACTACCCACAATGGGCTGGAGCCTCCAACATCAATCACTAATCAGGAAAATGACCTTCAGGCTTACTTATATCCTGTGGAGGCATTTTCTCAATTGATGTTCTCTCCTCTTACATTACTCTAGCTTGTGTCAAGCTGACATAGAACTAGTCAGTACAGTACTTGCACTGACATTTTAAATTATAACATTAACAAAATTCAGAGCTTATATTATGGGAAGAAGTATTGTTCCAACATGTATACTTAATTATTTTTGTTGTTTTGCAGTGCTGGAGTTAGAACCTAGGACCCTGTGGATGTTAGGCATGAACTGTGCCCCTGGGACAAAGCTCTTTCCTATATTCAATATTAAGTTTGATTATGAGACAGACTCTTTTTTTTTAAGGTTTAAAATTTCTTTTTTTTTCTGCATTTTTTACTATATATTTACTTTATTTACATTTCAAATGTTATCCCTTTTCCTGGTTTCCCTTCCTAAAACCCCCTGTTTCCCTCCCCCCTTCCCCTGCTCATCAAACCACCCATACCAGTTTCCTGGCCCTGGCTTCTCCTACACTGGGGCATAGAGCCTTCTCAGGACCAAGGACCTCTCCTCCTATTGATGATGGATTAGGCCATCCTCTGCTACATATGCAGCTGGAGCCTTGAGTCCCTCCTTGTGTACTCTTTAGTTGGTGATTTAGTCCCTGGGAGCTCTGGGGGTACTGGTTAGTTCATATTGTTGTTTCTCCTGCGGGGCTGCTAATCCCTTCAGCTCCTTGGGTCCTTTCTCTAGCTCCTTCATTGAGGACCCTGTGCTCAGTTCAATGATAGGCTGCAAGGATCCACCTCTGTATTTGTCAGGAACTGTTGGAGCCTCTCAGGAGACATCTATAACAGGCTTCTGTCAGTAAGCACTTGTTGATATCTACAAAAGTGTCTGGGTTTGGTGATTGTATGTGGGATGGATCCCCAGGTGGGGCAGTCTCTGGATGGTCATTCCTTCAGTCTTTGCTCTACACTTTGTCTCTGTAACTCCCTCCATGGGTATTTTGTTCCCTCTTTTAAGAAGGATCGAAGTATCCACATTTTGGGCTTCCTTCTTCTTGAGTTTCATGTATTTTGCAAATTGTATCTTGGGTATTCTGAGCTTCTGGGCTAATATCCACTTATCAGTAATGTGCATAGCATGTGTGTTCTTTTGTGATTGGGTTACCTCACTCAGGATGATATTTTCTAGTTCCTTCCACTTTCCTAAGAATTTCATAAATTCATTGTTTTTAATAGCTGAGTAGTACTCCATTGTGTAAATGTACCACACTTTCTGTATCCATTCCTCTGTTGAGAGACATCTGGGTTCTTTCCAGCTCCTGGCTATTATAAATAAGGCTGTGATGAACATAGTGGAGCATGTGTCCTTACTACATGTTGGAGCATCTTCTGAGTATATGCCCAGCAGTGGTATTAGTGGGTCTTCAGGTAGTACTATGTTCAATTTTCTGAGCAACCACTAAACTGATTTCCACAGTGGTTGTACCAGCTTGCAATCCCATCAGCAATGGAGGAGTGTTCCTCTTTTTCCACAAATGAAGCAGACTTTTATATATGGGCATTTTGAAAATGTGTTTAAGAAATGACTTCATTCAGACTGAAAACTGATGATGTCTTTTTATTTATTCTGTTTTTAAAATTAATTAATTAATTAATTAATTAGACATTATTTCCTCTAAGTGGTCCTATTTGTCCTGGAGCTTTCTGTGTAGATCAGGCTGACCTTGAACTCACAGAGATCCTCCTGCCTTTGCCTCCTGAGTGCTGAGATTACAAGTAAGTTACAATGTCTGGCAAGATGGGAAACCCTTAATTTTTATATGTAAGTTTAGATTTTAGCTAGATTACTATTTTTTTAAAAAGGAACAATAGCTATTGAATATACTTTTGTGTAAGAAATAGTTGTTCATTGAGTACATTAGAAAAGAGCAGAGGGCCTAGGCAGTAACAAAAATACCCCTGTAGCTTGAGACTGTACATGGAGTTGCAGGGGGTGATGTCTCCAACTGGGGATGTGCTTACGGCCAGTTTTTTTTTTCCTTTTTTTTTATTACATATCTTCTTCAATTACATTTCCAATGCTATCCCAAAAGCCCCCCCCCTCCCCTACCCACCCATTCCCATTTTTTGTTACGGCCAGTTTTTGATAGTTTCCTAGCACGTAATTTGCACTATGTGAATAAGGACCTATGTGTTGAGTCTGAATTTTCAGCTGCACAATCTTTACCATGTAAATCAGGATGATTTAGCCTCTTTGGCTGATCAAGGTTCCATCCTTGTCAAAGGCTGTGACAATGGCATGCTGGCCTACAGCTCGGTTAGACTACTGTTTTTGACTGGGCCATCCTTCTAGAGACAGGTGACATTCTTAGTCTTAGTGATTTGTAGAGTGTTGTTTTTGTGAGAAGAGCATAAGTATTTATTACTTAGGCTGTGTTTACTATCTGCTAGTTCTAAAGCACACTTCTGCTCACAGTTCTGTTCCGTTTCACCCTTGCTCACCCACGTTCCAGACATCAGGGTCAGGAAATTGACTCCCAGCACTGGAGAAGTTTTCATTTTCTTCAAAAACTGGGTGAGTAATCTTTTGAAGGTTAAGTGGCTCTGAAACAAAGTAGAAAAGAAGTTCTTGAAGTAGAATATAAAATCAAACTTTTATCTGCTCTGTTTGACTAAGGCTTCAAAATCATCCTGAGATGTGGGGATGTTGGAAGCCATAGAAATTTGGTCTTATCTACCTGATCTCAAGTGAAAAGCTTACCATCATCCACTGCAGTCCTGTTGATACAGTTGGCCTCATGTTCCTTGAGCCTTTTGATTGGGACCACATGACAAGCATTATATTTGCAGTTAGCCATCTTTTTAGCTATCTTTGGATTTTTCTAGAAGGAATAATTCTTGTTAGGTTTTTTTTCCTGTATTCCATCCTTCACTCATTTCTGAAAATTTCTGAAGAGAAATATATCTCAACTTTAAGAACAACTAGTTTCTAGCTATGATCAGAAGCAAAAAGCAAAACCAAATGTATCTTTTTATACTCCGAAATTTACAGTTAATATTGGGGAAACTTACCTTTTTGCATGATGCCAGATGGTACTGTAACCTGCTGGCAGGTATCCTGTGGTTTGGATCATAAGGACATAGCTCTATGGATTCCAACTCCATTAGTCCTAAAAGTCAAGAATCATAGGTTAGAAAAGGAAAGATTACCACTTAAGATCAGTCTTGACATAGGCCTATTTTCTATTCTTAAAAGCAATGTGGTATTAGGGCTGGAGAGAGATGGTTCAGCAATTAAGATTGGTTTCTGCTCAATCTTGAAGCCTGGAGTTCAGATCCCAGCACCCACACTGGATGACTGACAAATGCTACTCCCAGGGATCCCACACCTTCTTCTTTCTTCTTCTTTCTCCTCCTCCTTCTTCTCTTTCTCCTTTCTCATTTTCTCCTTTCTCTCCTTTCTCTTCTTTCCTTTCTTTTCTCTCCTTTCTCTCCTCCTCCTCCTCCTCCTCCTCCTCCTCCTTCTTCTTCTTCTCTCCTTCTCCTCCTTCTCCTTCCTCCTCCTCCTCCTCCTCCTCCTCCTCCTCCTCCTCCTTCTTCTTCTTCTTAAAGGGACAACATTTATTCCTTTTCCAAATGTTACAGTAAATCCGAGTGGAAGAATGGTTTTAGCAGTTAGAAAAAAAAAAAAGTACAAATCTGGGGTTTGGCCATTAAAAGTTATTTACAACAATGGGAAGGAGAAAAAAAAGACAACAAGAAGTTGTTTCACATTACAGACCTCCCTCCCTCCTGAAGCCTAACACTTGCTTATCAAGTCAGAGACTTGGTTGATTTCACAAGCTGGAGGTTTGAACTTGAGTAAGACATTTATAAAAACACAGACGGGGCAATGTCCTCCCCAGCCCAGGTGCCACTAGGCACAGCATAAGAGACTAAGAATTCAACAGGGGAAAGGCTGGACACTCAGGGTTTGGGAGTATAAGCCCCCACTTCTGGCTCAGGGGGTTGAGAAGCAGGATAAACAAAATGAACTTGGAAAAGAATTGGAAACCCAGCAATTTGCCTTCTACAGGGATGGGGCTCGGGAAGGAGGTAGGGACAGGGCATTTCACATCACTAACCTAACGTGGGAAACTGCAAGGGACCATCTTCAACTGGCCTTAAGAGTAAGACCAAATGGCTGATGGGAGAATCCACAGGAGGGCGAAAAGGGAGCATGGCTGGGAGGAGGCAACAAGCCCCTTCCTTTCTGGGCACAGGAAGGCAGCCAAGGCACAAGGTCCAGGCAGTGACCTCACAAGGACAGCACAGTTTTTGCAGCTTAGAAATCACCCACCTGTCCCCACCCCTACTCATTCTGCTCAGCACTGGCAGGTGTGGGGCCACTCTCTGGGTCCGAGGGAGTGGATGGCTCTGCAGCCTGGGGCCTTGCCTTTTCTTCTGTGTCTCCTTCCTTGGAGGCAGCACTAGCCTCTGCCCCCTTGGCCTGGGGCTCTTGGCTCTCAGGGTTGGCAGCGGCCTTCCCTTCTTGGGCAGTGCCCTTGTTGCTGCAGACGCTCATCTCCCCCTGCTCCTGCTCTTCTTCTGTTGTCCAGGAGGCTGAGGAATCACCCCCACCCTCCTTCCGATTTCTGTTGAAGGACAGGCCACTCAATTTGAAAGGCTTCTTGAAAGAGAATTTCTTCTTCTTCTTGGGGGTCTCCTTGGGGGCGACCTCCCCCTTGGCCTCAGCTTCCTGGCTAGGGGGCGCTGGCTCGATGGCATCACCAGTAGCCCCAGCTGCCTCATCTGTTCCGTTCACGGATGGTGACTCCCCTTCACCCTTGGGGGGTTAAGTCTCCATTGCTTCTCACGTGGCCATTCTCCTGTCCGTTGGCCTTCGCTGGGGAAGCACCCGCTGCCTCCTCGGCGGTCACGTCGCCCCCCCCCTCCCCGCCCCACACCTTCTTCTTACCATTAGGGATACTCACCCTCAAGTGTGTGAATGTACGTGAGCACACACACACACACACACACACACACACACACACACACACACACACACCACCCACACAGACATATTAGAATAATAATAATAATAATAATAATAATAATAATAATAATAATAGCTTAGCTGGTTAGACCATAGGGGAAAGTCTCTGTTCTTTGTTTTACTTTAACATTATACATACTTGTAGGTTGCTTTAAACAGAGTGCTTACTTCTCAAATAGAATATTAAACAGGCAAGAATTCCTGGAAAAATCCACAGACCTGGATATGATTAAATTCTACACTTGTGCGCTAGAGAAAGCAAGGCTCGGGAAGCTGCTTCCTTAAGGGTCCATCACTCTTCTTCATCTTCAATTTATCTAAAACTGAGCTACTAATTGTCAGGTAAGTCAGCATAACCACTGAGAAGGAACAGAAGAACCACAATGTAATATTTGAGTCTAGGCTACTTATATTACCTAAGAAACTAGCCTGAAATCTCTAAACTTGTGGATGTCAACATATGAAGACTCCTAAAAGTGAACTAAAAATAAACCATCTCAAATTTGCTGCATTTTACTGCCAATAGGAAGTACTCTCCCCCTCATGGCTAGCTGTCTTTAGCTATCCAAGTAGACATTCATTTCAAGGACTTCCAAGTTTCTAAGCAGCAGCTATAGCTGAGATTTCTACAAAGCAGTGATGTATAGTTTGGTGGTGGTGGTAGTGTGTGTGTGTCAGAAAAGATCAAGTATGAGTGGTATAAGCGATAGGGTTAGAAAAGTGCACTAGAATAGCACATTTCAATTTGTCTGTGTACCATGGCTAAGGCATAAACAAAGAGTATGGAGGTAGACTGCTAAATATCAGATTTTCCCAGGGCATTTTAGTGATTAAATCTAGGGATTAAGACTGAGGTAGCTTGGGCAGGAGAGATGGCTCAGCAGGTAAAAGAGCACTGACTGCTTTTCCAAAGGTCCTGTGTTCAAATCCCACCAACCACATGGTGGTTTACAAACAACTGACACCCTCTTCTGGCATGTCTGAAGACAGCTACAGTGTACTTATGTATAATAATAAATGCATCTTAAAAAATTTATATATTAAAAAAAAAAGACTGAGGTGACTTTGGGAACACAAGCCAGGGTGATTCTTTATGTTTTCATTGGATATTAATGAATATATTAGAACCATGGATACTTATAATGAAGTGAACTGACTTTCTGGAAAATTAAAGCTCATAAAACCTGCTATTATAAATGATTATCTTTAGATTAAAAAACAATAATGGAAAAGGTGTTTTAATAATTCTATGTAGTCTTCAGAAAATCTGTTATTTCAGCCAATGGCTTAGGTAAGCATGAATTTTGGCCACACTTATAAGTCTGATCTTAATAAGCCAAATAAATAAATCAAATAAATAAAAAAAGATTGTTGGAGGATACACAGTGACAACAGATAATACTGATTTGTTCATTAATTAAAAATCCCTTTTCCCATGGAGGGAGGTCATGACTTGATAGAGGCCATTTGATTTACTATGTTAGACTCCTTGAAGCCACCATCATACTTAAACCTAGCATAAGGATCGTGAGATTTACCTTATTCTCGAAGTACTGTGTCAATGCAAGAAGTTTAGGAACACAGAGAGCAGAGCACCCTCCAGTTAACAAAGGGAATCAGCTTGCCGTCCAAGCTTGCCGTTCAGCCCCTCTCCTCTCACCATGGATTCTATGTTTCTCAGAAGTTCAGAACGCTTTGATGTCATAGTAAAGTCTTAGAGAAGTGGTTCTCAGTCTGGTTGCATGTGGGGATCACCAGGAAGTTTTAAAGTGACAGACCCTTTAGTTCTACTTCAGAACTATGGGGTCAGAATCTTAAGGATGCAGGCTGACTGAGTATGCCTTTAAGAGTTTCTCAGGAGATTCTGAACTAGGTTACTAGGTTACTGCCACCATTACTAGGCTTTGCTCTTAGGTAATTAAATGTTTTTAGAATGGTTCTTCCACTTCACAAAAAGAGCTACGGTATACTCATCTCAGTAAATCCCTAAAAACTACCCGTTGCCACAATAAGCCCCACCTTTAAGTCTGCTCCATTTCTTTATGGGGAGCCATAGAAAGTGATAGGACAAGCTCATTACACACTCAAAAATCAAAATTTTAGTTTATTTTTGGTATACCATATCCAATATACCAGGCCCTGAGCTAAATAATAATAAATCATTTAATCACTTCCATACTTGTATAAGGAATCATCATCATTTAATGGATGAGGAAAACCAACTTATTAAGCATAGCCTAAAGGCTTGCACATATTTCAGTATCCTTATTAATATTGTTTGGGGCAAGACACATAGAAACTGAAAGATCTGATATGTAGCAAACAGTTATATTATCACTTTACATAAACTAATCAACATAATACAATAGTTTTATGAGATACAAATTACTATCAATGTAGTCCCATTTAAAGGTATATAAACTGGATTAGATGGTAACTGACAGAGTTGAGATGCAAATTCAAGCTACCTGGGCTCTTAGACAATAAGTCATAAGGCTCAGCTCATTGCATTGAGCTACATTAAGAGTTTGATTCTGACTGGTATCTAAGTGTAGGTTTTTTTTCCCATACCAGCTGCAGCTGGTGTTGCCAGGTTCCAGCAATATTCACTGAAGGTGGGGAGGGAATATAATATGAAACAGAACTCCTTTCTCCCACCTCCACCCAGGATTTTAGGCTCATGTGAAAACTCCTGATATGGAAAAAATGGGATTATTAAACAGTAGAAAAAAAGGCTGTGGGAAGGAAGTAGATTCAAAGATATCTCAGACTTACCACTTCCCTGGGATCTTTTACTTTCTGCCTTGAAAGAAACTTGAAAGTTTCTTTAGGTAGAGGGCTCAGGCTTAGTTGGAATATAAGATTTATCTCAGTGTTAAGATTTATTCAAACATCTAAGATTCAAAAATCATTATTGATTTTACCTTGAGGAAGTTATGTCTGGTTCTTCCTACCAACCCCATGCTCCCAAAAATAAGATTCAGACTCAAAATATATTTACAAATACCTTAGTCATATAGCCAGACTCTTTTCTAACTAGAATTAACTAAAATTAACCCACTTATTTTAACCTACATTCTGCCACGTAGCTGGTTACCTGTGCTCAGGAACTATGTCTTCTCATATCTTCTTGGTTGGATCTTCCTGCACCTGGCTCTATCCCAGAATTCTTTCTCCTCTCAGATGTCCCACCTTCTATTTCCTGCCTAAGCCATAGGCATAGGCTATGATGCATCCATACAATATATAAGAAAGTCTCTCTACATTTTCTTACTGATTAATCTGGATCTTCATCATGGGGCTTTTTAAAATCAATTTATTCTTAATAATTTAATAAATTATTAGTTTTATATCTTTGAGTTTTCAAAACAGGTTCCCATGAACTTCTGATTCTTCTGCTTTTCCCTCCTGAATGCTGGTATTGCAAGGACAACATAAACCCCATTTGTCTCCATTTAAGAACCAAGCCTGGTTTAGAAAAAAGGCTGTAAGGCAGCAGCTCCAGGAACAGACCCATAAGTCCTAGAAACTAGGCCACAAGACATTAGCTTTAGGAACAGACCATAAAATCCAGAATAAGATCATCAAACTCCTTCCCAAAGAATAGCCTGGGGATAATGACAAAAATGGGGAAATATCTTATCTCAGAATGAGCCATCTGTGCTGGGCAGCCCTATTTCATCCTATGGTCAATCATTAATGTTATAAGAATGTAGACCACTGACCACCCGTGACCCCCTAGCACCCATCAATTAAATTTTAGATTACTTAATCCTTCTAGAGAGTTCCCCTTGGTTCCCTATAAGAGACTTGCATGCCTTAGTCTGGGGTTGCCATTTTGGAGAATGGTTGATTCCCACATTACTGGATATTTCTGCAGAATAAATGTTCTTTGTCTTAGTAGAAACGTCTAGTTTCTTTGGAAAGTAGTTACGTCAAAGAATGCTTTGCTGGGACACACAGGTGGAAGGATGTCTTGCTAAAGCAGACACATGGAAGAATGTTTTCTTGAAGCAGACACAGGTGAAAGGATGTTTGGTTATAGCAAACACGTGAAAGAATACAGGATGAAAGATTATAAATATGATCCCACAGACAGTGGGAGATGAGCACTGAGCATTGGTTTGGTTTGCTCCACTTTGCTAGTCTTCACTAACAACCTGTATTGGTTTACCTTACATAGCATTGTGTTCAACTTGTGATAAAGATGCTATTGGGAGAAACTCACACAGAAGTACCTGCAGCAGCTTGTCACTTCTGTGGCCTCACCTGAGGTTGATTGGTGACACTAGTGGCTTCTTCAGGATTGAACTACAGCTTCTGGTTCATGCCTGGTGTCTGCCTGGCTGGAGGATTAGTCTGCAGCTGCTGAGATGTATTTGGTGTTTGCTATGGGACTGAACTGCTGCCAAAGAAGATTGAGATAATACACCAAAGAACTATTGCTGAACAAGTCCATTTCCCCCATATCCTAATAACTTTTCTCTTCTACTACCTCTGCTGGGTGGTGAGCTAAAGGAAGGGTTGAACCCTTATTAAAAGTAGGCTACAAAAATTTTGTGCCTACAGTCTTTGCATACTATCTGAGTCTGGAGGTTTTCCTTCAGCGATTTTTGAATCCTTATAATATTACAGTGCGTACCACCATGCCTGGTTTTATGTGGTGCTGGGAATCAAGCCTAGAACTTCATATATGTTGGGCCAGAATTCTGTCAATCGAACCATAACCCTAGCCCTCAATAAGTTATTATAACCAGTAGATTTGCTGAATGGTTGCTGTATCTAAGAGGGGTTTTTGAACATGGGTATTTCTCAGATGTGTTCCCTGTGACATTTGCACCAAGACCTCCTTGGGTACCTGGAAATTCAGGTCCTACTATAGGTTATCAATCCAAATCTCTGAGAGCTGAAACTGATCTCAATTTGTTGTGTAACAGCTTCCTCTTAGAAATTTTTACATTCCACCTTGTATGGAAGCCCTTTAACCAGGAAGGTAAACAACTCAAAAGAACTTAGGGAAGTCCCTGAAACTGACTAGATTCACTAGGCCCCTCTCTTCCAGAATAAGCAATAAAAACTGAGAGTGCTTCTCAGAAGTGAGTGCCAATCTGCAAAGACTCTGATACTAGACCAGCTGTCTGGAAGAAGTAGAAACTAGCTGAATTGTCTGGAAGATGTTTAGACCAACTGAGGCACTTGGAGAGAACACTCTCCAACCAGTTGAGCTGCAAGCAAGCTGTGCAGGGTTCTCCAGGTTCCCAGCTTTGTGATCTGTTATCCATGTTTGGATGGACGTTGGTGAAGCAGCTGTCCTTGAGTCATTTCTTGTATTTCTATAAGTAACCCCTCACCCATATTCCTGTAAGTAACCCTAATAAAGCTCATGGTTCATTAACTTGGATTCTGGTGGTATCTGTACTTTGGAATGTTGTGGGTGTCCTATATTGGAGAAGAGTAGACATGTGTGTCGTGTTTCCCCAGGAAAAGTTTTGTTATACATTTTTTTTTTTTAACATACCTTTGTTACCATTGCTAAGTAGGATTGTTCTCAGACTTGAGGGCACACTGGAGTCACCCAGAGAACTTGTTGTAGGATAGCATGTGTTAGGGGCTGGAGAGATAGATGGCTTAGTGGTTGAGTACTTGATGCACTTCCAGAGAACCTAAGTTAGTAGTTTCACACCATCCACCTGTAACTTTAGCTCCAGGGTATCTGATGTTCTCTTCTGTCCTCCTTTGTCATGTGTTTGAGTGTACACACACACACACACACACACACATACACACACACACACACCTTGAAAACAAAAAAACAAAAACAAAACATGCCTGTTCTACCTTAAGATTTTGGGTTGAGGGTTGGAGAGATGGCTCAGTGGTTAAGAGCTCTGGACACTCTTAACAGAGGTCCTGAATTCAATTCCCAGAAACCATATGGTGGCTCATAATCATCTATATTATGATCTGGTGCCCTTTCCTGGCATGCAAGTATATATGCAGATGCACTCATACATTAACTAACTAACTAACTAACTAACTAACTAACTAACTAACTAATCTTAAAAAAAAAGATTTTGTGTTCAGCAGGTCTTGAGTGACGTCAAAGAATTTGTGTGTCTAGTAAGTTTCTTTTAAAATATTTTGTTTTATTGTTTATCAAACCTAACAAGTTTCCAAGTGCTGCTGCTACTGCTGGATCATGCTTACTGATTCACTGTACTAAATACTACAAAGGATATCAATATTAGATATCATACCTGTCATTAGGAAGGAACATATGATGTGGGTGGGAGAGAGAGAAAGCATATGCTTAAAAATATAACAAGGAAGCTAATCCCAGCACACTGGAGGTAGAAGTAGGAGATCAGAGGTTCAAGCTTATCTTCAACTACATAAGGAGATAGATTGAGTATAGCCTGGGGTTTACAAGACTTTCTCAACCCTTGCAACCATGTGATATATATATATATGTGTGTGTGCGTGTGTGAGAGAGAGAGAGTGTGTGTATGTATATATATGTTTATATATAAATATATTTATGTTTATAAATAAAATATAGTGAACATGTCATTGAATGGAATAGTTAGAAAGAGACCAGGGTCCTAAAGGATGCTGGGGCCTAAGGGTCAGTAGAAAATAACAGGCATTCTTGACCGGGATCTAAAAGGGTAAGTGTAGAGGTGAATGGGGCTGGTAGTAGATATTTGTTTGGTGTGTGCTTTGTCTGGGACATTTGGGGAGAGGGAAGGCCAGAACAGTTGGTACTGCATTGTGAGGAGCCGTGAAAGCCTGTTCTCTTCCTCAGCTTCCGCCCACTTCTTACTGAAGTACTGCACAACCAGAAAGAGGAAGTCTCCTCTGCTGAGGGTGCAAGAGGAAGCACAAGAGGGCTCTGAAGGCCTGTGAGCCATAGTGACTGCTATCCTCCATGAGCCAATTACAGAAGCAACCGGAAGCTCGGTGCACCAACCAGGGCGGGTCCTTTTACACAGAGGGTGTTGCCAGCCAGGCTGAGAATATTTGGGGCATTTGGGTCTTGTTATCCGGATGGTCCTCTCTCTCGGTGGCCATCATGTCTTTGACCTCTGCCTATCAGCTTAAATTAGCAGAGAAGCTCACGATCCTGAATGACCGAGGACAGGGAGTTCTCATCCGCATGTACAACATCAAGAAGGTAAGCAAGAAGACCCGTCTAGCAAATCATGGCAGGAACCTGGAGGCCTGCAGGCCCAATAGTCAAGCCATATCTTTTTCTCCATTGCTTTAAGTGGCTTTCAGCCACTTAGACGGTATGGTTCCCACAGTTTGGGGAGATAGAGGGAGGCTTCTTTTTAAGGCGTGTCCTTTCTAGGTATTATTCTTGCCTTTTTGAGAGCATCACCTTTCCCCTATGACTTAGGGTTGGGTGGGAAAGAGAATATTTGTGTTGTGAGTGATTTGATTAAGGGTCTGGGGTCTAGAATTTGGGGTTTACTTATTGTCAGTTTCTCTAGTTTTTGAGTTTTCAAGTTGTGTCTCTGGCAAAAATTGTGTTTGTGTGTGTATGTGTATGTTTGTGTGTAATTATTTCCTTAAAAGGGGAAACATTTAAGGAAGTGGTGTTTTCTAAGGTAGTTTGGGGCTGTGAATGCTGCGTGTGTGTGCTTAGGAGAGTAACTATGAAACTGGACAAAGATGATGCCAAAAGGTGAGCCAGCGACTGTAGAAGGCAGGATAAAGGTGGGTAATTGTGAGACTTTCCAGGAAGAGAAAGAAGGAACTTGTGGAAACGGACCTTTGTGCGTTTTGTAGTAAAGCACCAGGAATATGGTTTCTGTCATGTCGTTTGTAAAGTCTCTTGGGACCCAGAGCTTTATATAAAGTCCAACTTATGATCAGCCACTTTTCTCACTACTTCCGGCTTCAGAGGAGGGGTGGGGAAGCAGCTTCCTCTCTGTGTTAGAGCTAAGCCTCAGTTAAGACAAGATGCCAGGTTGTTAGCTCTTAGGAGTACTAGTTCACTGTCTGGAACGAACTTGGTTTTCAACTACCCTCATGCTTTTATAATAAAATTTCAGACTGCCATTTCCAAAAGAGATAGTGGGAGTGAATGATGCATCCAAAGGCTTGTATCTAAATGGAAAAATAGTACGGTAGTTTAATATTACTTTTTTTTATGTGTAGACCTGTTCAGATTCAAAATCCAAGCCACCTTTTTTACTGGAAAAGTCCATGGAATCATGTCTCAAGTACATCAACAAGAAGTTTCCCAACATAGATGTCCGAAATAGCACGGTGAGAACTTGGGTTCATTTCCTCCTTTCTGTAACATTATTCTTGCATGGCAGATTATTGCAGACTCTCCACTTTGTCTTGTCTTTAAGTGTAGCCACCTATAGTTTCCTAGACTCAGACTCGGGGCTTCAGGCATTGAGGGTCGTAAGCTCAGATGGGAGCCTCCCATGGTGAACTGGGGCACAGTCTTGCCAGCCAGGTTCATGAGGACACCTGGTACACAGAGAAGCATCTCCACCAACCTTGCCGGGCACATCTTTTACTGTAGCACTTGATCTACACTATGCTTCTTTGTTGCTGCATGCTATGCATCCAGTGGCATATCCTGTACTTCTGTATACAGCACAATACTCCTGTACTGTGTTATCCCTAGATTTCTCTCACTCTATTCATAGTATCTTTATACTCTGCTTCTTTTCCTATTGATTTATATAGCAAATGTCTTCACTGAAATGAAACTGAAAATCTCCTTTCAGCTAGTCTTCTGACTGTAGTTTGAATCACATCTGGCCATCCAATCCAGATAGAAAATTTCTGTTTAGAGACTGGAGAATGCTGGCGAGCTATTGATCCCACCCTAGCATGTTCACCCCTTAAAGAATGACTGGGTATTTAAATTTTCAATTCTAATGATTGTCTGGAGAGATAGCTCAGTGGTTAAGAATGATATTACTCTTAGTTTTTAGTTACTTGGAGCAGTTGCTTTTTTAATTTTATTTTTAATTTTACATGTCTTGTTTGATCTGTGTTTCTTTCAGCAACATTTAGGACCAGTGCATCGTGAAAAAGCTGAGATAATTAGATTCCTCACTAACTATTACCAGTCATTTGTGGATGTCATGGAATTTCGGGTGAGTCCTCTGTAGCCAGGGTTAACATGGGCTTCAGGGGCTGAGCCTTTTTAGTAGGTATTCATTTATGTTGCTTATTGTAGGTTCTTGAAAGAAAAGGATAAAGGCACTAGTATTCAAAAATGTCTAAGTTGTAGTGTTAATAAATGATATATGAAATACCCTATTTACCATATTACTTCAAGAAATATGTAAGTGGATATGGTCAGTGGCACGAATCTACAGTCCCAGCACCTAGGAGGTAGAGGCAAGGGAATCAGAAATTCAAAGTCAGCCTCAGCTACATATTGAGTTCTAGGCTAGCCTGGGTTACACAGAATCCTGTTTCAAAAACAATTAAAGAAAACAAAATATAAACTTATATCAGGTAGTATTAATACAGCCACTCTAAGCATTTAGAATGTTATATATCACATACCAAAATTAAATATATTTGGTGATGGATTATGGCTGACTTCTGTTTACTGAATCATAGTTTTCTCAATTAAAAAAAATGTATTTATGTATGTGTGTTGTGTGTGCACTTGCAGGCATGTGTATGCCAGGAAGTGGGTGTGAAGGTCACAGGATAACTTTTGGAGGTTGGTTCTCTCCTTTTAGGTCCTATTATTTCTGCTACTGTGTTTTGTAAACCAAGCTAGCTGGCTCATTAACGTTCCATGGAATCTGCTATCTCTGCCTCCCATCTTGCTGTAGGAGTGCTAGGATTACAGACATGTGCCACTACATCTGTGGGTTCAAGGGATAGAGCTTGGATCATCAGACTTGTGAGGCTAATGCGTTTACCCACAAGTGTTAACGGTGTGTATGGTATGTGTGCTCATGAGTGTGAGTGTGTATGTGTCATGGCATGTGCATGGAGGTCAGAGAACAAACTTCAGGACTTGGTTTTCTGTTTCCACCTTGTCTAGCCGTTTCCCTGGGCTCCTTTTTAGTTTTTATTGTAGTATACATACCATAAAATTTACTCTCAGTCATTTTAAGTATATGGTTCAGTGATATTAAATGTATTCATAATGCAGACCTGTCTTTTCATGTTGTAAAATTGAAATTTTCCACCCTTTAAACAATAGTTTCTCATTTCTCTTGTACTGTGGCCCTTGATGACAACCATTCTAGTTCCATTTTTATGACTTTTAAGTATGCTGTTTTGTGTAAGTGGTACCTTTTGTATTTTTGTGATTGGCCTGTATAACTTATTAGTATAGGTTAAGGTTCATCCATGTGTTAGGATATTGGAGAATTTCCTCCTTTTGAAGCCGGAAAATATTCCATCCTGTGGTTATATTCTATTTTGCTTCCCTATTTTTCCACCAGTGAACAGTTGGGTTGCCTCCATGTTTTAGCTGTTGTGACTAATGCAAAGATCTGGGTGTTCAACTGCCTTTCAGATCTTGATTTTAATTCTTTTTTGATATATGCATAAGTGGAACTGTTAGATTATTGGTAATTCTTTTTTAAAATTATTTATTATCATCATGTGTGTATGGTATGTGTGAATGTAAGTGTGCATGTGTCCTGTACATGGAGTCAGAGGGCAGCTTCAGGAGTTGGTTACTAACCTGCTTTCTTCTTTTTTTTTTCTGTAGTGGCTGTACCATTTAATTGACTATTAATAGTACACAAGGGATACAATTTATCAATATTCTGATATTCTGATTAATAACTGTTGTTTTCTGTTTTTGGGGTAGTGAGTATCAAACTTAAGATCTTACAAATACTAGCAAAGCTCTACCACTCAGCTATACCCTTGCCTCATTGTTATTGCAATTTATGTCCTGCTAATTGGTGATGCAGTGCATCTTTTATTTTTTTTTATTGGACATTTATATATCTTTTTGGAGAAACATCTCCTTCAACTTCTTTGTACATTTTTTTGAACCAGTTTTGTTTTGTTTTTGTTGTTGAGTGTTAAGAGGTCTAATTTGTAAACATTTTAAAATTTGAACTATCCAAAGCACGAGACACTTTTGGTCCTATGCATTTTGGTTCAGGGATAGTCAACTTGCATAATAAATGCTACTTTTTTTTCCTGGATCTCCTAATTGTCAATACTTTGCCATATTGCTTGTCACCCACTTTTCCTCCAAACCGTTTTCCTTATTTGCAGACATCATGACATTCCTTTCCCAAAATATTTTAGTATGCATCTGTTAAGGACAGGAATATGTTCTTATGTAATCCTAGTACAATTATCATGCTGAGGAAATGTAATATTCTCTGATATTATTGGCTAATGCAGAGCCCATATTTGCATTTTCTTATTATAATAATTCTTGCTTTGTCTTTCATGACCTTACCTTTAGAAGATTCCGTATATGTCTCAGTTTGGATTTGCCTTGTTCAAAGCTTTTGATAGCTATCGCACATAAGTGATATTTTGTTTGGATTTTAAAGCATAATTATTTACTGCTTTTTTGAAGTTAAGGAAACATTAAAAATCATTTCATAGAGCATTCTAAGGTGAAAATTGATAATGCCTTCATAACTGAAAATTTAATGGAGTAATTATTCTTCTAGAACTTGTCTAAAGGAAACAGAAGTCCAAGAATCTACTCTGTTGTATTGTTTTAATAGTATAAATGTGATAATTGATATAGCAAATAAAAATAGAGATTAAGTTAAAAGCTCATGATAACAAATACTAATCACATATATTTGCATTAGTTGGCATACAAAACATTTTTACATATTGTTTAATAATAAGAGAAAATTACAATACATATTAAGATATAGTTGGCCTTTAAAATGTATATTTACATAGATAGATATGCATATATAGAAGATTGGAATTTCTGAATGGTGGAATTATGAGTGTTTTAAAAAAAAACTGGAGATGAAAAGGGCAAGAGAGATGGATCAGTGGTTAAGAGCACTTGTTACTCTTTTAGAGGACCTGGGTTTGGTTTCTAGTATTTATAACTTCAGTTTCAGGCACCTGCACACACATGGTGCAATACATATGCTCAGGCACACACATATACACATTTTTTTTTAATTGGAAGGATGGTTTAGTGGGTAAATTTTTTACTATAAAGGTGTGAAGACCTGAGTTCAGACCCCCAGAACCCAGGTAAAGCCCATAGATACCATAGGGTATCTTTGCTCCTGGTGCTCCTATGGTGGGTTGGAGACAAAGACAGGACAATGCCTAGAGGCTTGGTGTATACAGCAGCCAGGTGTGGTGATTTATGCTTTTAATCTTAGCACAGACAGATCTCTGTAAGTTTGAGACCAGCTTGATCTACATTTTGAGTTCCAGACTAGTAGAGGCTATGTGGTGAGATTTTTGTCTCAAAAACAGCACCAACAAAACAAAACGCACAACAAAAACAAACAAACAAACAAACAAACAAAAACACAAAAAGCCAAGAAGCAGCCCCAAAGAAGTTGGAAGTTGAGGACTGACAACAAAGGAGGTCCCAGGCAACTGTTAAACTGGAGTCTAGAATGTCTAGAATGATGTCTATTTCCTAAAGATTCAGGGAAGTGGAGTCTGATCAACATGTATTATTTTGTGTTTTGAGATTCATCTATATCGTGTCATGCAATAGTGATTTACTATTTATTTTTGCTGAGGACCATTGTACTGTATGGATATGATAAAATTATTTATTTCCTGGTTGGTGGGTTGCTTCTGGATTTGAGCTAGTTTGTATAAATTGCCATTCAAGGTCAAGTACAAATCTTTGTAGGGATATGGTTTTCATTTCACTGGACCACATGGTAAGAATACATCTCATGTTTTTGAGATTTCCAATTTTTAAAATAACCGGTATACATTATGCATTTGTCTAGGATATAGTATGCTCGTTTGATATATGTACACAGTGTATTGTAATCAAATTAGGATAATTAGCATTTCTATGTTATAAACACTATCATGTCTTTGCATGGAGAACTTTCAAAATCTTTTGTTCTTTAGGAAAGAGTGTCAATTTTATTTTATTTGTTTTAAATGCCAAATTTTAAAAAGCTGTTTTATATCACCTTGTGGGGAAATGGGACCCAGGAACTGTAAATCAGGCATTATGTACATGATCATCAGTGCCTGTGCCTGTGGCCTGTGGCACCAGCAGGCAGTCTAACAGAGGCCACTGATGTTTGATAGATGGAATGTTTCCTCTTTTGAACACTGCCCTTCCTTAAGGTGGCTCCTCAGGGCCTCTGGGGAAGAAGTTACTTCATTCCCCAGCTTGGTAGCACACATCACTTTCTTCTTACTCATTTTCTTCTTTACTTCTCTCCTCAGGATCATGTATATGAACTTCTCAACACCATTGATGCCTGCCAGTGTCATTTTGATATTGTAAGAGCCTTTCTAATGTTTTTCTGTTGTAGAAGAAAATTAAGGAAAAGGCCAGGTATAAACTGAGACAAGGGAGAGTGGGGCAGAGTTTCACTTGTTTCTTCTCAGGGCTATAGTTCTTTTATTTTTAATTAAAATATGTATTTATTTATTGTATGTATGTGGGTGGGGTGGTGCATGTATTCATGTGCTATAGCACATATGTGGAAATTAGAGGATAACTTGTGGGAATAAGTTCTCTCTTTCTACCATGTGGGTTCCAGAGGTCAGACTTAGGTAGTTAGGCTTAGCAACAAGTGCTTTTTACCACCTAGGTACTGTAATTCTTTTTTAAAATGTGCTAAGGTTAAATGCTGTTAAATAGCAAGCAGATCATCAATGTGATTTAAATAACACAAAATCACACAGCAGTATTTTCATTTCATATCCTTAAATCCTCTAGGAGTACCTTATTCCCTAGTTTCTTTGTATCATTTCTTTGTTAATTTTTGGTACTGGACTTTGAAACTAGGGCCTAGTATATTCAGGTAAGAGATCTACCATTTACTTAGATTCCTAGTTGTATTTTTAACACTTCCTCTCTTTATCTCTTACATTCCTCCCTTCTTCCTTATTCTTTTGGTTTTGTAAGACAAAGTTTATCTATATAGCCCTGGCTGTCATGGAACTTGCTCTGAGGACCAGACTGGCTTCTAACTCAGAAATTCACCTGCCTTTGTCTCCTGAGTTATCAATTTAAGGGTGTGTGATACTATGCCTGGCTAAACTTTTTTATTTTGTGACAGGATCTCACGAAGGTGTCCAAGCTGGCCTTAAACTTACTCTGTAGTCTGGTTTTTTTTTTTTTTTTTTTTTTTTTTTTTTCTTTCCGAGACAGGGTTTCTCTGTGTAGCCCTCGCTATCCTGGAACTCACTTTGTAGACCAGGCTGGCCTCGAACTCAGAAGTCTGCCTGCCTCTGCCTCCCGAGTGCTGGGATTAAAGGCATGCGCCACCACACCCGGCTTACTCTGTAGTCTGAACTAGCCTTGAATTTGTAATTTTCCTGCCTCAGTCCCCTGAGTAGCTGTGATCAGGGCTAGTGTCAGAAGCTAGTGTCAATGTACCAGGCTCTCCTACATCTTGAGCTCATATTTAGCTCCTAACCTTTTTTCAATTTTCTTCTGAAAACTAACACTGTTGGTTCCCACTTTTAGTAGACATTGAGTCTGTTTAGAGCTGTAGTGGTTGGAGAAGCTGGAGTGGACCAGGTTAATTAACCATACCCACCTTGGGATTCCTATGTATTTTCCTTGTAGAATCTCAACTTTGACTTCACTCGGAGCTACCTGGACTTAATTGTGACGTACACCTCAGTCATTTTACTCCTGTCACGGATTGAGGACCGCAGGATACTCATTGGCATGTACAACTGTGCCCATGAGATGCTGCATGGGCACAGGTGAGTTAGGAGGGGGTTAGGAATTTCATGTGCTGTAGGGAGTACGTGGAGACAAAGGAACTTGATTTCTCATAGGAGAGCCTATAATCCATGTGGTATCCCAGGCAAAATAAGATACACTTTCACATATAGTTGACTATTGAATCTCTGCCAGTGGATTATCCACTCTGTATTATCTTTGACCTATTTATAATCCTGGACTGGCTTCCACTTTGCTTTTCAGGTTATAAAAGGCAAAGACAATTCTTTTTAGTATTTAGGACTAATACCAGTAAGGTTAAGCCACTAGAGGTAAAAATGTAAGATAATACACATTAAGGATAATTGGAAGCCAAATAGAAATAGATGTTGGATTATATGTAATTCTGGTCTCCATTCATTAATGCAATGTGAGCATTTAAAGGGTGAAAAATGAAGACTGGGAAGATGAGAGTGAGTTATAACACAGTGTCCTGTGTGTGTGATAGGCATTCCCAATTATGTCTACATGGGTGTGTTGGCACAAGCTTTAGGTAACAGATAAGCTTTGAATTTGTTAGAGATATAGGTGCAGGCATATTTGATATAGATTAGCAAATGCAAAAAAATCCAGCCCTGTCTGGGATGCCTACAAGAAAGAAACTATCATGGACTTGTCTAAAAGGATGTGGCTATTTCTAACCAAAGCTCGGTATGTCTACAGTTGGGCATCAGTATATGTAATTCATAGGTCATCTTTGTAAGGGGTAGGTAATGCCAGCCTATGTACACATATGCATTATCTTCAACATAACCTATGTATGGAACGATCCATAATTCCTCCTCTTCTGCTTTCCTCCAGTGACCCCAGTTTTGCTCGCCTGGGCCAGATGGTATTAGAGTATGACCATCCTCTGAAGAAGCTGACAGAAGAATTTGGACCTCACACAAAGGCAAGTTCCCTGAGAGACAGGAGACTCATCCAGGCAGAAGCATTCATATTCATCTCTGACATTAGGAATTTTTGCCTTTCCCCACAGGCTGTGAGTGGAGCCCTGCTCTCTCTGCACTTCCTCTTTGTTCGGAGGAACCAGGGAGCTGAGCAGTGGCGCAGCGCCCAGCTTCTAAGCCTCATCAGCAGCCCCCCGGCCATGATTAACCCTGCTAATTCAGACACAGTGAGTTCCTCTTTCTTTCTGTTAGGAGAAACGTTCTCTGCCAAGGCCTTCTCTCTGGAAGGTGCTTCTTTTGGGAAACATCAGCCCCCAGGTTGTTTTAGCATTCTTCTCTGCCTAGGTCCTGCCTCCTAATGTTGAGCTTCTGATTGGATCAGGATTAGTTTGTATTTGAATTAACAAAGGATGAAACCAAGTCAGTAGGGTGTGGTAGCATGTATGCTTATGACCCTTTCACTTGGAAGACTAAGGCAAGAGGACTGTCATGTGTCCACAGCCAGTCCTGCTTACATAGCACGTAGGAGGCCAGCCAAGGCTATAGTAAGACTTTGACTCAAAACCCAAACAAAAAGAGAAATGGAGTCATTAGGCATATGTAGGAATTTACATTAGGAGCCAGTTAACTAATAAATATTGATATTCAGACATGACGGGATTGACACCTTCCCTCGAAGAATTTATAGTCCTGAAATTAAGATATGTCATAAGAAATGCAACGGATGGCAGAGCATAGTGGTACATTCCTGTGTTTTCAGCACTTGGCAGACAGAAGTGGGAGAATTGCCACACGTTTGAGTCCAGTCTGGACTATATAGCAAGAACTTGTCTCAAAAGACCAAAACCAATAAAATATGTGAGGGAGAAGTAAGGGCTGGGGGTTATTGCTATGCATTTGTGAGGACCTGAGTTCAGATTCCTACCAATTGTAGAAAGCTGGACACTGTGTCATGTGTCTGTAATCAGCACCAGAGAGTGAAGACAGGCTTAATGTCGGAGCTCTGGGTTCAGTGAGAGACTCTGCCTCAGAAATAAAAAGTGGAGAGTGATTGAGGAATGCAGGTGATGCCCAGCTCTGATTTCTACATAAATATGTATGAATATGTACACACATAGATGTGTACACATGTGAACATGTAATCACAGGAATGTGTACATGCATGGATGTGTACACAGAGTTCATTGATAAGTTCCAAATGAATGTTCACACTTTAAATGTGATTAAAGAACACAATAGAGGAAGAAATTATGAGATTTTGGGTTGAAACTTTTTGAAAGTATTTAAGTGTTGATGAGGTGTTATGTTATACATTTATTCATTCTTCCAGGCCAACCTTGTTCTTTTTCTCAACTATGTCCTTTGCCCCTCAATCTCCTTACAGTGCCTCATTTCTTTCATGGTAGTCTTCCCAGCTGTTGTCTCATGAAAGTGTCTTAATCCAGTCTGGTAAAAGAAATGTTATTTTTGTTGTTTTTAGTGCTGGGGATTTTACCCTGAGCCTTGTGCATGCTAGGCATGAGTTCTCCCCCCTGTCTTTTATTTAATTTTTATTACACTTTTATTTATTTATTTTGTATTGAATGTGGGTGGAGCACAAGTTCGGGAGTCAGAGGACAACTTTCAGTCAGTTCTGTCCCTTCACCATGTGGGTTCTGGATATTAAACTCAGGTTGCAAGCAGGTTCATTTACCTGTTGAGTCATCTTGCTGGCTCTGTCATTTCTTTAGAAGTCCTAAGCAGCTACTTGACCTTCTCTGCCTGTCTTCTTATAGATGGCCTGTGAGTATCTGTCCGTGGAAGTGATGGAGCGATGGATCATAAGTAAGTTGTAGGAGCACCTGGGGAAGGGCATGGCAGCATTCCCAGGAGTGCACTGCCTAAAAGCCTTCTTTTTGTTCTTACCAACCTACAGTTGGGTTTCTTCTTTGCCATGGGTGCCTCAACTCCAACAGCCAGTGCCAGAAGCTGTGGAAGCTGTGTCTGGAGGGTTCCCTGTACATCACGCTCATCCGGGAAGATGTGCTGCAAGTGCACAAGGTCACCGAGGACCTGTTCAGCAGTTTGAAAGGGTGAGTGGATCTTTTGGGAGTGATAGCTCATCAATATCCCTTTCCCCAAAGTATCAGTGGTAGGGATTAATTCTAACTTTGAAATATTTATCAGACACCTACTCTTGGTTGGTGCCTCACTGGGTTTTCGAGAGAGATTACTAAGATATTGTGAGGCCAGACTGCCTAGTTTTGATTCAAGCTGAGCCACTTACTAGCTAGATGACCCTGGGTAGGTTACCTAACTTCTCCATGCCATTGGATCAATTTCTTTATCTGTAAACTATAGATAAAGTAGTACCTCCCTTCTGATTGTGATGGTGTACCCCTATAAGCCCAGCACTCAGGTAGGTGGAGGCAGGAAGACCAGGAGTTCAAGGTCAGCTTTAGCTTGTTCCACAGTGAGTTCCAGGCCAGTCTGGGTTTCACAAAACCCTGTCTCAAAACCAAAACAAAATCAAGTAGGCACAGACAAAACACCAAACCAAACCAAAATGAAAATGTATGAAAATGTATCTCTCTATGACCTCATACTGTTCTGAAGAGTTCAGGTATGTAAAATATTTGGGAAAATGTCTGGTACATTGTATCATGCACCTGATTTTTTTTTTTAAATGTATTAAACTGAGTTTGGTGGCACATACCAGTAATCCCAGCACTTAGCATAGAGTCTAAGGCAGGAGGATCAATGTGGGCTACACGGTGCTACCTTATTAAAATAAAGAGTAGCAGATGCTGAATTATTCAGAAAAGCGTAACCTTTTCTTTTCTGTTTTAACTGTGCTTTCCCTAACATTTTGGGCTTCCTTACTCTTTCCCTGAAGTTTACTCTCATTCCTTTTGCTTTGAGGTTGCTTGCCTACCATGTATCTGATTTCTGTTCTAATTCAAGTGGTGTGACTTTCTCTCTTCCTCTTATTGTCTTCCTCCCTGTAGCTTCTGAGAATTACCACTTGCTGATCTTAGTTCTTGTGCTTGTGTAAAAGGAAAGTTTACAAGATTTTGGAAAACAGGCAAACTGTTATTGAGTAGGGGGTTGAAAGTGTTGTGTAAGCAGGAAGGGCATTAAAGGTATTTGCACTGGCTTTTCAGGTTCTAAAAAAAGGGGGGAGGGAGAGATAGGCAGACATGACTTAAACAGTTGTAGCCAAAAAACCTCAGCTCTCCTCTATCCCCTTCCCCCTCCCCCACTTCTCTCTTATTTTTGAAGACAGGGGTTTCTTTTTTTTCTTTTTTTTTTTTTGTGTGTGTGTGTGTGTGTTTTCATGGTGCACATGTGGAGGTCAGAGGATAACTTTTTTTTTTAAGATTTATTTATTTATTATATGTAAGTACACTGTAGTTGTCTTCAGACACACTAGAAGAGGGCGTCAGATCTCATTACGGATGGTTGTGAGCCACCATGTGGTTGCTGGGATTTGAACTCAGGACCTTCGGAAGAGCAGTCAGTGCTCTTAACCGCTGAGCCATCTCACCAGCCCCTGAAGACAGGGGTTTCTTTGTGGCACTGGATGTCCTGGAACTCACTGTGTAGACCAAGCTAACCTCAAACTCATGCCTCCTAAACGCTGGGGTTAAAGGGTGTTTGCCACCACACCTACCTTGAAGTTCATAGCTTTTGAGGCAAAAGAACATATGCTCAAAGGTTCAAGTTGGACAGCTTGGGTTACAAAGGTGGGGGTGTGAAAGCTGGTTTTGGAGCAGTGAATTGGGATATCATAAGCTCTGCCTTAGAGTTTGAATTTGTGCTCAAGAGGATCAGGAGTCATTGAATGAATTCAAACGAGGCAGTTGAAAGGATCAGATTTGCATTTTAGAGAAGATTACTGCTCCAGGGGAAAAAGATTAGATGGGCAAAGCTAAAGGCAGGGATTAATTTAGTAAATTAGGAAAAATTGAGGATGTCAAGATCTCTGGAATGGCATCTGGTATTCCTTAGGGTAGAGGCATGAGTGCTACAGTAAGTGTGGGGAAAAACTGTGATTTAAATTCTTATTTTTAGACTTAGTTTATTTTTATTTTGTGTGTATGAATATTTTGTTTGCATATGTGCCTGTGTACCATGTGTGTGCAGTGCCCATGGAGGCCAGAAGAGAGTGTTGGATCCTCTGAAACTGGAGTTGGAGATGGTCATGAGCCTCTATATGGAGGCTAGAACCCCAAACCAGATCCTTTGCAAGAGCAGCAAGTGCTCTTAACTGTTGATCCCTGTGGATTTAGTTTTGAATAAACTGAACTGGAAATGTCTGTAGGACATGCAGGCTAGGTATGTCAAGCCTCCTGCTGTGTGATTCAGTAACTAGATATATTATCTGGACAAGATGACAACTGTCAACATGCTAGTCAAAGCCCTGAGAACATGTATGACTGTTAAAGAAGAAGAGCAGGGACCAACCTTTTGAGAACATTGATAGTTAAGGGCCAGTGAAAGCAGGAAAGCCCATGATGGACATTGAGGAGAAAAGTTAAGCCAGTGAAAGAAACCATGGCAAGAAGGAAGAACTTGTTACCATATGCCAGACAATGTGACGAGAACAAACAAAATGAGGGTTGGAGACGTTCACTGGCTTTGGCTACAGAGGTCATCTTTGTGTCCTGAGAACAGCCTCAATTGACTGGTGAGGATGAAAGCTGATTTTGATGGGCTGAGGAGTAAATGGGAGGTAGTCACTGTGAAGGGAGAATGAGTTCCAAGAAGAAGGAGGAAGGTATGGAATTGAGGGAGAGGTCAGATTACCTACGTTTATTTCTGGTGGCAATTACAACAGTTGGAAATGTGAAAGAAATGAAGCCTCACCTCCCAGAATGGTTTGATGTGATGTGTGTTCCCCAGATGTGTGCGTATGCACACATGTGTGTACAAATAAAGAAGTATGTATGTGTTTTCAATCTTATGTAAGAAGTTATAGAAAAGTATTGGCTCTACATCCCACATTATATCCTCAGATCATATTTATTTATTACTATATTTTAGATATCTTTAAATATCAGTTTATAGAAATGTTTTCTCTTTTTTTATTGTTTGTTTTGATGTTTGTTGTTTTGAGACAGGTGTGGCTTTGTAGCTCAGTCTAGCCTCAAACTTGTTGCAATCCTCCTGCCTCAGTCTCTGAATGTTAAGATTCAAGCATCCTGGCTGAGACTTTTTTTTTTTTAACAGTTGAGGGGTTGGAGAGATGACTCAGTAGTTAAGAGCACTGGTTGCTCTTCTAGAGGACCTTGGTTTGATTCTCAGAACCTATATAGTATGTCAAAACCATCTGTAACTCCAGTTCCATGGTTTCTGACTCTTATTCTGGTCTTCTTGGGTACTACACACACATTCAGAATACAGATGTACATGTAGGCAGAACACCCCCCAAAATAAAAATAAGTAAAAACAATTGAACAAAATTTCATTGTGTTTTAAACATAATTTATACACCCCACACACTTTTTAAGATAGGGTCTCACTGTGAATTTCTGGTGGGCCTGAAACTCCCTTTGTAGATCAGTCTGGCATTGAACTCACAGAAATCTGCCTGCCTTTGCCTCCTAAGTCCTGGAATTAAAGGCATGTGTCACATAGGGTGTGAATTTTCTGTAAATTTTTTTTTAATTAGGTATTTTCCTCATTTACATTCTGTAAATTTTTAAAAATTAAATATAGTTTTGTGTATATGTGCATGTGACATATGTTTATATGATGGATGTGGGCCTATAATGTATATGTGTGGATATTTATGTGTGTGTATGTGCATATAATGTATATATATGTATATGATATATGCTTGTGTGCATATATGTGTGTGTGCATATGATGTGTGTGTAGTACATGCATGCGTGTGTATGTGTGTGTGTGTGTGTGTGTGTGTGTGTGTAGGGGGCTTGCACAATGGAGGTCAGAAGACAACTTTGTGGAGTCTGCTTTCTCCTGCTACCTTTACCTGTGCTCCAGTGTGGATCAGAGGTCACCAAGATTGAACAGTAGGCTTGTGCACTCCATAATTTGCTGTTGATGGACAATTGAACTGTTTTCATTTGAAAAGATCATGTTAAACAATTTTTTTTTTGAGTTGGGGTCTTTCTATGTAGTCCTGGGTATTCTGGAACTTGCTGTATAGATTAGGCTGGCCTCAATCCCCTGCTTCAGCCTCCTAAGGTAAACAAATGCTTTAGAGAATATTTATTAACATATAGTCAAATGTTTCTGTAGGGTAAGTTCTCAGATGTGGAGGGTGATGCACTTCAAATTTTCTTTCTCTCCTCTGACCCCCAAGCTAGGGATCAAACCCAGGGTTTTGATCATGCTAGGCTGTAGCATCTCTGAGCTATATCCCTAGCCTATACATCCCTCCAGCCTATATATACATATTTTTTAAAAATATTTTTTATTAGGTATTTTCCTCATTTACATTTCCAATGCTATCCCAAAAGTCCCCCATACCCTCCCCCCACTCCTCTACCCACCTACTCCCACTTTTTGGCCCTGTCGTTCCCCTGTACTGGGGCATATAAAGTTTGCAAGTCCAATGCAGCCTATATTTTAATAGTAGATTTTTACCAAATTTTGTCCCCCTCCTGATTGTCTTATTCACAATATACTAAGGTAGAAAAGATACTAGAGGTAGAAAGCTTGCTAGCATGTGCAAGACCCTGTAGTGTAGTACTCTGCACTGAAAAGAAACAAAACAACACTCTCCTCTAAAACAAAAGAAACATAACAAAACACAGAAAGGAGAATGAATACTGGTTCCTCAGCAACTGAGTAGTAGTATTGCTTTAAAAAATTGCCAAGGGCTGAAGCAGGTGAAGGCACTTGTCATCAAGCCCGACAACCTGAGTTCCATCCTTGGAAACCTCAGGGTCCAAGGAGAAAACCTTCTCTTAAATATTGTCCTCTGACCTCTATGTGTTTGACACATGCACACTCCAACGCCACAAATAAATATATAGATTAAAAAAATTACTAAGAAGAAAAAAGGAAACATTTAAAAGAACAAAGAAACAAGAAGATAGTTAAGAATTCCTTCCAGAGTTGAGAGAATTGTAACTTTAACAGAAGTTACAAGAAAGAGCAGTATGTATATATGAAGTTTTCTAGTGTTATGAGAAGCTGTTCTGCTCCTACCACTAAGGACAGCAGCCAATATGAATAATTTATAGTTCAAGAAGTTCTTTGACATAAATGATGTGATTTGATCTTTACAATAATTTAGGTATACATTATTTACATATATATATATATATAGTACACACATATAATATATCATACATGTATGTATGTATATGTATGTATGTATGTAAGTATATATGTAAATGAGAAGGCAGGACTCAGCCTGAATGTCCCTCAGTTAATGAGAAGTGGGAATATGAAATAATTCTAGCTTTTTTTTTTTTTACTCTTAATCTTGTGTCTGTCTCCTGTACTGGATGGAAGTTGAAATAATTATCCATTAGCAGTGCTATAGAGTTGAATCCTGATTTAATTAAGATAGTTCTCACTTCCAAATGTCTTTAATTTTCATGCTAAGTTCAGTAAAGGAGAGGCTTGGAGAAGGGAAATGAGAGGTTACAGAGTCTTTCTAGTGCTATGGCAGCAGCTGACAGGATGAATGAAGATAGTAGGGGCAGGAGCAAGAGGCCACTTAGTGTGGGATTCCGGGGGCAGGTCTCTATTAGGAAAAAGATAGGATCAAACAGATGAACCACAGTAATAACAAAGGTTATTTAATTTGGTGATTCAAGAGTTCACATTGACCTCAGAGGAATGGATTGTGCAGTGTTGAAGGCCTTATGAGACTGGAAGGGTCAGTGAGAGGTGAGGAGGGAAAAGGAGTATATGTCTGGAGGAGCTGCTGGTGCGAGAGAATAGGTGGAGTTCTGTGTCAAGTGAGGATCTCCAGAAGTCAGAATTGTTTCTTGAGAGAAGCAAATAAGGCAGCAGAGAGGGAGGGATAGACAGTGACAGATAACTGGTGAGCTAAACATCAGGAAGAGTGGGTGGGTGGAGGGGAATGGGATGTGTAGTAAGCAGGGGTGAGAAAGGGAAGGTGGTGGTTTGTGACTCCCTTCCTTATCTCAATCAAATCTGCAAAAGTAGTTGACCGGAAAGTATCCAGCAGTATCCAGTGTGTGAAAGGACCTGACCTTCATCACCAGAGGCCAACTGACCACTGCAAGTCATTTCCTTCCCACAGTGGTGTACTGTTTCCTTTCCGTTTTCTTTGTCTCTTCTGTTTTCCTCCTTTCTTCCTTTTGCTCCTTTTTTTCTTCTCCTAACCCCCTTCACCCTCCTTGTCTTTTGACAGACTCTCTGTATGTCTCCCTGGCTAGCCTTCAACTCATGATTCTCCTGCTCTGCCTCCTGACTGCTAATGATGACAGGCATGCATTATCACAACCTGGCTTGGCTCCTGTAGTGATTGTCTCTTAGAATGAAGCAAACAGAGCACAGTGGCCTCTAAGTCACAAGATGGCCTCTAAGCCACTGGATAGCCTTGTTTGCATAGTGTGAGAAGAATGAGTGAGAACCCTGCTAGTTAGGGTGTGTGTACTTACTAACAGATGACATGACGCCCTACTGTGCTTGGTCTGTCAATCCTCAGGTACAGTAAGCGAGTGGCAGACATCAAGGAGAGCAAGGAACACGCCATTACAAACAGGTAAAGGTGGGATGTGGGCCTGGAGGGGTTGGGATAGGAATCTCTATACAGACTTGTGGGCTCATCCCAGGAACTTCCTGCAGCCCCACAGATGTTTGTATTTTCTAAGTTTGAGTTTAGCACTGAGCCTTCCTCCTGCCTGACACATCTTCCCAAGTGCTGCTCTCTTCTGCACTACTTCAGGGGGAACTTGTGAGGGAGGGAAAGACAATATTCTCTATTTTACGTTTTCCTTCCTCAGTGGCCAGTTTCACTGTCAACGCCGGCAGTTTCTGCGGACAGCTGTGAAGGAGTTGGAGACTGTGTTAAATGATGAACCAGGCCTGCTTGGTCCTAAGGCAAGAGAAGTGTTGGGGGAGGGATGGTGACCAATGACTATGTGTGTGTGGTAACCTAGCACTTATGAGTCACTGCATTTCGAGACCCCCTCATGCATACGTTTGAGTCACTTCAGAGCAGTGCAACAGCAGCTTTCCTTTTTCTGGACAAAATTCACAGTTCCTCTCTGTCAGTCATCACCTGATTCAGGCCATCCTCTCTAATTTGTGTGTGTGTGTGTGTGTGTGTGTTTATGTGTGCTCATGCATGTTAGCATACATGAGTCTGAAGGCCAGAGGATAATCTCAGGTCCTGTTCTTCAGGCTTTTTACCTTGTTCTGTTAAGACAGTCTTTCACTGGCCTGAGGCTCATGCATTAGGCAAGGCTGACTGACCAGTGAGTCCAGGAATCTGAAAGTCTTTGCCTCCTAAGCGCTGGAATTACAAGTGCATGCCTCTGTGCATGGCTTCTTTTCTCATGGGTTCTGGTGACTGAACTCAGATCCTCATGCTACCATGGCAAGCACTTTACCAATGGAACCATCTCTCATGCCCCATTCCTGAGTCTCTTGTGGTCAATTTGTGTGTGTGTGTGTGTGTGTGTGTGTGTGTGTGTGTGTGTGTGTGTGCCTATTCTGTGACTCCCCAAGTGCCCAAATGTTTCGTGTTTTACCCTGGCAACATAGCATGCCATCTAACAGCTATTTGCATACTTGGCCTATCTTCTATTTGAGTGCAAACTAATTGATGACAGAGCTTGCTTTCTGTTTTAAGCTATATAAATACCCATTAAGTATTTCTAAAATTTAATTTTGTGAGGAGGGAGGGGTATTGACTGTGAGCTTGGGCCAACATGTGTGTGTCTGAGTCATATGGTTCAGCTTTCTGTATGCCTGCATGCTTGTTTCCAGATGTCATTCGTGTGGCTACCCAATTATATCCACATATAGATTATTTCAATACTTTTTTTTTCTGTGCTTAACACTCCCCCCCCCCCCCGTTCTTTTGCTCTGTTCTGGGCATTGAACCCAGAGCTTTGTACTTGAGAGGTGAGCACTTTACCAACTAAGCTATGTCTCCACACTAAAATTTAAAAAGAAATTGTTTTGTAAGTAGGAAATCTTTTTAAGTAGAAAATTCTAATAGGCTTTTTTTCTCTCTTAGGCCCTTTTTGCTTTCATGGCCCTGTCTTTCATTCGTGATGAGGTCACTTGGCTGGTTCGCCATACAGAAAATGTCACCAAGACTAAGACACCCGAAGACTATGCTGACTCGTTAGTATTTACTTAACCTTGTCCTTAGACTGTGAGAACAGGCAAGGAGGTGTCACATGATCTGGGGGGGGGGCGCATCTCAGTCCCTGCCTTGAGTGGCTGTGTGTGTCCTCTCACAGTTCTATCAATGTCTGTCTCTGTCTTTGTCCTTGTCTTTACAGGAGCATTGCAGAGCTTCTGTTCCTGTTGGAGGAGATCAGGGCTCTGGTCAGAAGACACATCAAAGTTATTCAGCAGTACCACCTCCAGTACCTGGCCAGATTTGATGTCCTTGTGCTTAGTGACATCATTCAGGTATGTTCCACTGATGACATCTCGGAGACTCCAGCATGATTCCTGGTGATTTTTCCCTCTAGAGCCACTGTGGCTGAATGTCTATAGTTTGGGTGTCATAAAGCTGCTATACACTACAGATGAATAGTCTCAGCAGATTTCTTCCCTCTAAGCAAGAGGAAAGAAAATGAAGAGAAATGGCATGCCTCATAGCAGGGATCCTAGGCAGCTCCGTCTGTTTCTTGCGTGGGTTTTTCTGTTTTGGGTAGCCAGCAGTTCCTTCTACTTTCACACACTGAGCCCGTGGCTGCGTTTTCCATCCTATGAACCTGTGAGCACTGACTGCACCTTCGACTTTTCTTTCAGAATCTGTCCGTGTGTCCAGAGGAGGAGTCTGTCATTATGTCCTCATTTGTTAGTATACTGTCCTCTCTGAATCTCAAGCAAGGTAAGTGGTGGAAGGAGGAAGCAGCAGAGCTCTTACGAGGCTGACACAGGTTTCCTGGAAGACTGGTCTGTCAGCCAGAGCCCTGGAGAGAACTCTGAAGAGGCTGCTATCCTGTGCAGCCAGGTGCTTGGTGCTGGTTTTTTGTTTTGTTTTGTTTTGTTTTTTTTTTTCATTTTCTTTTACGTGTGCTTGTTTTTATAGTTGATAATGAAGAGAAATTTGACTTTTCTGGATTAAGGCTGGATTGGTTTCGCCTACAGGTAAGGCTCTCATCCGGTGGTGGCCTCTGTTCTGATTCTTCATCTGAGTCTCTCCACCATTTTTAATTTCTGAAGCTCAGAGAATCTTTGAAAACTGCTGACTAGACAAGACACAGCACACCCAGATCAGATGGTAGCCCTGAGGCTCAGCTTCATCTCATTTGTCTTGTTTTCTCTACTCTTTCCAACCACAGGCATATACCAGCGTGTCGAAGGCACCTTTGCACCTGCATGAGAACCCTGACCTAGCCAAGGTCATGAACCTCATCATCTTTCACTCCCAGATGTTGGACTCAGTAGAGAAAATGCTGGTGGAAACCTCTGACCTTTCTACTTTCTGGTGTGTCCTGTTTCTGATTTCATCGTTCACTTGATACTCTCTCTCTCTCTCTCTCTCTCTCTCTCTCTCTCTCTCTCTCTCTCTCTCTCTCAGAGTTTTGGAGACAGGGTTTTTGTGTAGTCTTGGGTGTCCTGAAACTCACCGTGGTTGGCTTATATAGTTCTGCCTGCCTCTGCCTCCTGAGTGTTGGGATTAAAGGCATGTGTCCATGTTCTCTTGTACACTTCTTTAGTTTTTTCTTTTTTTCTGTTTTGCTATTTTAAATTCTTAGGACACTATAGTTCAAATATTTATTTTCATTTATGGGTATGAATGTATGTCTCTCTATGTGTATTCCACCTGTATGTGGGTACCCACAAAGGACAAAAAAAGGTGTTGAATTCCCTGGAGCTGGAGTTATACAGGTAGTTGTGAGCCACTTGATATGAGTACTCGGAACTGAACCTGGGTCCTTTCAAAGAGTAGTAAATGCTCTTAACTACCAAGCCATCTCTCCAGCTACAACATTTAGATTGAAAAGACAGGAAACCAGGTGTGGTGACACATAGTTATAATCTCAGCACTTGGAAGGTAAGGACAGTAGGATCAGGAATTCAAGGTCATTCTTGGCTTCTTAATGAGCTGAAGGAAAGAATGGGTCTCAAAGAGACTAACCTAAAAAAAAAAAATACCAAAGAAACATGAGTACTTGAGATTCTGCAGCAGGAGGATTGCTGTGAGTTTTAAGCTAGCCTAGGCTATCTAGTAAATCCCAAGCTGTGAAGTAAGACCCTGTCTCAAAAACCCAAAATAAATTAAAGGAAACATGAATGTTGTGGAAGTTGGGAAAGTAAGAACTAACTGAGAGGGCTGGAGAATATGGCTGTTGGAGAATGAACACTTATCTGTCTTCAACAGATGACACTTGGCAATAATTAGTTGATCACTGTAATGTGTAACTCTACTCCTTGAAGGATCGAAAAAAACAAACAAACACCACCAAAACAAGAATAAACAAAATACGATGGTCATGTCTGCTCTTTGCAGTCTATAGAAATTGAGAAATATAACTTCATAAGCATAATACTTATGAAGGAAAGGCAAGTCTCATCCAATTCAACTAGGTTTTCTGGAGCTCTAGTGTCATATTTTGAGGGAATGTGAATTTGGAAGTACTGAATTAGAGAGGATGGCCTGAATCAGGTGATGATTGACAGGGGAACTGTGAATTTTGTTCAGGAAAGGCAAGTCTGTCATTGCACTTCTCTGAAAGCCATTTCAAGACTCTGAAAAGGTTAAGATTCTTTGGCTCCCTTCTACCTCTAGGACAGAAAGAAGGAGGGAGTAGCAAATAGAAAGAAGAAAATTGTTGAAAGGGTCTGGTTATAAAAACCCTGGTTTTCAGTCTTCTTCTTTCTCTACAGCTTTCATCTCCGTACCTTTGAGAAGATGTTTGCTACGACCCTGGAGGAACCAACCATGCTTCGCTACACCATTGCCTTCCCCCTGATTTGTGCTCATTTTGTCCACTGCGTTCATGAAATGTGCCCAGAGGAGGTTGACACCTTGATTTTCAAGCTTTAATGCATCTCCAGCCCTGTCTCTTCCCTGTTTCTCAAAATATAGTTCTAGGGGTTGGTTTTGATCCTTGGAAGGGAACAGGAATAAGTCCCAAACATCTCTATTTGATATAGAATTTATCCTCTCTTTAGAGGAGGGTGGCTCAGGCAAGGAGCAAGAGCAGTATGGGGAGGGGATGTGTCCTCCATATGATGTGTTTATTCCCGGTCCTCTCCATAGTACCCTCACCTGAAGAACCATGGTCTTCACCACTGCAACTCCTTCCTGGAAGATCTGGCCAAGCAGACCAGCAACTGTGTGCTTGAGATATGTGCGGAACAGCGGAACCTGAATGAACAGGTATCCCCTCATCCTGGTTCAGTCTCCTTTCTTACCTTCAGTGCCTTTTCCTCGGGCCACTCTTGTTTCTCTCTCACAGGTCAGATAGATTCTCCATTTCTTGAGTAGGGCTAGGGCTTTTGTGAACTTGGTTTAGGCTAGAATTCCTCTATCAGTATAGTCACTTCAAATAATCTCTTGGGATTAGAATCACAACACATAACCTTTTGACATTGTGACCTGAGGTAGTCTTCTACAAAGTTCATACTGGAGAACTCCACAACTGAGTTACAAAATGGGGCGCGCACACATACACACACACACCCACACACCACACCACACACATGTCTTAATGTTTGTGATTTTGTTTTATCCTTGGTTGCACATGATCTGTTGTGGTAGGTTGGATACACTCAGTGGATAGAAATACCTGAAAACACTTTTACTTGAGCAGATAAACTCCATTAAAATCTGTGCTCCATTTGGAGAGTTTTGGGAGATGAACTTTGTCTTCTTTGCATGGTGCTCACATACTTTCAACAATGGTCCCAGGTCTCTATCTTGTCTAGTTTTTCTGTTTATCAGCATCCCAGTCTACAACTAACTGAACTTTTCAAGCACTCTAGTGCTAGTTACTTTCTTGTCTTCTGGGTTGTTGGATTTTTATTTTTTTTATTTTATTTTTGTCTTTCTCCCTTTACTGACTCATAGCACCTGGTCATGATTAGATCAGCCTACATTTCAGAAAATCAGGAATAAGAAGTTAGTTTTGTTTTTGTCTATGGAGCCTTGAATTTCCCAGACTACCCACCCTTCCTGGATTTGAGTCAGAATAGTAGCAACTTTTGTAGGAGAGGAAGTAAGCTATGAGTGTGTGTGTCTGTACATGTGTAATATGTCTAACTTTGTGAGTACAGATAAACAGTTATTGTATCATGCAGCTTTTTCATTTTCTTATGTGTCAAGTAAGGATGAATAACATTTTTCACAGAGTTGCAATGAGGATTAAATGAAATAGAGTACACTAAATATTTTGTATATACAGTAGCCAATAAATGTTAGCACTTGTATTGTGTGAAGCTTGATGGACACTAATCTCTTAGGCTAATAGTTTGGAGTGAAGATCAAGAAGGAAGGTACATGATCTCTGTCTTTGGGAATGTCCCAGTGTAGGTAAGGGAAATACAAATACGTGATTAAAAGAATGTAAGTAATTGATGCACAGAAGATACACAAGTGAGGATACTTACAGTTGTATTCATCATACTCTACAAATATCTACTACATGTATAGTAGGCAGGCTTACTCAGTGCTGTGTCAGGAATGACTAAGCCTTGGTGAATAATTATTTGTGCACAGAACTGTTGTAAGCAAGTGAGTATTGGCCCTTCAGAGTTAACATTTTGAGTAAATAATTATTGATGCTATTACTATTAAGGTTATATATTTGGATACTGGTTTTTTAACCAACCACAAATACTTTTGTATTAAAGTATCTTTGTCTACCATGGTGGATTTTATTTTATTTTTTGAATTTTTTGAATCTACTGAGTTTGTATTTAAGAATAGGAAGTGTGATTACAAAATGAATTTTCCTGCGTGGCTCATCCAAAGTGATTCCCTAAGGCAATTTGAGTATCAAGTGATAGTTTGTATTTTCTGTAGGGCTACACAGAGAAAGGAGAAATGGAGGATTGATGTTTGAGCTAGCTAGCAAAAAATATACATATACACATATTTAAGAAAAAGAAGAAACAAGGAAAGGATACTGAACATGTAAACTTTGAGAACTGGGAGAGCCATGATAGATAGACTGGGCAGTAGACAGAACAATAAGGGGTATAGCTGGTGAGATGATAGGTTTATCTAGCAAAAAGTATTGTTTCCCCACTTTGGGACCCTACAAAATAAGGTAAGTGGAGTTTTGGCTCTGACTGTTTTCCCTTAAATTTTTCTGTTAGGAAAGACCTCAGATGTGGGTAGGGGAGCAGTGCTTTCATCCTTGAGAGACACTGGCATCTCAGGGTTTGAGGATGTACACAGGGAAATATTTATGAACACACAGGAAGAGGCGAACACATTCTAAAAAACTCCCCACTAGAGAAAGAGAAGCTAGGTGGGTGGGGAAAGGAGCAGATGACGATGATTCTCAGCTGTTAGCAATGACTTTTGCTTATTTCCCCACCATGTCTGTTTCAAAGCTTCTACCTAAGCACTGTGCCACCACCATCAGCAAAGCCAAGAATAAGAAGTCCATGAAGCAGAGGCAGGCTCCCAGGAAAGGAGAGCCTGAGAGGGACAAGCCAGGAGCAGAGAGTCATCGGAAGAACCGCAGCCTTGTCACTAAGTGAGGGTCTGGCTCCTGAGGGCCAAATGGCGCTGTATTAACGGAGGGAGAAAAGGGAAAGAAGGAATGTGATTGGGTGTGTGTGGGGTGGAAGTAGGGGAGGTGGTGTGAGTTGATAGATAAAAAAAAGCACCCAGGTGAGTTTCCTACTTTGCTTTTGAAGAACATTAGTGTGTACCATTCTAGGCTGAGTGTTTCTCAAGAGTGGCAGAGCTCCAAACACAGCCTGGTATTTCCTTCCCAGAAGCCAATGGACAGCACCAGACCAGCACCATAATCAAATTCTCTTTTTCCTTTCAGCATGGACAAACTACATCTAAACTTGACTGAATTGGCACTGGCAATGAATCATGTGCACAGTTTCTCTGTGTTTGAACACACCATCTTCCCATCTGAGTATCTCAGCAGTCACCTGGAGGCCAGGCTTAACAGGTAGCATTCTCTGGCCCATGTTTGTATTCTGTGGCAGTCTTCAGTATGGCTCTGTTAGATCCATCCTGGTGGTCATGTCACAGGCTAGATAGAGACTCTGATACAGTCTGGTTCCTCTGTGGGAAAGAAAAAAAAGAGCCCTACTTCTGTAGATTTTGGTGAGCAGCTGGTCTATCCCCCTTGTTTAGTAGAGTGAGCAGAGAGGTCAGCAGTTGGGACATAAAGGCTAGAATGTCAGGGGCTTTTGGTTGTCCTTGGTTACCTAGAGAATTCTAGGCCAGCCTGACTACACAAGACCTTAAAAAAGGGAGCAGGGGGAAAGAGTGCAGAGTCAGTTCATCCTGCAGCACTGTGCCCACATCCTAGCCATTAGCTATAACAATGGAGCAGATTATCTAACTTATCTGTGTCAGTTTCCTTCCTACTCAGTCCAGGATAATGATATTTACCTTGTAGATCATGGAGAATGACCTGAAATTGAGGGTTAGTAGACAAATACAGATTACTATGAGTGCAAAGTTCCTGCCATATAATAAGCCTTAGTTAAATAAATTCCCTTCCTGTACTTTGCCCCTCATTCCATTGTTTTCTGAAGAAGGAAGGATACTACTTATGTCTGAGGCACTGTAGTTAGGGGATCGAGAGGAATGATTATGACTAATTCATTGTCCTTTTGTCTTTGAATATGAGCAATTAATTTAACAAGTATTTATTGAACACCTACTATGTGTCAGGACCATTCTAGAGGCTGTTGATAAAGTAGCATACAAAACATAGCCTGGACCCATGAAGTTTATCTTATAGAAGGAGAAACAGATTAACAAAATAAGCGAGTAGCATACATGTCAGGTTAGTGATAAATGCTAAACAGAAAGACATAGCAGGGAAGGGAGATGTCATAGGAAGTCTGTGTATGTTAAGGAGTTGATACAGTTTTAGATAGTATGTCCATGGTGTCCACCTTGAAAAAAAATGACATCTGAATGAACTCCTGAAACAACTATAAAGCCAGGTATGGTATGTGACTGTCTGGGAACAATCACTCTATGCAGAATAACCAGTATTTCCAAGGCTGAGATGAAGGCATACTCAAGGGACAAGGAGGCAGAGTGGTGACAGAAACAGAACCCTAGTGATCTGGGTGGGACGTGAGGTTAAACAGCAGTGGAGCAACTGTGCAGAATATTGTAAGGACTGGGCCACATCTAGATATGCAGACTTTGCTTGTCTGGAGCAAAGCTGTAATAAGATTTGTATCCACAGTTTGCTCTGGCTTTATCAACATGAATGAGAACAGAAGCAGGAGACCAGTTATAAATTGTGTTTTAACTGTGAGAGATGCAGATTTATTTCCCTATTAGGGTTTTGCTTGGGTGAAGTGAAATTAGCTTGTTTTTGTTCTGTACACATTAACTCTAGAGGAGGAAGTGCTTCAGTTGCACATGATGTCAAGGAGATGATGGTGTGATAATTGCCCGTGCACACCTTCAGCAGCTGTGGTGTTTTCCAGGCCCTGAAGAAGTAAGGGCGTGATCATTAATTTCCTGGAATCTCTGATTCTTGCTTCACAGGGTCATTATTCCAAGAGCTCCAGGGTTTGTCTAGAGGTTTTAGCTTTTGAAAAAAAATTAATGGAAATTTTATTTTATTTTTCATGTGTGTGGATGTTTTGCATGCATGTGTATCTGTGCAATGCACACATGTTTGGAGTCTTTGGATACCAGAAGAGGATGTTGAATTCTCTGGAATTGGAGTTACAGATGGTTGTTAGCTTCTACCCTATCCCTTTTTGAGACATAGCTTTCCTAAGTAGTATGTAGCCCAGGGATTGACTTTAGATCATAATCCTCCTGCTTTACTGCTCTGAATGCTGGTGAAGGAACCCCCGAAGGGAGACCCTCACTCACTCCAGTCTCAGGAATCTCGAGACCAGAAAGTCACAACAGTCAAGCTTGCTGCAAACACACGAGGTTTTAATGGCACACAAACTAGCATGCTGAGGTCGAGACCCATACACCATGCAGGGGTAGAGGAGTCCGACGACGACCCTATTTTCCAGCAGGCTTATAAAGGCAAAAAACACAACCTAGGGGGAGGATCGGAGAGGAAATAGGGGAAGTCTAGGGGCAGATATTTACTTCAAGGCACCTGGGACATTGAAACATTCTGTGGTTGTTTTTCCCAAAAGTTCCAGGGAATTAGGCCATCTGGCTGGGGGCCGGGGCCCATGTTCTCAGGGCAGTCATTATTTTATTTTTTATTCTTCACTGGCATCACAAGTGTGTGCCACCACAACTAGCTAAAAGTTCCAATACTGATTAGGCTTGTCTCTCACCTTTCTTTTCTATGTTATTTTCCTTTACGTGGTACCCAAGGTTCTAAAATTTCCCATTCATTTGTGGGAACAGAGCTTCCTGAAGCCCTGCCATAAACATTTTGCCAAAATAAAATGGCAACCAAACAAAGGCTTCCAAATATCTCACAGCTTAGGAAGAATTTGAGGAACTCATGTATAGTAGTATAAATGAGGGACATACCTTGAAGAGTATGTTCTACCCTGGCTATTAACCTTAATGAAGAAAAAGCTGTAAGTCAAAGGACTGGCTGTAACAGGAAATCTTAGCCCAGAGGAAGGAACATACTGAGCACTTGACTGTATTCAGCAGACATTTATTCTGTCTTCTCTGGAGGATGTAGGCTGCAGTGTTCTATCTGGTCTAGCATTTATGACAGCCTGGGACTGTACTGTGTCTCCAAGGATTTCTAAGCATGGTTTTCCATTCTTGGCAGAAGTTGGGACTAATTCTTTCCTTAGAGTTAGATGGCATTTGGAAGCTCGGGTCTTTTACCAGCTGATCTAATTTCTCCAGAGAAAGAAATGGTTAGGAATCAAATGTCAATGGACACAAGTCCAAGCTGCCACCGGCCAGCTGTGTGATCTTCAGAAAGTGATTTACTTACTCAGTTTTATTATCCACAAAATAGGGATAATAGTGCTTACCTTAGTGAATCACTGTGGGGTTTAAATGAGATAATATAAGGAATGTAGGGTTGTTTCTGTGGTTGTTAATATATTTGTAATTATTAAGGCTTTTGTCACTTAGAGCCATCGTGACTTTGGCTGGCTACAATGCCACAACCCAGGAGATCCTTAGGCCTTCTGAGCTGCTGGCAGGAGTCAAAGCATACATCAGTTTCATCCAGTCATTGGCACAGTTTTTGGGTGCAGATGCTTCCAGAATCGTTCGCAATGCCCTCCTGCAGCAGACACAGCCACTGGACTCATCTGGCGAGCAGACTGTCACCACTCTCTACACAAACTGGTCAGTGTTCTTTCTTCCTGTTCACCTCTACTAGTACTTTTTCCTTGCATAGTAGGCCCTCATGATCAAGCGCTTTACCCTGCAATGTCTCTCTGAACCTGCAAGGAGGTTTGTTTTTGCTTGTGGATGACAGCAATATGAAAGGCAGACCTGGATCTCCTTCTAGTCTAGCTTTTACATCACTTTCTACACATTAACCCTGCAGCTCTTTGACTTTGTTCCTCTTAATGTCTAAGCCTTAACTTTCCTGTTCTGGATTCTTACTGTTTCTGTTGAAAAGGATTCTTCTTTCTGACATTCTTATTTCTCTTTTTTGCTTTAGCTTCTCTCCCTCTTGCACATTGTCTCCTCATTCTCAGCCAAGGCTGTGTCAAGTCCAGTAGATTGTTCTGAACAGAGAAAGGGGCCCTCTTGGACAGCACCATTTTCTTTGAACTTTTTAATGAGCCAAGAGGTAGATTTCTCCCTCCCCAAGCCACTGGGTGGCGCTTTAAATCTACTATCAGTTTAGCAGAATACTGGGAAGGGGCTAGTCTGGCTAGGTGGATGTACTTTACCAGCTAGTCTAGGGCTTTGAGCATTTATAGTAGGATTGCCTCTCTCACAGAGATAGCTACCTTCTAGTACCCACTGAATACTGCTGCACTAAATTATTTTTTTAATGTAAATGTTCAATTTGACAACTAATTGTAATTAGTGGGGAAAACACTGATTGGAAGCTGAGCTTGGCTCACTGGTGGTTAGCCATCATGCTGTAAAATGCAAACTCAGAGCTGGTATCCTGGTGAGTGCTGCAGTTGGTAGGCCTTTGTCTGCAGACACTGCTGGAGTCAGCTCCTCTGACTTCTCCAGAGGTTAGGAGAGAAGATTTGAAGACTGGGTGATGTGTGCTCTTAGCCAGAGGTTAGATTTGAGACCATATTCTGGGATCCTGGGTCTAGCCTTCTTATGGGAGGATATAGCTTAGGTGTATTTCAGAGGCACCCAGCTAATACTTTTAAAAATGCCAGTGTGAGCCTGTCTTACCTGGCAGAGAGGGTAAGAGCAAGGGAAATTCAGTTGTTGAAAGCGAGCAAGGCTGAAGGCTGGCAATGCATGACACTGAATTGAAGGCATGGTGGCATTCCTATGGATTGGAGGCCACGTGGAATCACATCTCTGCTTCTGAGCCAAAGGCGTTAGGGTGTTAAATAGATTGCAGTATTGTCTTCTTTCAGTCTTTCTTCTTCACTCTAGTCCCTAGCAGGTTGTCTCCCTGACTCTACCATGGTGGTGGCAGAAATGACTGGATGTTAACTCGTGCTTCCCTGACCCAACCTCTCCTCCTGCTCCACAGGTACCTAGAAAGTCTCCTTAGACAGGCGAGCAGTGGAGCCATTGTCCTCTCCCCAGCCATGCAGGCCTTCATCAGCCTTCCCCGAGATGGAGAGCAGAACTTCAGTGCTGAGGAGTTCTCGGACATCTCTGGTGAGTCCAGGGCCCTGGTCTCCTTGCCACAGAATTGAACTTTGTTCTTCAACAGTACCTTGGCCTAAATCCTCCTGCTTTCCAAGAAGCCCATTTGGTGTTTCTCCTGGTATCTCTGCTGGACTCTGCTCAACTTTTAGGACACATAAAAAGAGAGTCTAAAGCAAGGCTTGGGGGATGAAGGTGAAGTGAAAAAAGGATAGAGGTTTAGGAATTAGGCAGGCTCACTAGTCACTGAAGGGATGTATTCTTATAGGGTGGTGACCGATTTAAAGTTTGAGGAGGACATTCTTATGGGAGGCATATTAAGTGGTGATCTGATATCCTGGAGTCTTCTTCCTTGATGATTTCTTGATGAGATGGTGAAAGACCAAGTTTTAAGTACTTACACCTAGAATTCAAGCCACACAAAAGCCTCAAGGGAACTCCTCTTGCTATTCCCATTTTCCAGATGAACATACCAAGGCACTGAGAAGTTGGGAGGTGCTGAGGTCGAACATCCATAAATGGTGGGACTTCAACTCAGACAGTCAAATGTGTATGTGTGTGGGGGCGTGCACACACACACACACACACACACACACACACACACACATATAGGGTTACTAACACAGAAAAGGGAGATATGGTGAGTTGAAAAGCTATTCCTTTTTAAAAGAGGATTTGAAACCCTGTAATTCCTCCTTAAGACTTGTGGTACCAACTGAGAATTAGTGAAGGATCCTATTTCTTCCCCTTTTCTCTCACCTCCATGTAAATGATGGATTGTGCATGGGACCTAGGATAGGCAGAGGTATCTCACGACTCAGACTTCTTCATTCTACTTTTCTGGGGAAGGCAAGGAAGCCAAAGTACATATCTTTGTTTTCCATCTCTGCCTCCTTACTATCCCCTGCATTCTATCCGTAAACAGACTATACTTTGCCTGCTGCAGGTTTTAGATGCCCCCTTTCATCAGCTCTACCCACAAGCTGTAGGCAGCCTCTAAAACCTGCTTTAGGTCTTGCTGACAACTGACAAGCAGCGGGAGGCAGTGCACATTCACCCTTCTGCCACCCCCACCCCAATTTGTCTGGGTTGCCATGGTGATGGGGCAATGTTACTTCAAAAATAGATAGATAAGAAGAAAAGGATGCCATAGGGTTACTAACTGGGGGTAGTGATGGCTGGAGTAGAGGGTTTTGCAGATCCACCCAGTAGACCAGCCTGCTGCCTCTTCATTAGTTTCAGAGATGGCAATTTTGACCCTTTCCCCCTCAGGCAGCAGTGTTAGCTTTCTGAGGTAGCTAGTTGATTGTAAAATCCTTTTACAATTCTCAGCTTAGTACTGTGGCTGTAAATTGGTGACTCTATAAATGTCTGGTATTTACTTTGGAGCAGGCATCACATTAACTGCAGTGACCAAGGCAGTTGGTTCTTCTGTAGTTGATGGAGGTGAATGGCATTAACTGGACCTTCCTCCAAAGACTGCAGCCAGGAACCCCAGTTTCCCTTCCTTTCTGAATTCCGATTAAAGATGTTGAACGTGTCTTTCTTACTCTGCTCTCCTGTTACTTCTGGTCTCTTATGCTGGAATGGCCCATAGCCAAAGATCACAGCCAGAGTCTCTTCCATATGAGCTTGCCACTAGGATTTCCAACCTGGGATTCCCCCAGGCAAATTTGATTTAACTCAGAAAGGGCAAAAGCAAGCTGGTGGGACTGATAAAGCCTTAGGGGCAAGTCTAGATTTGGAAGAATAAATAATTTAAAGCAAAAAGAACTGAGACTCTGGGGAATGTGTGCTGATTATGAAAAAGAAAAGGCAGCTCAGGGGGAAACTGGGCCAGTGAGATATTAAATACCAGAGGTCTGAGAAACGAGACCTCAGATGCATATGCATTGTCTCTGCAGGGATGGAGGGGAGGGCTTTGCACTGGGTTTCTGAACATCCCTCTGATGTGATTAATTTACCTTGGTCAGGCACCTAATCTCATCACCTGTAAAGCCATGGTGAGGTGCCTCTGCCTCAAACCGCATAGGGCTTCTGGTAACAATCATGTAAGATACCCCCTTTTCATCTGCACTAAGTTTCCTACAGTGTTTATCAATACAGTTTCTTATGCTCCCATCACCTCCGAAGAATTCATGATTTCTTTTCATATTACAGAGGAACAAAGTGGCTCTGAGAGGTTTAGTGACTTCTTTGAGGCTTCACATCCAATAAAGCAAGTTTAGCTAGGATAACAATAGCAAAACCCAGAAAAAGGGACCGGGAAGTACAGATTCATATAAGAAGCAAATGGGGGCCTGGAAAGATGGCTCAGCAGTTAAGAGTACCAGCTACTCCTCTGGAGGACTGGAGTTTAAGCTCCAATAACCACACAGTCTTTAACTCTGGCTTCATGAGATCTGATGTCCTCTTCTGGCCTATATGGGAATTTCATGCTCATGGTGCACATACATTCGGGCACACAGACACATCAATTTTGATTTTTTAAAAAAGAAGAAAATAGCTATCATCATGTGAGTTGAGTCATGCTATAGGTACCAGTGAGGAGTGGGGAAATTGTCCCATAGGCAGCCAGACCTGCCACCTATATGTAGGACTGGAAATTCCCCCCCTCCCTGGTTGCCCATGTTCTTTCCTTCCTAGACAACATTTTAAAAATCCAAGGACCTGTGTCCCCTTTGAAATTCTATTCCAGAGATGCGAGCCTTGGCTGAAATTCTTGGTCCCTATGGCATGAAGTTCCTGAGTGAAAACCTGATGTGGCATGTGACCTCTCAGATTGTGGAGCTGAAGGTAGGTAGTATGGCAGGGGCCTGGGAAAAGGTCTTGCCTTGGCACCGTGGGAGCTGGAAGATAGAGTGTTGCTGATTTATCTCCCTGCTGTATGCCTCTGTTTTCTTCAACTGCAGAAGCTTGTGGTGGAAAACATGGATATTCTGGTCCAGATCAGATCCAACTTCAGCAAGCCAGAATTAATGGCATCTCTGCTGCCCCAGCTGACAGGTAAACAAACACCTTTCTAAAGGAACTATGAGGGAGATACTGTGAATGTTGGGGGCTTTGAGGAGCTGGGGATTAATTAGGCTGGGCCTGGAAAAGCAAAACTCATCAACATTCTCCCTTGTTCTCTTTTCTCACAACACACTTCCTCTTCAGGAGCTGAAAATGTGCTGAAACGAATGACCATCATTGGGGTGATTCTCAGTTTTAGGGCCATGGCCCAAGAGGGACTTCAGGAGGTGAGTGGGGGAAGGTTATTGCAAAATCCCTAGGCCTCTCTGCAGATAGGGTTTATGTGAATCATTGTGAGCATGGAGGGGAGGTGGTGGCAGATGTTCTTCAGATACCTGAATTTAGAGAACTTCCAGGCCTGGGGGATGGGGATTGGAATCCTGGCTTCTTAAGTTGAGACCCCCTTCTGGTCAGTTTTGATCTGTGTTTTTGAATTCGCTCATCTTTTTTTTCTCTCTAGGTTTTTTCTGCCCACTGCCCTTTTCTCATGGGCCCCATTGAGTGCCTGAAGGAGTTTGTCACCCCTGACACAGACATTAAGGTGGGGTGCAACTTGGAATTCAGTTAGATGACTTAGTGAAGACAAAAGTTGTCTATAGTATCTTGTAAAAAGCTCTGAAGAGCAAGAGTTGGGACTTAAGTGGGGAAACAGGGTGGGCAGACTTTGAGAGGTAGAGGGAGAGAGGAGAGGAAGAGGGGGAGGGAGAGGGGGAGAGGGAGGGGAAGAGTGGAAGGGGAGGGGGAGGGGAAGGGGAAGGAGAGGGAGGGGGAGAGAGAGGGGGAGGGGGAGAGGGAGAGGGAGAGAGGACAGAGCTGGGGACCCATATGGGGTACAGAGGAAAATGGAAGGCATGAGACACTTGGGGAAACATCTATGTGGGGAGATGGGTAAGATCTGGAGTAGTATAGGTTTTCACTTGAAATGAGCAATATGGAAAGCAGATGCCAAGTTCCTTGCAAACATATCCCCTCCTTAGTCAGAAGTACTTTTTGTAAGATTTGTTCCTTCCTTTCCCACCCACCCTACCTACCTCAGAGGTACCCCTGCCTCAGGCTTTTCTCCCTCTCAGTTCTTAAATACCAGTCCCCCCTAACATCTGTTTCAGGAACCCATGAGGCATAGGAGAGGGAAAGTTTGAGAGAGGAAGAGAACTTGGGGAGAGAGAGAGGGAGAGGGGGGAGAGGGAGAGAGGGAGAGAGGGGGAGAGGGAGAGAGAGAGAGAGAGAGAGAGGGAGAGAGAGAGAGAGAGAGAGAGAGAGAGAGAGAGAGAGAGAGAGAGAGAGAGAGAGAGAGAACAGCTTCTGCAGGCGAATGGAGTTAACTGTCCATTCCCTCCACCCTTGGAATTAGCTTGCCTTTTGAATCCTCTAGTACAAACAAATGTGTTATGCAGGAAATACAGCCAAAGCCTGGGGACAAGTTCCTTCTGGTATAATGAACAGGCTATTTCTCTTATGATTGATTCCTTTAAAGGAAAGAGGTCTGAAGTGGTGAGCTGGAAGAATTAAAGAAGGTGTTAGGAACTTCCTTACTTGGGAATCAAAACATGTACAGAATTCCCTCCTTTTTCTGCCTCAAATCACCTGGGGGTCAGGTGAAGGGTGACATTTGAGTGGGTTCTCAGCCCCTGTTGGAAGGTTTTGATTTGATGCATAGCTCTGGTTTCCAGCAGTTGCTGACTACAAGCTGAGTGCTCCAGTCAGGAGTTTGTCCAGCTCACATCATCTGGACGGTTCTGATTTTTAGGCTCAACTTGCTTGAGAATATAGGCAAATGGGTAGAGAAAGGGGACGGCCTGCAGGAAGGTCTCTATTGTCTCAGAGATAGAATAGAGGAAGGGAAAATGAGACTTGTCAACCATCCCTTTCTTCCTTCAGTACCACCTATGATTCATTATGTCCCTGATATGCTTGGCCTGTGGCCACAGGCAGGCGGGTCTAAGGGATTTAAATAAAGGGCTGAGCAGACGGTGGCTTCTGTATTGGTACTATTTACAGAATGTGTTGCTATGACATGTGTGGGGCATTTGTGAAAAAAATGTGCCTTAGAAAAACAAAACAAAACAAAAAAAACAACAACAAAAAAACCTCAGAAAACAGAAAAACAAACCTTCAAAAAAGGTCTAAGTGCTTGGGATGGGAGTCATGATTTGAATTACATCCTGAGAACTCAATTCTGAGTACAACGAATGAGAGATCCAGGTATCAATCAGTCAGTCTTTATTGATGCCTTGTATATGTGCTCAGCCCTAGGCAAAACACTAGGAAGATGAAGAAGAGTGCAAAGATCTGGTTACAGTAAAGGGAGAAGAGGGTAGGAATTCTGTTAGTCACTAAGGTTGATGCTTTACCCATATATTCTGATATAAGTATCACTGTCCCCTTTTTACAGATGAGAATCCTGAGGCTCAAAGAGGTTAAAACCTTTAGACACAGGGACTAAATGGTGGTGGTAAGGTTTGAGCCAAGATCTATCTCACTTCCAAAAGGCCTTCTCCCTCTACTATGCCACAGGATGTTTAAAATGTAGACTCTGTTTGGGAAGAAGCCACATGTTTTGCTTCCCCTCTGAAAAGACAGCTAATACCAGGTGCTGTGTATGGTCTGTGCTTGGTCAGTAAAACAAGAAAGGAAGGAGAGAGGAGTTGAGACTGAGTCAGGGAGGCCTACAAGTCTTGAATTAAGCTTGAGGGTGCTCATAACTCAGATGTAAACAGAGAAGAGGGAACAACATTAGAGACTGAAAGGACTTGGACTAAAGTAAGAAAGGAAGTGGTAATCTGGCACAAGTGAATAAGTAACCTTGGCTGCACTGATTAAATGAAGCATTTAGGAAAATAAGGTTTTCATTGAATGCTAAGCAGTGTGTGTGTATTTATGTGGGTTTGTGCATTTGTGCGTATGGGTGTATGCACATGTGTGTCCTCAATTTTTCTCCACCTTATTTTGTGAGATAGGATGTTTCATTGAACTGGTAGCTCATTGATATGGTTAGGCTAACTGGCCAGTGAACCCCAGGATCATCCTGTCTCTCCACTCTGGACCCAGAGCCAGAGTTATAAATGTACACTACCATACACAACTTTTTTTTTTTATGTGGGTGTTGGGATTCAAATTCAGGTCCTCATGCTTGTGCAGTAAATACTTTATTGACAGCCATCTCCACAGCTCTGTAAAGCATTTTTGCCCTTTGCAGGCTACAGAAAGCTGTGAGACAACCATCTAGAAAAATAACAGTAGGTTAAAATACCATGACTTAGGCTTCCTGGCTGCTGGTAGCTTTGACCAAGCACCTCTCCTATGCTAGAATTTCTCTCCAGGATTTTGTTTTGTTCTCTATCAGGTCACCCTGAGTGTCTTTGAGCTGGCATGTGCTGCAGGGGTGAGCTGTGACATTGACCCAGCCTTGGTAGCTGCCATTGCCAATCTGAAAGCTGGTAAGATGGAAAACGGGCAAGGAAGGGTTTGTGCCCCACTTTGGGCAGGTGGAATGTCAAATTAAAGAAGGTTTTGTTTGGGGTTGTGAATTTAGATGATGTAAGATGGGATGTAAGACAAAATATAGTCCCTAACCTTCAGAGGATGCTCACAGAGGTGATTTAGGTTTTATTGATCAAGCTGAAGAAGATAGTTCTGAGTGAGAGTCTCTTGTTCAACAAGTGCTCAGGAAACTTATGGTGAGGTTGGGGAAATAAGATCCATGCAAACAAATCAATGAGAGAACAACTCTAGATAGCAGATGATCTCACACTAGGTTGTGTGGAATGACATCCAAGTTTCCCACAGTGATCCTGTGCACCTTCCGGTCCTTTCCCAGGCCCACTCTTACATGTTCCGTTACACGTTTCTGTGATTTGGCCCATTTGTTGTCATATATACCTCAAAGGAACCTGAATCTAGGGATTGCTATTAAGCTCTTCAAATTTGCCAGATTCATCCATTTTCTCCTCTCTTGATCAGTGAAAATTTTTTCTCTCCTTTCTGCCTCTCCAGCTCTTGAAGAAGCTGACAGGTATCCTAGGATGCCTGTCAGCAGAGCTCTTGATGGGAGTTTTGCTCTGCCATGGGCATGGGCAGGGCTCTAGGATTTGAGCCTTACTATAACTGGGTACTTCTGTCTCCTTTAGTCACTTTTAACTTGTCTACAATAGATGCTAAATCATGTTAGAGATATTTTCGCACACGACTATGCTTCTGTGAAGTAGGACCCTGTAGGAGATTATTCCAGTTTGCTGACCTTACTTTTCCTTGTGTCCCCCCAGATAACTCATCCCCTGAAGAAGAGTATAAGGTGGCATGCCTACTCTTGATCTTTCTTGCTGTTTCCCTCCCACTCCTTGCCACTGACCCGTCTTCCTTCTTCAGCATTGAGAAAGATGGTAAGTAAGATGTAGATTTGAAGGAGTAGTGCTATTCAGGTTTCTGCTGGAGAGGGAGGTAGACTAAAGATAAGTTACTTGGAACATATAGACTTATTTAAGGGTGTAAATATCTGTTTCAAAAAGCATTTGAGAATGTGTGCATAAAATTCTATTCCAAAAAAATACCATAGGAATATACTTCTTCTAGTCCCCAAATGACATTTAGTTGTTTTGGTGTCAATTAGGGTGGTCCAGCCTGTGGGGGGAGGGGAGGGGAGAAAGGAGGGAGAGAGACTGAGACAGAGACACAGAGATAGAATCAGAGACAGAGACAAAGACTTACTCAGAGACAGAGACACAGAGAAAGAGAGAGAGAGAGAGATTTTTCAGGTAGGGCCAACCTGGGCTGTTCATTTTGTCATTCTCTTTGTCCCTTCTCCCTCCATGCTAACCTAGGCTACAACAACAACATCCACTGTTTGACCAAAGCCATCATTCAGGTGTCTGCTGCCCTCTTCACTCTGTACAACAAGAACATTGAAACGCACCTCAAAGAGTTTCTGGTGGTGAGTGGAAGTTGTTTGACTTCATCTTCTGTAGAGTCTAACCTCCCATGTCATTCTTGCAGGAAGAGTAGAGGCTTTTAACCTTCCTGACAGCTGGGACTTCAGCTTCTGTCCAGATATTTGGGGAGATGATTGGACAATGAGAAAATTTTTTGCTATAAAGTCCTCAGACCTCCAGACAGACAAACATTTGAGGCCTCAGTTTTCTCATTTATAAACTAAAGAGATTAAACTGATTTGTGATTCATCATGTTGGTGTACATCAGAATATCCTAAGGAGTTTGTTAAAATAGACTCCTGATCTCTACCCCAGACCTCCTAAATTAGAATATAGAGTGAGGCCTAGCCTCGTGTTTCTAATTTGGTCTCCAGGAGATCAGAGATACATTAAAGTCACAGCAATGCTGAGTTTCACACCCTCTAAGGGCCCTGCCTACTCTATACTGTCATTCACCAGTTTTCAAGCTTGGGTTTAAATCATGAAACACTAGCATTCCCAACAAGTGGGCTTGGATTTAGACTCTTACTTTGAGAACACTTGGACTGAGTTTCCAAGACCTGGAGTTTACGACCACAGTAGATTCTGTGTAGATTTTGTCTGAAACTCATAGAACATGTTTTTAGTCAAAGTTTGACTCTCTGTATCACCATCAATATTAGTTTTGCCCCTGGAAAAACACTGAATAATATTTTCCTCCCATAGCTGAAAGAGGCCCTAGAGTTTTCCACTCTGGATCCTTATAGAGGATTTCTGTCCATATATTCTGCCTTATGATCATCACCCTTACGCTGCCTGAGCATTCTCACCAATGGGGAGCCTCTTTCTTTGTGAAGCATGGCCTTGACTTAATAATTATGTCCTTATCTTTCTTCTTCCAGAAGGAAACAGCAGGTGACTTTTTTTTTTCAGGAATTATACCCTTATTCTGAAAAGTACATGCCAGGTACATTAAGTTGGTTAGAGGGTCTCTGTTTAAGCTGGGACAAACAACTAGACAGAATGAGCTCTAACCATTTTAAAAGTAAAGCAGACTCCCACAAGATCTCCAAGAAAAGAGATCCCCAACCCTATCTCTTTGTTCCCTTGTACCTTGTTTGGTTGCTAAGCTCAGGTAACCTGGGTCTGGGCTATGTGATTCATGCATGCTTCTACCTATTCCCTTGACTATTGGAGGCCTGGCAGTAAATGGAAGTGACAGTCCCTTGGGAGATGATAGGAGGAGAATACTAAGACCACTATTTGAACCAGAGGTTCATCCTCAGTATTGGGGAACAAGGTCAGCTGTAAACAGTCAGATGGCAGAGGTGTCTAGAGGCTGCTGATGAAAAGAGGTTACTCTCTTTGTGCACAGCATTACCAGCCTTTGTTCTAGGTTCTTCTCTGTCCCCCGTGCCCTCTTTCCTGGCATTTGATGAGCTTCTTTTGTCTGCACTGGCAGGCTAAGCCAGTGGGATTTATTTTGGTTTGCAGGCAATGTGTGTCTCTCAAACCTAGGGACCTGATACTTTCCCACCATGAGCTTTCAGGAACAGCCTTGCACTTCTTAAGGCTCCTCCTTGATCTTTTCTTAAATTCCTGTAGCCTGAGGCTGTTCTATTCTGACCTCCACACAAATCTGTTTCTTTATAAATGCTTCCTCTGCAGGTGGCCTCTGTCAGCCTCTTGCAGCTGGGCCAGGAGACTGACAAGCTCAAAACCAGAAATCGTGAATCCATTTCTCTGCTCATGCGCTTGGTATGTATCTTGTTTAAGATGGTCTGGGAACAGAGAGAAAGGGCCAGCAGGAGATTCTTTTTTAGGGTCTTTGGGTCCCTGCCATATTATAACCAAAACATTAACTAAGAATTTAAGTCTGCCTGGTTCCTCTGGATCTGTGTTCACATTTTGGTGAACATTCTAGACTTGTCCTGTGATCCCAGAGCAGAACCTTCAAGGACTTCTAGGCACAATGGGATGTCACTTGACCGTAGCTCATGGGTCCCTTGTCTTGCAGTGCTCCTGAGTTTGACATGGAGGAGTGCAACAATGTGCTTTTTGGGTGGTTGTTCAGTATGCTTTTGGCTGTCTCCAACAACTTCCTACCAGTGTCTTGTCTTCAAGGATACTATGAGGAGAATACTGGATAGACAGAGAGAACTTAAAGGAGTTTATGGGGCTCACAGGAAGGAATTAATTTTGGTTATAAGGCAGGGAGCTTGGTAAGGCAGTTTATGCTCATTCCCTTGCTTTTCAAGCTGTGTGCTTGCCTCTCATTTGGCAGAAAGTTCCTGGAGCTCTGGCTGAGTTGACTTTAATGTGATTTCCTTATGACCTCGTTTCCCTCTTCAACATACTTACTCACCATTTTCATCTGATAGTCTGATCCTCCAAGTTGGGCAGGTAGGGCTGCTGGGTTTGTCTAGAGGCCCTGCCCTTACCCTCTTCTTACCCCCTTCCCCACTTACTTTTCTCTGGCCCAGTGGGAGAGGATATGCCCCAACTCATAGGACACACTCAAGATTTGTATGGTATTAGAGTTCTCCAGCCCACCCTACTGGGATGGATAGTGGGTGTACCTCTGCTACCCAAGGATATATGGCTGCAGCTGAGATGTTCAGGTAGAGAAGTCTGTATGTATACAAAACCTCTCAAATGGGGTGGAAAGAAAAGGGGTGCTTGACTAAAACCGAATTATTCTTTTGTTTTGTTAGGAATAGAACTCTGATAAGTATAAGAGTTAAAAAGTATTTTGTACTCATTTGTGTGTATATATGTCCAAACAGTAGTGCATGTGTGCTCTGAGGACAACTTGCAGGAGCTGATTCTCCTTCTACCACGCGGGTCCTAGAGATCAAACTCAGGTCTTCAGGCTTAGTAGCAAGTGTCTTTACCAGCTGAGTTAGCTCTCTGGCCCAAGTCTAAACATTCTTTTTCTTTTTTCTTTTTAATTAATTAATTTTTTATTTTATTTTACATGCATTGGTGTTTTGCCTGCATGTATGTCTGTGTGAGAGTGTCAGACCTTGGAGTTACAGATGGTTGTGAGCTGCCTTGTGGGTACTGAGAATTGAACCTAGGTTCTCTGGAAGAAAATCCAGTGCTCCTAACTGTGGTTCCATTTTTCCAGCCCCAGTCCAAGTATTCTTAGCTAAGTCTTAGACTTCAATGAATATACAGAGGTATATTTTAAAACTATGACAAAATAGATTTATTTATTTAGAGAGAGGTTCTCATGTGTCCTGGGCTGGTCTTGAACTTGATATATAATCATGGATGACTTTGATTTTTCTGGTTCTCCTGCCTCTACCTCTACAGTGCTATTATTCCAGGCATATATCACCATACCCAGTTTATTTTAAAATTTACTTTAATGTGGTACATGGGCTTAGAAATATAGACACAGGCATTCCTGGGACCTGCCCCCTCAGGCTCCCTTCTTTAAAGACTGAGGCCTTGAGTGGTATCTATGTTTCAGTCAGAAAAAAGGCCTACCCATTTTTTTTTTTATTATGATGGGGGGAGAGGGTCGAGAATGAACTTGAAGTGTGCACATTTGTGTAGTGTGTGTGAGGGCTCCAGGAAGGAGGATGCTAGAAATGTGGTAGGCAAGCACTGCCCCCACTTCTTCTTTCTTTCCTTCTGTCTGTCCATCCTTCCTCCCTTCCTTCCTTTCTGTCTCTCTCTTACTTTCTGAGACAGTTTTACTGTGTTGATCACTCTGACCTCGAACACAAAATGTCCCTGCCTGAATCTCTGAGTGCTGGGTTTGCAGATGTATGTCTTCATGCCCAGCAAAAGCATGGCACTTTATCCACGATGGCATGGTTAGAATTAGGAGACATTTGAGGAAGTTCATGGTAGACATTAAGTGCTCAATTAATGGGGCACACTCTGTTTGCTGTTCATTTTTGTTTCAGGAGGACTTAAGCCTGCCTCTATTTCCTCTGCAAGGTGGGAGGTGACTGTGCTGTGAATTGCCTATTAGCCCCACCTCCTGTGCCATGATCTCCACCCCCAAGCCTGCCCTAAAAGATGGGGAGGTTCCTGTCCCTGGCAGGGGCAGAGCCAGGACCAGGCACATTTTGCTGCGGTGAAGATTGAGGGACTAGCTGCTGCAAAGCAATTTAAATGCAAATGTTTCCACAGAGAAACTGGAGATGATTGCAGGGAAGGCACTGTGTTCTGAGTTAAAAGGCTATTTGTGTAATCCCACAATCTGGCCAGCACCTCCCTCCCTGAGGGTCTTCCTGTTCTTACTGTCCAACATGAGCATGGCCCACCCCAGGGTTGACAGCCTGTTCCTGGCATGGGTTCCTGGGGAAAGAGGTGGCACTCTCAGAATCAAGAACTTAGATGTCAGAGCCATATCAGATCCTGTCCATTATCTGAACTTAAAGGTAGAGAAACGTTGGAAGAACAGAATGAGATTCAGGTTATATAGGCTGATTTGGGACTAGAACCCACGTCACTGGGCCACCAGTCTAGGGATGTTCTCAGTGCCACAGAGAATAGGAAGCCATGGACCAGTGGCTCTTTCACGAAGCTGTCACCCTGACTGCATCTGCTGCCTGAGGGCTGGAAATCTCAGTAAACAAGGAACTCCGTCTGTTACTGGACTTTGGCTTGGGACTTCAGAGTTTATTTTTGTTAGTTATTATTTCTTTAATCTTAATTTTTAATTTTAGTTAAATTAATGAAATCATTATTTTAGGCAAGGTTTGCTATGCAGCCTTGGATAGCCTGGTATGTGGCCCAAACTGGCCTCAATCTCATGACACTCTGTCTGCCTTAGCCTTGAGTTGGGATGGCAGGCATGAGTCACCACATCTGACTGGGGCTGTGGTTTTGACAGAGGATTTTCTTTCCTCCAGGCTATGTTGCTGCTCTTTTGAGGCCATTGTGTGCACTGTGTGTGAATGTGTTGTTTGCGAATAGCAAAATCTTTCCGATGTAAAAACTTGAAGTGTCTTTGGAGAGAGGTAGAAACACGTGACACCAGACACGATATATTCTCGTTCCTTAGTGGGTATGCAGAACTTGAAATACCAGACAAATTGGGGGAGGCCCACCCTGTGGATTGCCAGAGGATGTGGGACTCCTCTCCGGAACATGATTTCTTGAGTGAACAAGTTCTAAGGAAATACACCCTGCTTCTCTCACCCAGATGGAAACCCAGCTCAACCCTAGGCTGTGCTGCTGTTTTGAGCATATGGCATCTCTGCCCATTTTTACAGCCTCACTATCACCCTTAGTCTCATCTAGGCATCCGATCTATCTTCTGTTTAGCTATGGGGACTGCTGGGATTGCCACAGCATAAAAACTTCTAATTAAACTAATTAATCATGCCTGGTCCTTTATGTAGCATCCTGACTACTCCCCAGGTGCTGGCTGGGAAAGGGAGGAACCGTGGCCCAGTATAAGAGTATAAGAGGACCCATTTGGTTTTACCACCGCCCCCCACCCCCACCTCACCCCCTGGCCTGCAGTGGTGATTGTTTCCCTGGCTGTAAAGCTTTGAGATGAGTGAGCACTGCAGTCCATCTTAACTGTGCTGCCCACGTGTGACTTAGTATCCAGAACAGGAGAGACTCTAGGAAAATGGTTTGTTTGTTTTTCTTTTCCCTTGCCTTCTGTTTCTGTGCCCTTTACATTATCCCTGATGGAGGGGATGGGCCATTGAAATGGAGCTCAGGAGGACACTCTGCCTTGGGGAGCCAGATCAGGAGCCAGATCAAGAGCCAGAGTAGGGGAAGACTGAGTCAGATTTGCTCTCTTTGAACTCTCAGAGCTGCAAAGGGAAAGCCATTGTCAGAGATGTCTTCTGGGAGTCCTCACCTCTTGGTTGTATGTTTCAGGTGGTGGAGGAGTCACCCTTCTTGACCCTGGACATGCTGGAGTCCTGTTTCCCTTACGTTCTGCTACGCAATGCCTATCGGGAGGTTTCCCGGGCCTTCTACTTGAACCGTCTGCCAGCCAGTTCCCACTGAGGGCCCTTTGGAGGTGCCAAGAACCATGCTGCAGTGAAAGTTGCAGCCATTTCTTCAAAAGGGGAGAAGAGTGGGAGGGAGCTCAGGGAGAGACAGGTCAGGCCCCACAGCTGAAAGGGATAAGGAGGAATATCCAGGGCTGAGGAATCATGGAGAAGTGGACAGGCTGGGGCCATGGAGGACAATTTATAGATAAAGGAGTGTGGAACCACATGTATGAATTTTTAACCGTGGGGCGGTGGTGAAAAACCAGTGACCTACAAGCATATTGTGTATCTTCTGGTGACTCCAGCTTCAGCTCTGACAGGCATGGGCCTCTCCGACCTTCATCACTATTCTAGGATAATGTTGGCGGGCAGAGATGATCAATCATCATATTAAACCATAATGAGCTTATAATCCTCCCGCTGGAGCTGCTATTGTCTCCTGCACATTCATTAGGACGATTATCTCCTCTCCTTCTTTTCCAAATGTGTTCAGCAAATGTCCAGCCTGCTCCTTCTGCAACAGAGCAGCACAGGCACCCACTTCTCTTTCAAGGGCTCTTGGTCCATCTTGCCTTAACTCCATTCCCCACTGTGGCAAGGGGAAAGTGTCCTCCCGAGGTATCATGGCCAGCGTACTCTCCTATCTACTGTGGGTAAAAAGTGTATCTTCCCTGTTCTTACCGTGCCTGCTTTTCCTTGTGTGTCTCCACAGCCCAGATCAGAGGGGCAATCCAGATCACCTGACAGCCAAGTAAAACAGACTCACATGGGTTTTCCCTCCTACACCATTAAGGGGGGCGGTTTTCTACCTCCTAATGGGTGGGACTAACTTAACCCCTAATCCCCTTGTCAGTCTGAGTACAGCTGTTGCTCCAGGCAGGGACTTCTCTTGTAGATCTTAAATTTCACATACCTCATTAGGTCAGAGGGCCAAGAGTAGGGATCCTTGAGGGAATACAGGCTGTTTCAACTTAGCCCTTTTCTGCACTAATTAGAATTTCAAGTGTCACAGAGCCTTTAGATAGCACTAACTGGGTTTAGTAACTTTGTGGCAGAAAGCAGTTAACCCCGTCCTTCATTCACACAGTCATTGCCAGGGAGGCTGGAGTAACAGATCAGATGTGTCACAGGTCCTGAGTAGTTGGAATGGGAAAATATAATTAGCCAGTTGATTAATTAGGGTCGTGCCCATGCTTCCATTATGAAAAGGAAGCAATTGTTGTTGGCTTTCAGCAAAACCATCCAGCTTTCATTAAACCAACTTGATAGCTGTTTTGGGATTGTGCGTGGATGTTTGCTTTTTATTTCTTCAGACCTGGGGTTAGCCGATACTTCCTTCACTTGACACACATAATCAACAAACATTTTTGTTAGTAACAACTGTCTGCTCTTTAGGATAGATGCAACAGAGACTCTAGCTTCATGCTTCAGCTAATTGTCCTTCCTTCCTATGAAGAGGACATTATATGCAAAGGGGTAACTCAGCGTCAGACCAGCTGAGACCACAAGCACAGCTGATGAGGAGAGAAAGGCTCAGGCGTATCTGATCAATGACACCTCTTCTCTTTTCTCTTGATTCACGGTCTTGTTATGTAGCTCAGGCTAGCCTCAAATTTATAATCCTCTTATCAGCCTCCCAAGTGGTGGGATTCTAGGCATAGATCATTATACCCTGCTGACCCTACACTTTTATATCTCTACTTGGTTCTTCTTCTTGAGGGGGCAAAGAGACTCCTTTTTCATGTGCGTGGAGAATCATTTACAAAGAACCTCCCAGAGAATAGCTAGAGAGGTAGGTGATAGAGATAGGAATAATGTCCTTTTGTTAATTAAAAAAAATCAAGATCTACACATACTTGTAAGACATAATACAGAAAGACCATGTTGTCTACCCTCACACAATTTCACTCAATGGTAACATCTCATAATACTCTAATTCATGGTCACAACCAGGATAATGGGGCATTAATATAACTCACTGATCTCATTTAGGTGTTCCAGTTTTACTTACACTGGTTCTCTGTGTATGTATATGCAACACTATCATGTGCAGGCTTGTGTATCTGTGACAGTCAAGACACAGAGTAACTAACTCTATTACCACACAGATTTTATAATCACCTCCATTTCTCTCTTGCAACCCACCCACATCAACAGATTTGTTTTCTACTGCTAAAATTTCGCAATTTGACATAATCTCCTTTCACAGACGTGTAATTATGCCCACACATTTATCTACCACCTATACTTTTTCAAATCATTTTTCTATACCTAAGCAATTCTGCAAACTAGGCAGGGAAGGCTTCTATACTGCAGGTCAGGACATATTCAGTGACAATTAATGACTTAATGAGTCAGGCCATGTGTTGGACTGAACTGGAACCCAAGTCTGATGCTTAGTCCTGGACTTTCTGCCTGACAGGGTACCTCTTTATAAAATTCAGAAACTGTAGAAGGAGCAAAGAGGAGAGGTAAGTATGTCACTACCTGTACTAGCAGGAATTAAAGGTGAAGGGATGCAGGAAAAAACAGGGTGCATCAGCATTTCAGGTACTTGTTCTTCCATGAGGAGGGTCTCTGACTTCTTACAGCCTAGGACACAATCAGCTATGGACTGTCTTTGCTCTGAGATCCCTCGACTTGTTTAACTTAGACCCTCGAAGAACTGAGGAGTGATGTTGACCCTAATTGCTCTGGCTTGCAGAGAGAGAGTTGGTTCTCTAGTCTCAGTATTTTCATTAATGTAGTGCTTTCATTAAGTCCCCATTAGCTTCTTTGCAGTAGTGAGATGAAATTATTCCTCTCACCAGGCCTGGGGGAGATTTGCCTGCTGAGGTGCTATCTTTGGTTTGGGCAGCAGGGATGCTGCCTTCTTCTTCTGTGTTGTTCTATCTAGGAAGCAGGTAAAGAGGGCAGGCTCCAGGTGCAGCCTGAGGTCTGGACAAGGAAAGTAGGGGTTCCCTCTGACATTTTACAAGAAGGAAACAAATGTGGCCTGAACACCAGTTCCTGAAGCAAGGGTGGTCCCAGCTAATGACCAACTTTCTTAATCTAAGACCCTGCTACCCGGGTCTAGTTAATTCTTCCCTTACAAAGTTTGACTTTGTGAAGAGGCTGGCACATGCCTGAAATGTGCTCACGTTGTTGGGGGAAGAATGTTCTTCCAGCCCTCCTCCCCACAAGGCCTCTTGCCTCTCCCAAGTACCTGTCATCAGAGGAGGTGAAGATGAGTCCCCCCTCAGCCCCCACACCTCAGTGAATTGTCAAGTGTTCTCCCTCCCACCTGAATAGGAAGCAGGAGCTGCAGGCCAGGTTGCAGATTGGGGAAGTCAGAAGTTAACTTGAGCTGAGTTTGCAGCATGGTAGAGACTGAAGAGCAGGCTTTTCTCTTGTCACTTTGGAGAGAGAGGATTGTGGGGCTGTCCCTTTAAATAGCATTCCTGTAGGAGGCAGATCACATCCATCCGTCACCTGCTGCCAAAGCATCACTTTTGGTCTTTATCAAACTCCAAGCTTGTTGGAAGGGATTGTGGGGCAAGGTGTGTGAGGAGGCAGACTTTCCCAGGGGTGAGGGCAGGGCAGTTCAGCAGAAGCTGAACAGGAAGGAGGGCGATGAGACTGGGGAGAAAGCCTAGGAAAGGTATGGGAGGGGAGGGGAGGAGAGGTGGAAAAGACAGGAAGAGAAGAATAGCTGTTTTTTTTGACTCCTCAAATGGGACAAGAATACCTTCATATTCTGGTCTCTTTAGAAGTTCATAAAGCTGAAATGTGATTTCACTTCAGCTTAGAGGGAGGAGGGTGAAGCTGAATACCAGAACATGTGACTAAAGAAAGTGAAAGCCAAAGAGTGGAAAAGGCCTCGATCGACTTGGCTTTGACTTACAGGTTGTCTCTGTGGGACTGTGTTATTTCTTCTGTGCACACTTTTCTTGTTAAATGGAAAGGGAGGTAGATAGATTTTATCAATGACCCCTTTCTTAAAAGGGTCAGGAATTGGGAGCCTAGGAGAGCTGAGCATGTCACTGTGTTGACATGTTGAAATTATCTTTGTGTTGAAATGTTGAAAGTTCACCCTGGAACCCTTCTTCCCTTTCACCAGTTGAACACTCTGTCTGTATCAGAAAAATCCTTAGTTCTAATGAAATTTTTGAGTTAGAGCATTTTAACTCTAATCCTAGTTCATAATTAATTCTTGTGTAGTTTCCAGCAAATCCCTTCTTCAGGTGATAAAGGAGCTGGCTCACAAATTCTGTAAACTACATTGTGCAAGAGTGATAGAGTCTCAGATGCTGAGGTCTCTAGTCTGTGATTGCTTCTCTGGAGAGGAGGGAACAGTGATGTTTGTTGAAGTTAGATTGACAGAAGGTGAGGTCCCAAGATTCTTGTCACTTTTGGCTCTATCTCCAACTCTGCTGTAGCTTTCTATCTCTGTGCTTCCCAGTGGCTGCTTCTCCTGGCAGTTTTTTTCACAGTGGGAGTCTAGCACTTCCCCTCTGATCCTTTCTCTTCCTTCACCTGAGAAAAGAGGAGCCTCCACTCCATAGTTTAGAATATATGTCTCCTCCCGGTCACCCCTCCTCCCAAACCCCAGAGTTCTTGAAATGAAAAGTCACATTCTGGAACCCTGGATTAGTGGCTTGTTAGAAAACCAGCAGTCAGTGAATCCATTTCTATTTGCAGATTGCATGAGAGTTTCTACGGTGCCAAAGTAGGTGTTCATTCAGAGAACAGAGAGACAGAACTGGGTCCCATGGTGGGACACGGTAGGATGGAAGAGGTTTTGCCCTGTCACACAGTCTTGAGTTCAAATTCTACTTTCTTGTGTCACAAAATATTTATTCAGCAGAGAGGCTGTTCTACACTGGGCCTTTAGCTCTTACTTTTTTTTTTTTTTCCTTTGAAGGCAGAATAAAATGAAGTCAGTTGGAACGGCTGCAGGCCTGCAGGCCAGGCTAGCTATCAGGCTTGCTTTCCTGTCTGTGTGCAGTTACTGGGTAGTTAAGGAAGGCATGGGGGCTGCTTGATCTGCAGAGCTTTAAAATACATAGAAATTCCCTCTGGGCGGGCGAAGGAGGCAGGTCCGGAAGACCCGGTTGTGGGAGCTGAGGCCAGCTGTGGGATGCCAGCATTGCTCCGAGCCACCAGAACTTTTCCTTTCAAAGACAGGACCGCGGCGTGTGGGGGTTGGCCTGGCTAGGTTCTGAGGATTGTGGCTTCACTCCACCCACGGCCTGGTATTACAGGGAGAAAGAAGGACCACCGAGGATACGCGGGCAACCAGCCACGCGTGGAATCTTGGGACCACATGCGCGCATTCACAGAAACTCTGAACACACCCAGAGGGAACCACCCCACCATCCACACGAAGTCCTGCGGGCCGCCCGCGCGCGCTGTCAACACGCACTACCCCTCTCCCCGCCCCCCCGCGCGCAAGGGCACACGCAGCAGCCACTCGTACTGGGCGCCTGTGAGCGCGCTCGCCCTTGGGCGCTTCTGAGTGTGTGCACCCCTAGGCTCTCTTGCGCTCCTAGGCGAGGGGGAGGAGTGGCTACACTGCGCGGTAGACCGGCGGGCGGGCGGGTCGAGGAGCAGGGAGGGGAGCGAAGGGAGGGGGCCCTGGCCGGGGGAGGAGGAGGGAGGCGAGGAGGCGGCTGTGGCAGCGCACGGCGGCGGTGGCGGAGGTAGCGGCGGCGGCGGTGGCGGCGGCAGCGGCGCGGAGAGCTGGAAGCTGGAGCCCAGAGCTCAGCCGGGTAGCGTGAGAGAAGCAGCCGCAGGAACTGCAGCCCTGCTAGCTTGGGCCGAGCAGAAACACACCGGCCTGGCTGGTCCACGCCAGCCGCAGGTGGGAAGGGTCTAGGATGAGGGGCGAGGATCTCTCGGTAAGGGTCCGAAGCTGAGCAGAGGGGCTGTCTCCTCCTTCTGTTCTCTAGACAGTGGCTGAGCATGGAGCTGTCCCCCCGCAGTCCTCCAGAGATGCTGGAGTCGGATTGCCCGTCACCCCTGGAGCTGAAGTCAGCCCCCAGCAAGAAAATGTGGATTAAGCTACGGTCTCTGTGAGTCTCTGGCGGGGGGGGGCGGGGGGGGCGGTGTGTGTGTGTGTGTGCGCGTGTTGAACTCTCTTTCTGCGTGTATGTGGTGCTGCAATTGGAACCAGGCAGGTAGATTCTCTTGGTCACACATGTTGGCAGGTGCGAGGAAACATGGCCCTGACATCCTTGTCCAGGTCACATGTATGGGTCCTTGGCAGAACGAGCCTGTTGGTTAGAGCAGGTTTAGGAGTTGCAAAGCTTGTGCTTGTGTTTGCGGCCCTTTGGGTGACAGGCTGACACGCAGCAGCGCAAAGAGGCAGCGCACTGTATGTGCGGTGTGACAGGGCTGCAGACAGGCAGCGTTCAGGAGGTGCCAGGCTGACTCACACATATCCATGTGCAGGGTTGTGCAGATGTGAGACCCATCACATGCAGTGTGCACGAGTGTTCATGGGTCACAGAGGTGTGAAGAGCACTTGCACACCGATGCGGCGGATCTAGTGCACAGAGAGATATTTGTGCCAACCTGTGGGTTCTATATATCTTCTTTGGGATTGGTCGTTCTTCCCCCTGCATCCCACAGGGAACAGGATGAGGGTGCCCTGCACTTAAGAAGATCATCTGCTTTGGTGTCTGGAAATTGCATATTTAATGGTCTGGAGGAGTGGGTGGAACCGTCACCTGGGCGCTAGAGGACCGGGTGATTGATAGTGAAGAAGACTGATTGATTGATAGGAACAACATGATTGGCTTAATCAAAGCCTTTTTATTTATATAGGATCTCTCAGGATCTCCAAGCACATGTAAGCTTCATTCCTTATTGTGGGACTAGAGTACATGGAGAGGCCTGAAAGAGGAGAGGACGAACTCAGGTGTTTCATGCACCATTCTGAGAGAGAAAAGGAAGTTTTCTTCCTGCCCCTCAAAGCAGAACAGGATTGGGTCATGTACCATGTTTACCTCCCAGGCAGGTGCCGTTGGGTAATCTCTAACACTCTGTGGATTCTTAATCAGAAGATAAGAGAAGATGCACATCTCCCTAAGAGATTCCCTGCAGCTCTAGAAAAAGAGGAGAATAGATAGGAAACAAAATGGTAACCATTCCCAAACCCTGTTCTTCTCCAGTTCCCTCAGCAGCAAGTATTGAGCCATTCCTCTCTGGGTTCTGACAGAGAGGGAATGGAGGTAGGGAGTGGACAGATGCCCATGTCTGTCTTGTTCTTCAAATATTTTACCAACAGTGATGAGCTGATGGCTTTATATTGGGCAGGTGAGTCTGATTAATGTGCTTGCTGTTTACAGAGTCCTTAGGGAGAATGAGGCACAGTGGGCAACAAGGCTTAGAATCCAAACGTGCTCCTTTGTCCTCCTCCTTTGCTGCCTCTGGCCAATGCAATTTGCTGGATTCTGTGAAGCGCAGCTTTGGAATGAGTTCGAGGATGAGGAAATGGAAAAACGGATTGAATTGATTTTTGTTGAGTGGGTCTCGATAGAAAAGGATGCTCTGTCAGTGGTCACTAAACTGAGGAGAGAGTGTCAGGTGAGAAAGTGGTTGAGAAGAAAGACAGGAGTCAGGGGTTACAGACAGAATTCCAGCATCTCAGGACAGCACTAATGGCTTCTCATACATTCTCTTGGCTCTCATTCTAGGCAGCAGGGCCATGTAGTAGAATGGGTTTCTTCATTTTCATCACCCTCCACACTTTTCTAGCCAAACAAAAATAAATCTTTCCTGAAAATTAATGGCTGTTTCCCTCTTTGATGTGAGAAAAGAGAACCCCAGAGGTGGTACTGAACTCTGGAGAGAGAAAGCAGTGGAGGTTTCCATAGTACCTTTGTTTAGATGGCCTTCCATGGTGGGCAAGGATCAGTGGCCTCACTGGTTAGATGAATTTGGTCTATCTCACTTCAGCAAGCTGGTCCTAAGGAATACTAGCTAGCTGATTGTTCATCCCTAGGAGTGGATTCTCAGTCTCATTTTCTCAAGGCACAGAAAGATTTAAAGGTAGAGCCCAGGTTGATGGCTTTCTGGATTTGAATATTGAGATGGCTTTGACAACCTGAAGAAGGATTTCTGGCTTTTTTTTTTTTCCCACCCTTTCTTTCTTTCTAGGTGGGAGGAGTTTCCCAGCCCTCTAGTCATTGTTTCTAAAGAGGTGAGAAAGGAGGAATTCCCTAAAATGGAAATGGAACCTCCCTTCTCTCTCACTGGTGAGGGTAAAAGAGGCTATTTAGTCTGGAAACAGGGAGGTAGACATGACTGTCTCAGGTCTGGGCACTGAATGGTAATGTAGACAGATGGGATTTCTACATATCTGAATCTTTTTGTATGTATCTTGGTTCTCAAACACAACACATCCTACCCCCCCCCCCCTTTAAAGTTCTAATCTAGGAATAGAGACTCTTAGGGTGCTTTTGCCTCTGGACAGAAAACCTCCACTAATCCAATTGTTCAGGGTAGTTTCTTGTTGAAAAGAACATCTAGGAATCCCATTTCTCATACTAGGACAGCGTTGAGGATCAACTAAGAATCTGGGGCTATATGAGTTAGGGAATTCTCCAACAGTGGGATTTTACTTCTGGCTAGAAGGAAAAATTTTCTAACTCAGGAGATTCACAAATAAAGAGACTGAGAAATGCAGTCTGAAAATTAGGGGCTAGTCATGTTGATTTAAACATCTCCAGCTGAATAAGAACAATTTGACCTGGCTGTCCACCCTTATCTAAGATCAGAGGGCACTGGGGATCGTGGGGGTAAGATACTACAACTAGATGTAGAAGGAATTTTCAGGATCTGTTTAGAATCAAGAAAAACCCCAATTGGTTTTCTGCTTTTGCTATCTATCTCTCCGTCCATTCATTTATCCAACCAACCACTCATTCAAGAACAGTCTGGGCATCTTGCTCAGGGCAGATAGAATACTAGCTGTTGGGCTTATGTTACTGGATGAAGTGAATATGCTTTCTGCCCTTGTGGAGAGTTGGGAAGGCACACCTTTTCTCATCTTGCTACATTTATACAAGAGGTAAAATTCTGCCACTCTGTGCTTCTGCCCAAGTCTTTCTTTTGGGTGCCATACACAAATGAAAACACAGATGTGAGTTCTGTCTCCCAGGGCATACAAGCATCACTCTCATCTCTGCCCTAGTTTCTCTCAGGATTTTACATTTTACAGATAAAAATTCCCTCTGTGTGTGGGGCAGTGTAGGCACAATCTTCTTTTCTTGTCTCTCCCCTGCTTCATTCTCAGGACCCCAGAGGTTCAAGGTCATAACAGCTGAGTCTAGAACAAGGACGTGTTTGAAGTGATTTTTTTGCTTATCTTTGTTTCATCTGAGTCTCAGGTGGCACCTTGAACAATATAGGCTCTCAAGAAATACTATTATAAGGAAATGAAGAAAGAAATGAATTAGTTATGTGTGGGTGAAGTCATGGCATCCAGTTCTGTCTCTGACTCTGTGGTGCATGTTTACCTCCACACAGGAGGGAGGGGTGAGCAGGAAATGGAGGTAGAGGAAAGGGAAATGGTTTGGCTGCTGGGTTTTCAGGGGTGGGATCTAGGATCAGAGCCAGGAACTGAATGAGTTACATAGATATAAAGGCTGTGTTTCGTGTGAACAAGAGACTGAAACTGTGAGTGTGAGACATGTATACCTATAAGTCTGGATAGAGAGTGACGCATGCTGGAAGCACAGCTCCATGATGATCTCTCTCTCTCTCTCTCTCTCTCTCTCTCTCTCTGTCTCCCTCCCTCCCTCCCTTCCTCTCTCCCTCCCTCCCTCCCTCGGTTAGGAATGGTGTGTTTGACAGTTAATATTCTGGGAAGGTATGCTCTTACCTGAATGCTTCATGTGGTTGTAGGCGTGGACAAGATGAAGTATAAGTGTATGTGAATGAGCATGTTGGTCATGGGATATGATGTATAAATGATCTTTTGTGTGTATTTGTGACACATTCAAATATTTTGGCAATCCTGAGGGAGATCCAGAGGACAGCAGGAGGAAGCTGAGGGACTAGATCCAGATTGATTGATTCTGACATTTGGTTCTCATGTTGTATATGCCCTACCCAGTAATCTTATGTGGCTTTAACTGGTATTGTAAATCCTGCTGTCATTCACCCATTCTCTGCATATAGCTGTGGAGCTGCTGTGAAGACTGCAGGATGAACTGTGGCTCCTTTCACCTCTAGAAAACACAAGCACCAGGCCTCTTGGTCCTCAGTGGGAGGTTTATGTTTTTGTTTTTCTGTCTTCCCTGAACGAGCCCTTTCTCCTTCATTTCTAGCTGTCACCAGGGAATCTCTCCTCCTTGATTTTTATACCTTCTTTCTTTCTCACCAGACACTTCACATTTCTACTTCCTCCATAGTGCTGTGTGAATGAGGACTGAGTGGCTTTTGGGATGTAGAGGGAGAGGGAATTCTGCAGTAAGATGGGGAGAGGCCCAGGGACAGGCCAACTCAAATTCAGATAAAAGAAAGAACTTCCCATGACTGGTCAGATCAGGTTTGTGGAGGTTGGTGACAGCTGAAGGGCAGAGAGAATATTAGGAGATGAATTTAGGCTCAAATTCCCACTCTGACAATCCTGTGCCATGTGATCTTGAACTCCTAGACTTTGTTTTTTGATATTATCAATATGAAAGTAACATTAAATGATAAAGTGTGGAGACCTTTCAGTATGGGGGAGCTTGCTTTGTGAGGGAATGAGTGGGGGACTAATGACTGGATGGAAGAAAAAGATGAAGATTCAGGAGACAGGAACATGAATTATCAAGTTAACTGGGGCATGATTTGGTAGAGTCTTGCTGATGAGTGATCCCATGGGAGGGTTGAGGACATGTGTCTGAGTTCAGTGAATGAGAGGCTAATGGAGCTGGAAGGATGATACACTGTGAAGGGTGTGGGTTAATGTGAAAAGGATAACAGGAGTCTTTGTTACCTAGTCCTAATGGTTGAACAGGACAAAGATGGAACAATCTTAGTTATAAGCAAGGGTCAGCATGGGAAGCAACCCCTCCCTCTTTTGCATTCATCCTAAACACTTGGCTTGGAGTAATATCATCAGGCTGATCATATTCCTCAGCTACCTGGACCTGTGGAGAATGGGGCAGGGGGTGGGGGACAGGGGGCAGTTCTCACTCCTGGGTCTGCTCTTCTTCCTTCGTTCTCAGCTATGGCCAGGGAATTTCTCTTCCCTAGTTTTTATAGTCTCCCTCTTCCACCCCATGTCTTCTATCTCTACTTTAATTTTCATCTACTTTTTATTTTAGAAGGACTCTATAAGTTCTTTAGAACCCCAATACTATTATGCTTGCCCAAGAGCCCCAGGAAGCAGGCTGGGGAGACAAGGTGGTTCTACATGGCTTGCACTTGTCATTTTTGCCCAGAAGAAGGTGAAGAGGTTGGGTATGTAATAGGCCTGGCAGACAAGGGGGATTCAGTTAGAGAAAAGCCTGGACCTCTTTAGACCTTTCCCTTTTCTTGCCCTCTCAGACTAGAATGGAGGAAAAGAAAACCTTGAAACCAGGTGTGGTAGTACATACCTATATGTGGTAGTACATACCCACTTGGGAGAATTTAAGGCCAACTTGGGCTACATGAGACTCTATCTCTAAAATAAAAAGACCAACTAGCTAGCCAGCTAGCCAGCCAGCCAGCCAGCCAGCCGGTATCAAACCCTGACAAGAGGTTTTGCCTGTCTTTGAGTCAGCAAAGGAATGGTCGAAGAAATCCCAAGGCCTTTGTCCTCTCCCTTCTTTCTCTTTGACTCTTTCTACACCATCTTCCTACTTTGCCCCTTTGTCCCAATTTTTCTTGGGTTTCCCTTCTTTTCTAATTTTTCCTCCTTTTCTGTATCCCAGTTGCCTTCTCTGTCCCTTTTGTCTTCACTCACCCTTTCATGCTTTCAGCCTCCTACTCATTCTCATTCCTGGCTGGGAGCCATCGAACCTCTGGAGAGGCGTCCACCCTCTAGGTGTTGCTGTGGTGACTGTGGGGTAAGTTGGCTGCAAGACACCCTTTGGGGCCTTCTTCAGAGTCCAGACTCAACTCCTGCTTTCTGCAGGGCCTCTCTTTTGCCTGATCAGCGACCTCATCTTCTCAGCTCCTCCAGGGAAGAAGCCAAGTAATTGCCTTTGAATCTCAAGGGGCTGGTTTTCTCAAGTATGGAAGTTGAGTAGCTATTTTCCCACTCTCTTCAGGACAGCTTCAGAGAAAGAGGCATAAAATGAGGGCAGCAGGTGGGGTGGAGGGAAGACACTAAGAAGGCTGGAAGTTGTTAGATATAAAGATTGTCCACTCAGGAGGGAAGACAGCTGGTCCAAGAGAGCTGGGAGAGAGTTCTGGGGGGAGCAGAGCTGAGATGGATAGGGGGAGGAGGTCCTGTGTTGCAGTAAGGAGAAAAGTGATTGTTAAGCATTCATTGCAGGCCTCCCCAAGTGGTGCTTGTTAGCCATCCTCCCTCTGTTGTTGCAGTAGTTTCTGCACTCTCTCATTCCCTAGCTCCTTCTCTAACTGTGGTTCTTATTCCTGGTTGGGAAGAAAACATTAGGTTAAGATTCTACTTCAGCATGTGGGTGGGACCTTAGCAATCCCCAGAGGGGTACTGATGGAGTTTGTCAGAGAGAAAGGCCAAGGTATATCCAGAGAAGCCTGTGGCTAGGGCTGGGAGAAGAGTCAGGAGTATTTAGGGTTGCTTTTGGCTGAGCTGGGTTCTCAGGGCAGTTGAATGTGCAGCTGCAATGCGAAGTCAGATTTGCAAATAGTTACAGTGGCTGCAGTGGGCCGAGAGGCTGCCAGCTGGTATTGGCATTGTTTAGGCTGGGAAAGGAGTGGGCCTTCTGGGTCAGGTGCCTGGACAGGATTAAGGGCCCATGAAGCTTCCCCTTTCCTTCTACATTCTCAGCTTCCCACTTCTTTCTTTATCAGTCATCCAACATTTACCCTGGCATCTTCTTCCTAGTTCTGTCCTCTATGTCCACCTTGTTTGGAAACTCCCTTCAGCCTGAGCTGAGTGAGCACACTTGCCAAGTTTCAGAGCTTGGAGCATCTGCACCAAGCTGGAGCTTTAGGAATTCCAACCTGGAAGATATGTAACATCTCCTCTGCTTGCCTTTGAAATGTCAACAAAGTTGGCTGTTGTTTTGATTGCTGCAGAATGTATTGAGGGTAGATATGAAGTAGAACTTCTTGGGAAATTCACAAAGGTTAGAAAAAAGGAAGCTATCATTTTCCATTGAGACCCGATAAATGCTGATTTGGGGGAAGCAGTAAATTAGTCAGAAAGGAAGAACTCTAGAACCTGGGAATCAAGGTCAAGAGACCCTGATTCCCTATTGTCTGCAATGCCTGACCCTGAATTCAAGAGCTACATGGGCCACAGAGGAAGCAATTGGGTCCTGGAGCTAATTGATAGGATGGGGGAAAGTACTGGGACCAATTTGCAGTCCTGCTGACCCAGCCTTCTGCTGTTCTACACACCTGCAGCCATTCTTGCCAAACTTCCAGCTCTTACCCATCTTAGATTGCTTTAAGCATCTGGTCAGTCCCCTAGAAGCAGAACATCTGCTGGAGACATCTGCTGGGATGTCTAGAGGACTAGTGGGGTGGTTTGTGGAGGTAGTCAATAAGCAGAACTCCACAGTGCAAGGAGGGGCCAATGAACACGTGAGCTGGAGAAGCATTCTTTTGGATAATGTCTGGTCACCCCCTCTCTCATCTTTCTTCACCTTGTGCTATTGCCAACCTTTCCCAATTACTCCCTTTGTTAAGGGCTGGAGTCTGAGGGAGAGGTGGTATATTTGCATGCTATATCCAGTCAGGCACTGGGACACAGGTTTGTATTAGTCTGATCTAAGACTGGAACTGCTTAAATTGTTTCTTTCCACAGCACAGTCTGGGCTGTGCTGGGGCTGTTGCTAGGAACAACTGTTAGAAATGGCTTCTAGTTAGGGGACTGGGGAGTTGTCATACACCGGCAAGGTAGAAGCAGACCTCATCACTCTGTGCCTCAGTGTTTTTCTTGGTCACTTCTGTAGCACCTTCCAAATTTCTTTCTTTACCTGTTTGTCTTTCAGGACTTTCTACACCTTTATCTCATCTCCTTTTGCTCTTTTAGGATGGGAGGTATTGACAGTAGGCTCCCAGGATGGAAAAGTATTGACAGTACATCTTCTCCACCCCTTTCTCTGTCCAGTGCCTAGAGATCTCCCATGGCTGTCATGACTACTATGTCAACCTGAGGTCTGCCATCTTCCAGAATGGCATCTGAATTCTGCCACTAGGGGGGCTATTTTTATCTCTGGAGCCACCCCCGCCACTCTGCCCAGCCAGCTGCCAGTACTAGGGCTGCTCAGATAGCAATGGGAACCAGGGATGGAGGGGAATATATGGTAAAGTTCTGGTTGCTCTTGGATTCTGCAGCTCCAAGCTTTGCATGGTCCTTGCCCCTGCCTCTGCTTCCTCCCAGCTTGTGTGGACTTACAGGGGAAAGAGAAAAGCCCTAGACACTTGGAGAGATTGGAGGTTTTCCATGCATAGCTCAGGTTCCATTTGAGGACTGCATGAGAAAATTGGGTCCTGGGCACTAGTGGGCATTTGGGACTTTGTTTATGGAAGCCTCTCAATGAATATTTGAAAACTAGCTAAAGGGTTGGACTAATGGCAATAACCATCTGCACAGATGTACCACTGTATGGTTCCCAAAGTGCTTTCGTAACTATCTCATCAGGTCCTCACTAGACTTCTGGGAAGTGTGTGTTATTTACCAGATTTAAACATGGAAACTAGAACTCAGAGAGATTTTCCCATGGTCATACACAGTCAGCAAAAGCGAGGCAAATAAATTCTCCTGAGTTTTACTTAAGTCATTTTAAAATGAGACTTAGCTGATATCCTTGTTTATTTGTTTCCAGTTTCTATGATCTTTGGATCCTTGAAATTATCTAGGTACTTTCTTCCCCCAAAACTACCCAGTCCCCTCTCTCCTCCTTTTATCTGACCAGAACCAACTTTTGTCCTCTATGCCAATAATTAGTCCTTGATACATGAGGGAGAAACCTGGGTGTGGGAAGGAGAAGGAGGTCCTGTGCTTGGGCTTTCTCTACCTCTAATTTCAAGGGGTAATGTAAATACAAATGGGTATTGTAAGAGGGGAAGAAGAGACCTTAAAGGAGGGGAGCAGAAAAAAGTGATGGAATGAAAGCAAATGGGGAGAGGATTTGGAGGGGAAGAGGGCCTAGCAAGAAGGGTCAGGAAGGATGGAAAAGAGCAGTGGAGGAGAGGGGTGAATAAGAACAAAGCAGAAAGCCAGATGTGGTAACACATATGTTTAATCCCAGCACTCAGAAGGCAAAGGAGTTTGTGAGTTTGAGGCCAGCTGTCATGAGTTCCAGGGGGGAGAGAGAGAGAGAGAGAGAGAGAGAGAGAGAGAGAGAGAGAGAGAGAGAGAGAGAGAGAGCGCCTGTCACAAGCAATCAAACAACAACAACAAAAGAAAACCTAATAAAACCTCAACAGCATTAAACAACAACAACGACAATAACAACAACACCCAAACCAACCAACCAACTAAAACAAAAACAAAGCAGAATGACACACGTTTGGAAGTGGCATAATGAAACTTGTAACTTCTTATATTAACATAAACATTAATAAAAATATATGAACGAGCTGAAGGGAAATCTACACTGGACTTCTTGTGGGGGTCTTCATATCTCTGTCCTTCCTCGTAGCCAGATGACTTAGCTGCTCAGTTAGAGGTAAGCGTGTGGATTCAGGCTTCAGTTCAGGGTGTGGATGAATGTATGAACCCTCCCACTACAGGAAAGGGTTGGTGATTGCCCCTAAATCTCTCCTTACTAGGAACTGTCTATAATCATAGGCTGGAATAGGTGACACAGCATCTAGTATGGAGGTGAGCAGTCATTTTTGTCCAGACATCTTTGCTGCTGTTGGACAAGAGAGCAGAAGATGATGAGATAGCCTCTTCAAGGATTTCCAGTTTAAATTAATGTCTATCTCTCAGTGGGAAAGTTGAGATTAGCAGAACAGGGCTGCAGGCAGGAGAGAGAGCACAGCTTGGAGGATGATGCTGTTTTGGAGATGAGTGCAGCTGGCTGTCACCTGCTCCTCTCTCACCCATCCTTCGCAATCAGCATGGAAAAACAAGCCAAATGGCTTGGCGGGAGACTCTGATGCTGGGTCTAATCCTTTCTGAGAGCACTAAGCAGCTGGTGGCCATGGTAGAGAGGGTGAGGGCAGTGGGGCACAGAGAGTGGTCGGTCTCCTTTCCTCTCCTTTCTTGGCCACCAGTCCTCTAGAGAGCAACCGTGGACTGCAGTCCACTTCCACTTGTCCCACCGCTCAGAGACTCAGAGCCGCTGAGAAACAGCAGGTCCTTAAACTTCGTTTGTTTATACTGCTTTAAGGCCTTGGCACAGTGACAGTCTTTTTTTATTTCTCTGCTTCTGAGCAGTAGGGAAGGAGGGAAAAGACCCTGTCATAAAACCCAAACTCTGGGTCTGTTTCTCCACCCCCCCTTTTTTTTTCTGGCCACACTAGTGCCTGTGAGACCTTTCTCTCATTCCTTGCCTATCGAACGACCCTAGATTTGAGGATACTTTTTGCTTCAACCCTCCTACCTCCTCCTTAGCTCCGCCCCAACCCCAGGGGACCAATCATAGCCCCAATGAGCTTGTATTGGTGATGTCATCTTGCAGCCAATCGGGAAGCTGTTAGGGCTGTGTGCATAGTCCACTTGGCAATGAAGACGCCAGGCTCTTTCCTGTCGTGTGTCAGGAGGAGAAAGAAGGGTCTTGGTCCTCAAGGTCTTTTGGAAGCCTTATTTTGCCCCTCCCGGGATCAGTCCTCTCTCCTCCACTTCTGAGTAGTGTTAACCTCACTCTGGTTAAGTCACGGTGTTCCCCAGTCTCCGTATGTAAGATGAGAAAATCGAGGCTAGGAATAATTTGGCCAGCCTCGTGGATTTTTTTTTTTCTGTTTTCTTTCTCTCTCTTTCTTTCTTTCTTTCTTTCTTTCTTTCTTTCTTTCTTTCTTTCTTTCTTTCTTTCTTTCTTTCTTTCTTTCTTATGGTTGTTGTTTTCTGCCAGTCTCCGCCCACCCCCTCCATTCTCTTTGTTTGAACAGGTCCCCCTCCATCCCCCGACTTTTCATTCACTGTGTAGTGGGGTGCACTTCTCTCTGCCTGTGAGCTTCCTCTGGCCTCTAACTTCTGCAAATCCCTTCCCAAGTGCAAGTAATTCTGTGGGACCCTCCTGCCTTGAGCATTCTCTCAGGTGCGCTAAGGATCCTAGAAGAAGGGCCCTAGAAGAAGCTGGGATTTGCAGGAGCTGATCTGCTTAGACCCTATGGTCTCTTTCCACTCCTACCATAGACTTCTCTGTGACAGATTCAGGATGGTTCCCTGTCCCTGCCTCCGGACATTGCCTGCTAATCCCTTTTTCCCAAACAGGAGCCCCACCCACTTAGAGCAAGGGGCTGGCCTGTGCTATTTCTGGCCTTTCTGGGACTCTTCTGACAGCAGATTCTTGTTTTCAGTCTGATTCAGATGTGAAACTTTTCCCGCGGCCTCTCACCCAGTTCCTGTGGGCTAGGTCTCTGTCTCATCACCTCTCTAGCCAGGCCCTTTCTGTTCCCTGTTCACAAAGTGCTCTCTGGTCAGTTTCTCAGTCCTGTTGGGATTTGGAAGAGGAAGTTGGGGGTTCAAGAGGGAGTTGTTCCCTAGTAAGGGCCCTTGTGCCCTGGGGTCAGCCTTTTGATACTTTGAAGTAGGGAACTTTGATTTCCATGGCAAACCCTGTTCCTGTCCAGAGGAGCCACCTCCAGGGCCCCATCCTCAGGTAGGTGCCAGGGAGAGGGGAAGAGGCAGGAAGGAGAGGGGAGGGCAGGAAGGGTGGGCATGAAGAGGGCTGCAGGAGTGAGGATAGGTTGCTTGTAAACTCTTGTATTTCCATTTCTCTGTTATTTATCATATCTCCTATTTCTATATCTCTCTGTTATTTTTTGCTTGACTATGACAGGTATTTTCACAGGGGTTCTCTCTGTTCTTCCTGATCCCTGGCATCCTTAAGATCTTATATACCTGTACCCCCAGCCCCCAGCCCTCATGTCTCTCTTCTCTCTGTAGGCCAGATTGGCTTTGAATGCATTGCATTCTTCCTGTTTCTGCTTCCCAAGTGCTGAGGTTACAGGTATGAACTACCATGCCAGGACTATTTTTTTAAAGCCCCCATTACTGGAGGGGAGCACAGGGCCTTGTATATGTTAAGTAAGGGCTTCACCAATGAGCTAATATGCCTCAACCCTTTGTTTATCTCCCCCTCCTCTGGGTTGAAGCAGTCTTTTTCTAAGCCTCCTGTTTACAGAGATCTTTGTGGCAGTCTTAGTACTGGAAGTAGTGGCAGACAGCTTTGGAAATCCCCAGATGGGCTGGTGGGGGCTGCAGTCTTCTCTGTGTTAGGGCTACTATTTCTAGAGTCTTTCTTCCAACTGAAGTTAGGGGAGACTGGGGCCTGCCAGGATCAAGATTGGAGGGCTAAAAGTAAAGGAGGAAGAAAGTGATGGTGGAATGGGTATGGCTGGGAATGGAAGGAATTCTGGGAAACTTCAGTTTTCGTGGAAGTTTGATAAGGGCTGGTCAGTATTGAATCTCTTCTTCTCAAGGGAAGGGGCTTTTCATGGGTCGAACTCTCTGAGGTCTGAAACAGGGCTGTTCTAGAAGTGTTGTAGGTGAGGAAAAGGACTTTCTGTAGCTAGTGAGGCATAGGGGGTCTTCTCTCTGAAGGACTTTGAGATAAAAGAGGCCTTGCTGCCTAGCATATGGTGTGTGTGTGTGTGTGTGTGTGTGTGTGTGTGTGTGTGTTTATTTGGCTTTAGGAGGGTGCAGTTCAGCACCTGGATCCTCTCAGCTGCTCGATTCCAGATCCTTTTCTTGTATTCCTTGTTTATCAAATTTACTCTTTAATCTTCTTCTCCCTCTCCCTGCCTTTCTGGTGTCTGGATCATGTTTTGTTCAGACTCCCACAGAAGCTCCTGGGTCAGATCTAGCAGCCAAAGAAGGTGGAACTTGAATGGGCTGTTTAAAGTCAACCTACAGTTTCGCTTCTGTCCCAAGGCTCATCATTAGTCTTTCAGAAGCCTGGCTGGGTAGTGCCATTTTGTAAGCTCTGGCAGATGGCCTTTCACCTGATAGTCTTCCCAAATCTTCTCTAGTTGATGAACTTGCTCTGAGTATGGAGACCAAGGTAAACCAGGCACTGTTTGTACCACATTGATAATTGCCATGCCCTATAGTTCACTGACAGGTCCAGACAACAGAACATTAATGAGGTACTGGCTGAGGCTGTGGTGCAATGTCCTGTGTCTCTCCACATGCTAATTACACTGTCAGATTTGGGCTGTCCTAATACTACCAATGTACAGGGACATAGGTAGGTCCCCTTAACTTTAGTGTGAGTTGTTGGCCTTGCCAACTTGAAACTGACAAGTCCTGTGATCTTGGCCTCAAGGCGCTTCCTTATTTCCTAAAACTCGTGTGAGATTCAAATGAGGTTTTAAATTGTATAGTCACTGGCATTTTCTGTCATCTCCATTTAAACTGGATTTCTTCTCCTCGGCTGGGATTGAACAGGCAAGTGCTTGCTGGATTTAAAGGACTGGTTGGGGCAGAGTGGGGGCCAGTGACAAGGAAATGGTAAATGGCTCAGGGAATAAAGAGCTTCTGGGGCAAACCTGATGACCCGACTTCAATCCCCATAACTCTTGTGATAGTCAAAGGAGAGAATGGAGTACACCAATTGTCCTCTATCTTACACACACATCACACACACACACACACACACACACACACACACACACACACACGCACACACACTAAATTTTAAAAATGCATGCCTTCCTTTGGTCTAGCAAATGTTCAGTGAGGTTTAGAATCTACTAATTTAGAATTATGATCCAAGGTGATGCTGGTATCTGCTGTCTCCAGACCACTTTTATCTGTCTATCTATATGTCTGTCTGTCTATCTATCTATCTATCTATCTATCTATCTATCTATCTATCTGTCTGTCTATCTATCTATCAGTGAGTGTTAAGACAGGGTTTCTCTGTGTAACCCTTGCTGTCCTGGAACTTACTCTGTATATTAGGCTGGTTTTGAACTCAGAAATCCACCTGACTCTGCCTCCCAAGTGCTGGGAGTTCAGGCATGCTTTTTAAAAAAATATTTTGCTTTTATGTGTATGTGTGTATGATTTTGTGTATGGTATGTGTATACCAACTGTGTGTGAGGCCAGCAAAGGGTGTTAAATCCTCTGGAGCGGGAAGAACAGGGGTGCTAGGAACTGAACTCAGGTCCTCTGGAAAAGTAGCTAAGTATTCATCCACTGAGCCATCTCTCCAGTCTCTCCTGGCCACATTTCATTTTTATTTTATTTCGAGGCCACATTTTAATGCACACTGATTAGAATTAGTGATTGGTCCAGGGATGTATCTCAGGAAGTGAGCTTTGAAACTGGGATTTCAGCCTCAAAGACATGGTAAACCATGTCAAGGAGTTAGGTTTGTGCATTGGAAATGTGGTTTGCAATCCTTTCCCTACCTTTCTCCCTCTTTGGCCCATTGTGAGGATAAAATGAGGTAAAATAGGAGAAAACATTTTCAAAATGTAGAGCTGGCTGCATTGTTAGCAGTTATGCAAATAAATGCAAATGAAAACTCGTGGGTGTGGCTGTTCACTTGGGAGCCAGCCCTTATATTTTCTTAGCTTGGTTGGAAAAGACAGTGGTGGGTATTGAATGCTGGGGACAGGGTTTTTGGTTGAAAGTGGGGGTGGGGGGGAGGCTGGTGAGTGAAGTAGCAGATGAGGGTAAGGTGTGGAATATGAGGAGAATTGAATCAGAGGCAGTAGAAGATTTTCTTTCTGTTTTGTGTTACCAGGACTAAGTAGAGAGGGAGGCCCTGTCTGGGTCCAAAGAGTGCACCTTTTTGTTCTGTGATTTTCTGGCAGTTCCTGGCTGGTGGCCCTTTCTTGTTTATTTGGCTGGGAAAGCCTTCCAAGATGTCTAGTCCCTTTTCTGTTTCTCTTCCCTTGTGTAGCAGGAGTGGACTGAGCTTTCCCTAAGCTTACCCTCCTTGTCAGACAACTGATTGTTTCTACATGGAACCAGTGAGGCATGGGTAATGAGGTGGGCAAGAGCCTACTCAAGAGGCACAGGGCTCCTCCTTCCAGCTCCCCACCCCCAGAATGGCCCCTTTCCCTTCTGCCCTATTTACTCTCAGACATATGGGCCAGGACTGCTGGGCTCTGAGGTGGAACTTGGCTGGTGATACTTCCTGGGGCTAGCTATTTTGAGCCCCTATTCCAAAGCTTCTGAGACCCCAGGTTTCTATAGCCGATTCTGTTCAGGAATGCCATTGTCCCGTCCCCCGCCGCCCCCCCCCCTGCCCCCAGCATCCCTGGGAATTGATGCTAATTTCAGCCTCTGGTCCCTGACTCATTCTCTTTTCCTCCCTGACTCACAGTGTGACCTTGGATTGCTGAAACCCCTTTCAGTGGGAAATTGTCCTAGCTACTGTCTTACCCAGTCTGGATGGGAGAGCCTCGTATAGAGGGGTGGATTTTGGGAGGGTGGTGAGTTGCTTTCTTCAAAATCACCATCTAGAGCCCAAGTGTCATTTACAACTCTGAGCTGCTTTTGCTAGACTTCCAAGAAACCTCTCAGTTAATTAGTGACCCCCAGAATTCAAGCTGCAAAGTGTGAAGGGGAAGGCATCATATGAATGAGAAAGAACCTGGCTTCACCCTACCATTTTGCAAGGGTTAAACTTTGGCTAGGTCAGAGACATGAGGCTATCTGTGGCCTGGACAGCCAGGGGTTAACTTGCTTTGTCCTGGTTGATGGATTCTGGAATCATAATCCATTAGCTCTGCCTGCGTGGAGTGAGGCCAGGCAAAAGCATTCAGATTGGTCTTTGTTCTGTGCCTTTGCCATCCTTGCCTGGATTGAGGGGCTGTGGATGTGTTCCCCCTCCCTGCCTTGACCAGGATAATAAAAGGATCCTGGGGACTGTTTTGATTGGTGTTGATCCCAAAGCCATCTCTCCTAGGGAAGTATGGAGACTGTGAAACAAATCATCTCCTGAAACATCCCTCCTGGGGCTGCCAACTGCCTAGGCTAAAACTGTGGGGGTATATTAACTTATAGGTAGAAGCCAGAGCCTGGAATGAAAAACACTGACTGCTGTTGTCATTAATGTTAGGACTATTAACATCTCAGAAGACTGAAAGTGTTTCTGCAAAGTGCCCCCTAATGGGGGAACCCCCTGAATGGGATGTAGTGTCTAAGCATCTGTACTTACACCCTGCAGGCTGCGCTACATGGTGAAGCAGTTGGAGAATGGGGAGGTTAACATCGAGGAGCTGAAGAAAAACCTGGAATACACAGCTTCCCTGCTGGAAGCTGTCTACATTGATGAGACAAGGTGAGAGAGGCATGCAGATGGAGAAGGAAGATGTTAGATAGGCAGAGCCCCAGAGAGGGAGGAGGGCAGGGCTGGAATGAGGGCTGCAGACAAAGAGGATGGGGCAGAGATAAAGAGGTGGAGAGATGCTGAGATAGACAATGCCTGGAAAGGGCTGGGGTGGAGCTCAGGGGTGGAGTGTTTGCTTCACATTCCTGACACCCTGGCCTAATCCCCAGTGCTGGGAAAGACAAAGGTAAAAACAGTGATGCAAGGGACCCTAGAAACCATCTAGTTCTAACCTCACCCACATGGAATACCTCTTTAGACCCGTGTTGGCCAGGAGAGGTGACTCTGGTTCTATTTGGCTACTGAGGACTTGTAGTGCAAGGATAAATTGAAATATGTCTGTAAATTATATGCTGGCCCTTAAAGATAGAAAAAAAAAACCACAAGATATGCCATTCACTCATTATATGTTTAGTTTTTTTCTTGAAATAATATTTCAGATGGATTAGCTTAAATAGAATTTGTCATAAAACATTCCACCAGTTTTAAAACATTCTTTTTCTTGAAATTTAAAAAGAATATTTATGTTAATTTTACTTGTATATGTGAAGGCCTGCATGGATATGTGTGCATCACATGCATGTCTGGTACCAACATAGAAGCCAGAGAGAGTGTGGGATCTTCTGGAACTGGAGTTACAGGTAGTTGTAAACTGCCTGATGTGGGTTCTGGGAACTGAACTCTGGACCTTTGCAAGAATAGCAAGTGTTCTTAACCACAGAGCCATCTCTTAAAACCCTTACCAGTTTCTTCTTACTACTTTAAGGTAGCTACTAAAATAATTTAAGTTTATTTTCTGTCATTTTCGTTTGTTTGAGACATGGCTTCATGGTTGGCCTTGACCTTGCTATGTAGCTAATGTTTTACTTGAACTCCTGGTTCTTCTGCCTCCACCATACCTAAAAAAATTTTTTTTTTTTTAAAATTTCATATGTGAACCTTGTAGTTTATTTCTGATGGGCTATGCTGCCCTGAGCATCCCTGGAAAAGTAGTGTTCCCCTTTGCTAAGTCATGTCCATAGTGATCTCACGGCCTTATACAGTGTGTTGCTTCACTGTTAGAGATGTTCCATAGGAAGATAGATACAAAGAGCTGTAGTAAAATAAAGGAAAGGTGAAAATTGAGCAGGAGAGACACTAAGTGGGTATAGCTGGGTGCAGGGTCTCAAGCTGTGACTTTCCTTCTGGTCCTCAGGCAAATCCTAGACACTGAAGATGAGCTTCGGGAACTTCGGTCAGATGCTGTGCCTTCAGAGGTGCGGGACTGGTTGGCCTCCACCTTCACCCAGCAGACCCGAGCCAAAGGTCGCAGGGCAGAAGAGAAACCCAAGTTCCGAAGCATCGTGCATGCTGTGCAGGCTGGGATCTTCGTGGAGCGGTGAGGTTTGCCCATTCTCAACCTCCCCGGCCTCTGTTGGGCCCTCTGTCCCAGTCAGGCTAATCTTTCATGACCCTACCTACCCTGAGACTTATTCCCACAGCCCCAATTGGCCAAATTTCTCCTCCCGAGGCTGTCCCTGATTTTTCTATGTTCTTTCTCAGGATGTTCCGGAGAACGTATACCTCTGTGGGCCCCACATACTCTACTGCAGTCCACAACTGTCTCAAGGTGACCCCTGGGTTTTTGGGAAAGAGGAGAAGGTTGGGGGTTGAAATAACCATTGAGACTACCAGATTTTCTGTTTGTGGTGTGGGTTCCCCCCCCCCTTTTAACTATTTCTATGTTCTTCTGGACAACTTTTACTTACCCAAGAGGCAAACCATTGTCTTCTTGTCTCTCTGGTACTGAGAGATACCTGGGTTGAAGAAGACCCACATAACTACCTTTGCTTTCTTGCTTCATTGGGAAGTACACCTGGAAGTCTTACTGATCTTGCCATCGCAAGGGAGATTTGGAGGGGAGCTTTCCTGCCTAGTCCATTGCTTTTCCACAGAACCTGGACCTCTGGTGCTTTGATGTCTTTTCCTTGAACCGGGCAGCCGATGACCACGCTCTGAGGACCATTGTTTTTGAGTTGCTGACTCGGCATAGCCTCATCAGCCGCTTTAAGGTTTGGCAGTGTTCTACCTCTACCTTCAGGCAGGACTCCTCGCTCCTCTTTGCTCTGTCCTAAAAGATTTCCAATGAGTAGTTCCCTCATCCTGTCCCAGTGTCAAGGATGACACCCCTGCCCATCCCATTCTTGCACCCCCTGAAACTGCTGTAATCTGGCTTCTCACTTCACTCACTGCTTCCAGAGGTATCAGCCTGTAAGTAGTTAGCTTGGGATATTGTTCCTTTTCCTTCCTGGTCTGTCCCCTTCTAGCTGGCTGCCATCTGTCTCCCCTTCTGCTTCTGTCTGTGGACTCTGGAGGTCTAGAGCCCAGTGCTGTCATCCCTTGGGATTAGAGTCTCTCCATTTGTTCTCTGGGGGGAAGGGAGGGGCCAGAATGCAAACCTGACTACTCAGTCTCTAGCTCTGGTCTGTGCTGGGGATTGTCTGGAGCGGACTAGTTCTGGGCAGAACTGGGAAGGGCTGTATGCTTGGCAGAAAGGAAGACAATCTGGAAAGAGTCTGCTCCAGGTCTTTTGGCTGGTGGGAACAGCACTGGGAGGGAATTGGGCCAGGAACAAACACTTTGGAACTCACCTCTGAAAGAGGAGTGTGAAGGGTTGACAAGTGGCTCTGGGGCATGCATGGGGTGGCACCTGGGGTTGCAATAGGTGTTGAAGGTGAAGTAGCAGATTTTGAAGGGTGTGGTCTGAGTAGTAAAGGTGGGGGTGTCCTCCTAGCAGTCTTCTCTTACTTTACTGGAACATTGCCCATGCAGGCTCTCCCTGACCTTTGATTCTTCCTCTTCTGACTGAGCTGCTCAGCCGGGTTCTCCTCTGGGGTTTCATGAGACCTGGCCCACTGAACTTTCCTTGTTCACTCCAGCTCTGTCTCCTCAGGCCAAGAATTGTGGGCTCCCTTTCCTAGCTCCAGTTTCGATATGTAGTTTTCAGATGTACTTCAGATACCAGCTTTTTCTGAACTCTCTCCCTATGTGGAAGGGCTAGATTTAGGGAGCCCCAAGAGTAGCTGCAGTGAGTTGGCTTTAGCTAGCCTGCCTGACTGCTTTACAACTGTTAGCGATAGGGGTGTTTTCTGCATCCTGGTCAGGCTTCCCTTCCCAAGCTCCATGGTCTCTTCCCTTCCTGTTCCCCCCTATTTTTCCCTTCCCTCTAGGGACACCATGGCAACGCAAAAGCAAGGGCAGTTGTCATGGAAACGGTCCTTTAAAATTCCCTGAATTTGGGGCACAGCCCTCCAGGGGTAAGGGTGGGGGATGCTCAGGACTGACTAGTGGCATGTCTTCTTTGTCCATTGTCACTCTGAAGCTTATCTGCAGAAGCCTCCCTAAGTCCTGAGCCCTGGATCCCTTCCTGGACTCTGGTGAAGATTAGCCTTGCCCTCTAAGAGCCTTGAGTCTCTTGAAGGAGGCAGAGATATCCCAAGGGCATATATTGTCAGGGACAGAATTGAGAGTGAATGGCTAGAGCCCTAGCTCTTGGGGTATGTGCACATGTGTGTAAATGCTGTGGGTCTGGTGGGCTGCCTATTGGCGTATGTGGGGTGGAGGTGGTCAGGGAGGAATTCTCAGAGGAACAGGTGCTCCATATCTGCTACAAGGATGCTCTGTAGCTCATCTTATTCTTCCTTTGTTTCTGAGCCCTTCTCCATGGTATTAGATTTGGGGGTGGTGCAGGTGGTTAGAAGGTAGGAGGGAGGCTTTCTTTCCTTTCCTTAGAAATCTCCATGGAAATAATAATTATAGATGCTCTTCAGAGAGTACTTACTAAATGCCTTGTACTTTTTCTCATTACATCCTAGGTTGGTAGTAGTATCTTTATTTTGCAATTAGGAAGGCACAGGAAAACATGTGGATTATCCAAGGTCACACAGGCTGCAGGTGGTAGAGCCTGAATCTGAACTAGCAGAGCCAATGCTAGTCCTTTAGGTCACTCCCAATTCTTTTTGGGGAGGGTGGGTGAATGAAGTGAGGTGGAGGTCTCCCTGTAGAGTCCACTCTGACCTGGAGCTTGCACACCTTTTGCCTCAGCCAAGTGCTGGGATAAGAGGTGAGCATCATCACACCTGACTACCTTGAAAAGAGTGCTGGGATTGCCTGTCTCATTACTCTTGTGGAGCCTTGATGTCACTATTCCTCCTGTAGATTCCCACAGTGTTTCTGATGAGTTTTCTGGAGGCCTTGGAGACAGGCTATGGGAAATATAAGAATCCTTACCACAACCAGATCCACGCAGCCGACGTGACCCAGACTGTCCATTGCTTCCTTCTCCGCACAGGCATGGTGGTAGGTGCCTGGTCATGTTCCTGATGTTCAGGGCCTGTGGATCTAGAACTAGGAAGCCTTGGCTGCTCTTTCAGTGCCCTTTTACTTATACTGTTTCCTGGAATTCCAACATCTTCAGAGTGAAATTGCATCCACTTCCTCCAGAGAGTTCCCAGGTGTACTTCCTGGGCACTGCTGGGGGCACATGATGGGGTGTAGTGGGCATATGACTGGTGGGGACAGAGGAAGGTCTCTGGCCATTCTGAGAGTTGAAACACATGGCTAGCTTTGATGATGGGTGGAGTGAGGAGATGTCTGGGAGTGATTGGCAGAGTGCTGGCCCTACTTCATTTTCTTCCTCTTCCCCTAGCACTGCCTGTCAGAGATTGAGGTCTTGGCCATCATCTTTGCTGCAGCCATCCATGACTATGAGCACACAGGCACAACCAACAGCTTCCACATTCAGACCAAGTGAGCAATGGGGCATGGCAGGAGCAGGAGGGGGCCAAAGCTGCCAGAGGAGCCCTTTATAGGGGGCTGGGCATGACATACAGCTTCACAGGTCAGAATGTGCCATCCTGTACAATGATCGATCGGTGCTGGAGAATCACCACATCAGCTCTGTCTTTCGAATGATGCAGGATGATGAGATGAACATTTTTATCAATCTCACCAAGGATGAATTTGCGTGAGTACAGGCCAGCATGTGCCATCCCCGAAACTCTTATCCAAGCCTTCCCCCCCCCCCTTATCTTTTAGTCCTACCCCTTGCTGAAAGGACTGGTCTCTTCTCTGTTTGTCCACTTAGAGAGCTGCGGGCCCTGGTTATCGAGATGGTGTTGGCCACAGACATGTCCTGCCATTTCCAGCAAGTGAAGACTATGAAGACAGCACTGCAGCAGTTGGAAAGGTAGCACACATGGAGGGATGTGGGGCAGGGCTAACCCCGAGAAAGGGCCTTGTGAGTCAGGGTACAATGGGCAGTGGTATGCCTGAGTTCTTACCTGGGTTCAGAGACTCTCCTGGCTCTAGGCACTTATCTGAGTATACATGGGTAAGTGTGTGTGGTGTTTGTGAATGTGGCCTTGGATTTGTGTCTAACTGGTCTGATGGAGGGCATTGACCAGGAGGAGCTTGGATGGGCTTTTATTGTAATTGTGGAACATGATTTCTCTGGAATGTTGGGAAATACAATCAATCTTTTTGGACATGTCCTTGTCTGAAATGGTAACAGTGAAGTGCCTCCCTCCACACAAGCTCCTATTCTAGCTACTGGGAGAGTTGTGTGAGGTTAAAAAAGAACAAAAATGAAGACAGGACAAATGTTATAATTCTATCTAATGCTGTTTATAAGTGGCTGGGAATGGATAAGTGTTGTGTAAGCAAGAATGGACTTGGTGCCCTGGAGGTGTGTGTTGACCAATGTGTATGGTGTCCGAATAGAAACTATGGCGTCATCATGGGACATTGTTGGGGGCTAGTTAACAGCAAGAACAATGATTATCATTGTAAATAACATTACTGGGTACATATCATGTGTCAGACACTTTGAAATACTTGTTATAAGTCATTTAATTCTCAGAACAACTCAATGTGTGGCTTCTCATTTTTGTCTTGAAGAAGATGAATTATGACATTTTCAGTAACTTGCTTAGTGTCTCACAACTAGTGGGTGGTAGATATGAGAAGGAGTCAAATTCATGTCCATTGATTCTAAGAGAGTTATGTGGAAATGTGTGTGTGTGTGTGTGTATGTGACTGGAAGTTGGAGAATGGCCAAGGTTTCCTTTTCCTAGAAGATCAGCTTCTTTCTCTTTAACACATCCCCTAACCAGGATTGACAAGTCCAAGGCCCTATCTCTTCTGCTTCATGCTGCTGACATCAGCCACCCAACTAAGCAGTGGTCAGTCCACAGCCGCTGGACCAAGGCCCTAATGGAAGAGTTCTTCCGCCAGGTAACCCTGTCAGTGGAGCCTTCCTACCCCCTGCTCTGCAAGTTTCCTACCTTTTACACTTGAATGGATCCCATGCCTGTAAAGTCTTTATCAGCCCAGCTGGACTTTGGGTTTTGCTATGCACCCTTGTTTTCAGGTCATAGGGGCAGCATCCTTTTCTCCCATTGCAGTCATTCATCTCCTCAGCCCTCCCAACCCTGAGGCATCTATCCTCTTTCCCCAGGGTGACAAGGAGGCAGAGCTGGGCCTGCCCTTCTCTCCACTCTGTGATCGCACTTCCACATTGGTGGCCCAGTCCCAGATAGGTGAGTCTGAGGGGAAGAGGAAGGGAGATGTCTGGGCTTGGCTAGGCCTGTTCTGAGCCTCCAACCCCCCGAACTGCTTTTCTTGCTGAGGCAAGGATGAAGGGCTGGATGGAGCACTCTGACAAAGGAGAAGGATCTTTCTGGGCTCTCCAAGTTGTTCCCAATGGGAAAGCTCTTCCTTCAAGTCATTTCTCCAGGCCTTGTTATTTGCAATTGGGTCTCACGGCTGTGCTCCCTCTCGCCTCTGCCTAGCTCTCCAAGTGAGACATCTTTGCTGATTAAGCACTTCCTGCAGGTTTCATTGACTTCATTGTGGAGCCAACCTTCTCTGTGCTGACTGATGTGGCAGAAAAGAGTGTCCAGCCCTTGGCAGATGATGATTCCAAGCCTAAAAGTCAGCCCAGGTGACTGTGACTGGGGTAACCATGTGTCCTGGCTCATTGAATGCAGAGGGGACACCTTTATGAGAAGAGACACAGGCTAGAAGGAGGTGGGAGGGAGGTAGGCTGCTTTAGGTTTGAGAGCCTCTCTGCTTGTTACAAAAGGATGGGACTAGAAGGGTGTGACTTACACTTAGGCCTCCAAAATTAGTTTTCCCTTTAAGAGTCTATGCTGTCTTTCAGATAATACTGTTTTTGTTTTTCTTCTACCAGGAGAAAAAGTGTGGAGAGGAAGGGGTACAGTTGTGGGAAGAGAGACAAGGATTTTGGGGGTATCTAGAAGAGGGAAAAGAGAACTCTGACCCCTCAGCCTTTTATTGATCTTTTATCTCTATGCTGAGGGCTAAGAAGTAGGTTCTGAAGAGGGTTGGGTCTTATATCTGGAATTGGGTGTGTGTATGGGGTCTTATTCCTAGCTTCCAGTGGCGCCAGCCTTCTTTAGATGTGGACGTAGGAGACCCCAACCCTGATGTGGTCAGTTTCCGTGCCACCTGGACCAAGTACATTCAAGAGAACAAACAGAAGTGGAAGGAACGGGCAGCAAGTGGTGGGTGCTGTTATGTATGCACGTGTGTGAATATTCTAGGACTGACTGGCAAAGCAGTGGGTGCTATTGTGTATGCATGTGTGTGAACATTCTAGGACTGACTGGCAGAGCAACAGCAACCCCCTTCTTGTTAAGTCCCAGGAAACTCCTTGGCTCCTGGAGTTGGGAATGGAACCAGTCTGGCTAAAATAGGAAGCCACAGGAAAGGCTGTCTGAATGACTTGGGCTGCTCTAGAACGAGAGCTGAAGAGATGATAGGGACAGCCATAGTAGTCTAAGTCATGGGACTTTGTGCACATCACGGTTGGACCCCTTGTATTCTCTAACTGTCTCCAAATGGTGCCCCTAGAGATCTGGGTAGCTTGGTGGTGCTGGCTGCAATGTGTGCGGGGGCTGTGAGTGTTCCATGTGGGAAGGGGTTCATGTAGCTCAGTTTTGAGGCAGGTGGTAGATGAGGGTCAGTCCTCTTATTTTCTTCACATACACCTTTGGTTCTAGAGAAACTACTTCTTGGCCTAATATCAGATTTCTTGGAACCCTCTGTAGGCATCACCAACCAGATGTCCATTGATGAACTGTCCCCCTGTGAGGAAGAAGCCCCATCCTCCCCTGCAGAAGATGAGCACAACCAGAATGGGAATCTGGATTAGGGAACTGGGGGCTGACCAGGTGAGCTGGGAGGCAGGAGGTTAGCCAGGCCAGTCTGGCTTTGGGTGGCTCATCTCTGGTCTCCACTCAGCAGGAGATTCTCCTCTTTCCAGGCAGTAAAGCAGAGAATTGGAGGCATCAGACTAAGCCAGGGTGTGGGTGGGAAGCAAGGGACTCCTACTACCTTCTTTGGTCCCACAGTCCTTTCTTGAAGGAAGAAAGTACAGGACAGTGCAGGTAGGGCAATACATACATCAGCCTTTGTGAGATTAGGAAACAGGCACCAGTCTGGTTGCAAGGCTCAGTGAGAGCAGGTGAATGTATATGATTTCTATTTCAGCCCAGCTCATGCCATTGGCTGCCATGCTTTTGAAGGGCATTAGCACCTAAATAGAGGTCAAGGGATGACTGGGTGGAATTTGGAGAAGGAAGGTCAGGTTAGATATGAAATCCTAGAACAGAACTCTGAAGTGTCTCCTTCTTTCTCTAGGTCCTCACTGAGTCCAAAGTCTTCGATGTCATTAGCACTATCCATCAGGACTGGTTCCCCCATCTGCTCCAAGGGAGTGTGTTGGTTGTGGGAGAGACAGCTCACCTGAGAGCCAAATGTTGGAGCGGGTGGGGTGTGGGAAGGGCCCCTCCCCACCCACAGGCCCTCAGTGGTCACTGTGCCCATCCCTTGCCTCTGGACTCCTCCTTTGGCCACTTGGGAGGAGTAAGCTCCCTGCAGGCTTCCTACAGTTTGGAGGGGAGGGTCAGAGATGCCAGCCCCCTGGGCCCTCCCCATCCTTCTTGCCTCCAAGTTTCTAAGCAATACATTTTGGGGGTTCCCTCAGTCCCCCACCCCAGATCTTAGCTGGCAGGTCTGGGTTTCCCTTCTCTTCCCTGAGAAAGGGCCAGAATAGGATAGGAAGCTGGCAGTTTTCAAAGCCCTGCATGGGAAGGGCAGGTGTCCCTTCAGGTTCCTTCCTAAGATGAGGTGGGGGACATCCTCTTGATCCCATACTTGCACTTCTTCAGCCCCATTCCCTTGCAAATTCTCTCTCTCCTGTGCCCAGACAGTGGCTGGGAGAGGAGAGGAGCCATTGGGATTCTGTCTGAGGGAAGTCTTTCCTGGAGTCCTCAAATACTTGGGGATGGTCTGGGCTTGAGGGGCTTGTACCCTGATCTAGATGGGTTTTTGACCCTTTGCCTCCTTCCTGTCCCCGGGAACTAGGAAGCCCTCATCCGACCAATGTCTGTAAACGCTCTGAGGTCTTCCTTCAGGATGTATCTTATGAGCAAAGGAAGGAGAGAGCAGCTAGCCCCAGTACAAGCAGGGGGAAGTATTACCCAGTAATGTTGACACAGAGCAGGTCCTTCCTGCCTCCCTTCTCCCCGAACTGGCCCACTAAGAGATTTCCCCCTCCCGGGGCCCCTGGTGGGTGGAAGGCAGATGGGGAGGGGCTCAGGGCGGTAGCAACTTGGAGCACCCAGAGCGAGTGCAGCCAGGTAAAGCCTCTTCCTGTCCTCAGGCTCCTTGCCCCACGTCACCCCATTTAAGGCCAAGTCCAGGTGACTGCCTCCTCCTCTCTTGTAAATACATGCATTTGTACAGTGGGCCCTGTTCTTGTGAAGTCCATCTCCATGGTCATTAGACCTGCCACTCTGAACCGCATGTGACTCCCCCATGCTCTTGGTCTCCCAGGCCCCTGCTATAGCCAGAGATCAATAAAGAAGGGAGACCGGCTGGATGTGTGTGGTGTTCATTAGGTGGAAGATCTCTCATGTGTCTTTTATAGTGATCTTCTAAGCTGGACTAACCCTGCCATGGTATTTTCCTTGAGTGTTGGAGAGGGATTCAAGTGAAGCCTATCTGGGGGGTGGGGGTGGGGTGGGGTACACAGCTCTTCCCTGCCCAGGCTGTACTGTTTCCAGTTGTGTGGTACTGATGAAGAAAAGGGGGTGAAAGAATCTTGTCTTCTCCCTTCATCGCTTTAATTCTTTGGGAAAATCAGAATCAGCAGCAGAAGCCTGGCTAGGATCACAGACCATTTCTCTATTTGTGCATGGTGTTAGTCTTGCTCTGACCTTAGGATGTAGGACAATGGGAGAGGTGGCCCTTTGGGTTTCTAGCCACAGTGTTTTCTGACAGTCTTTGTGTCAGGTTTGTACAAGGAACAGTGGCCACAGAATTGGAGGTTTCTCAGGGAGCTAGGGACAAGATGCACTTCCCCTTTATGTCCAGCAGATGGCGCTTTGGCAAACCCTCACTGGTCTGGGTACCCGCTTTAGAGCAGCAGTCTCCCAAGTAGGCTAACCTGCTCTGTGGGCAGAGCTTTCCACAGTAACAAAGGAAAACCTTGAGGCGACCTCCTACTTCCAGACGTCTATTTTTCTATTTTGCTAGTGGAGGCTAGGCTTTTGTCAGTTTGCTATTTCCTTCCTTAATCGGTCCTGAGGGTGGGGGCAGTGGGGTGCAGACAAGAGCTGAAGGAGGAAGGGATCCCCGGGCTGGAAAGAAGAAAAGCTCCAAGGACCTAACACCAAATTTATCACTTTTTAAAAACAAGAGATTAAGAAACATCCAGTGTCCATGAATTTCCACACTGCAGTGGTGATCCCCGGATACCAACTTCTGTCAGACCTGTTTTGGGGGAGGAAAGGGGAGGTGACTGAGGGCCATAGATTCATCCTTCTTCCTGGCCAGCCCAGCTATTCACCTTCTGTCCTGCTGTGGATCTCAGTCCGAGCCCCATCTCTTCTAGGCCCACAGTACTTTGGTTCCAACTGCCCCTTATTAAAAAATAAAATTAAGTCTATGCTCTATTTCCATCACCTGTTCCAGAAGGTCTACACAACAAACTCTCCGTTTGATCCTCTCCGCAGTCACCTAATCCCTCCTCTCTTTGTCAGAGGGAGTCTCTTAGCACAAAGGCTAACTTTTTAGTGAATAAATAAAGCTGCTTCTTTGTCTACACGTTTGCTTCAAATACTAACCCATACAGCCTGCTCTCCTGAAGGCCCCAAAGTCTAGGCCAAGGGGCTTACCAAGCTGGCTCCCTGGGAATCCAGTGGTAGCATGTGGGCTGAAGAATCCTCTGTTCTGGGCTCCACACCACACTGCTCCTGAGTCTTGGGGTTGGATTCTGCAGACTCTAGGGAGGGAAAGTGGGCCATGGAGGGAGAGGCAACCCTTATAAAGGTGTGCAGCTGCTGAGAATGGGCCCAAGACCCATTGGGAGCAGATCTACCTTGCCGTCTGGGGTTTTTCTGATCACAGTTATTATGATAGCTTCACTATTTTCCCCCTGTAACCAGAGATTAAAAAGTAAAAATAAAACAAAACGAACCCCCCAAACCCTAAAAACTCACTAACTAAATATGTAAATAAATAAAAAAAAATTAGAGTTTAAACTCAAGTGATGTTACCTATCCCAGTTAGACACTGGATTGTAGGAAAAGAGTGTGCTTAATTACAGGATGCTCTGCTGGGTGTGTTATGTAACAGGAAATGTGTGTACTATATCACTTTCACACAATTGGAAATGGTCTGAATTCTGGAACGCATCTGGGAGAAGGGAATGTGGCTGTGGATTAGCACCACCAGCACCACATTCCTTGTATGGCAGGCTTTGTATGTGTCAGGTGTTGAGCCACACTCATTGGAAGACTCCAAAACAACTCCAGCAAAATAGACGCCAGCCCTGCTGGTAAAGTGGCCAGCGGTGAAGGCAGAACTGTAGCCCTGGCTCCCATACAGGGTCAAGTACTGATCTAAGTCTGATGGGGTTTCCCTCCTTTTCCAGCCAGGGCAGGATCTCTGGGGTCTAAGGTGGTAACTACAATTAGACAAAGTGAGTCAAATCATGCTGTATGGAATACACCCATGTCCTTGACTGGGCTTTTAGCTATTATTCCACCCTCTCAGGCTGTGATTCCTCCCTATACCCCAGTGGGTAAAGCTGTCTTCCTGCAAGGCTGGGGAACTGCATTCTGTTACCCTCCCAGGATTGTACATACTTTGTGCTGTCCCGGGGGTATCTGGCCTTGACGCCGAGCCTGTGTCTGGGATCCCAGGTGGGCAGGACTCCTGGTTCCCTGTGCTCTCAGTGGCTCCCTCAGGTTCTTCCCCTTGCTTCTGTTGCCCTAGGTGATGTTCAACCATCGTCTGGAGCTCTGGAGGCAGAGAGAAAGGGAGGAAACATTGGATATAACTGCCTAAAATCTCCTGTGAGAGGTCTCCTAAATTCACTAGTCCCACCATTGGGTCTGTGCATGTTGCTGGGTGCTTTAATTTCCCAGAACTGGGCTCTAAATTAGGAGGAACATTTGCTGGGCAATAAGGAGAGATGAAAGCAGGAGCATAATGTCTTTTCAAAGGCAAACAGAGGGGAAGAGCCTTTCAGTGCAGAAGACACTCCTAATGCACTAGGACCTGTGGTCTCTCCTTAGAGGCAGGAGAGAAGCCTCAATTTGGACTCAGGGAATATAGTACCTTGCATGAGCTGTGCTGATGAGGTTACATGTACTATTTCTCTGTCATAGTGAGGAGGTGGTATTCTGGTTTGGTCTAGGGACCAGCTTCCTCAAGCTACAGGAGCCTTCTTCACATCGCAATAACTCCACTCAAATAAAGGCAGACCCAGTAACCTCCCATTGACTCCCTGCAAAGGGTTACTAGATCTACTCTCCACTTTCAGCCAGATGAGAAATTGGGAAGGGGATGCCAAACCTTTCATGGTGGGTGTGGTCCTTGTCATCTTCTTCCGTTGCCGTGGAGACATTGACAAGGTGGACTGTGAAGGACACAGAGTCTGGATGGGTGCCAGCTCTTCCCACCCTTTTCTGCTTTGGCATGATTTTGGATTAGAGATTAGGGCAGGTGGGTTTTAGGAGCGAGAGGAAATTCTTGTTTCCAACAGGGTGAGCTTGGAGACAGTGTATGATGGCAGGGGGGCATGCATTTTTTGGGGTGCATAGAAGAGGACATCAAAGGTCCTACTGGTGAGGTACAAGGCTTTTGTTTTGGGTTCATGGGTGCTCTGGGTCTGTATATGCTAAGTGGTGCTCTCTTTACCGAGCTACACCCCAGATCTGGAGGATGAGGGTTTGGCTTTTGAGGCCTGGGCTGAATGGTAGGGGCCAGCTCACCTTGAGAAGTGAGTTGGGGATCCGGTCTTCATCTATTTCTGGGGGAAGTAGGGGAAAAACAGTGATAAGAGCAGGAAACCCAAAAGTTTCCTCAAGACCCGAGTTCTTAAGAAGAAGGTACACAGCAGATCCCCCTGTACTGTGGCTTGGCTTTGTCAAAACAGAGTGGACCCTCTGACCAGCCTAAGCCTGCATCCTGGCCTCAGGCTCTGAAGACTGTGAAGGCAAATGTGTGGCCCTTCGGCGTTTTTGTTTTTGTTTTTGTTTCCTCCTCTGCAGCATCCAGGTCTCTTTTCCCTTCTAGTCATTCTTTTACCCCCAGACCAGAGCTGAGCCTTCACAGGAGCAGGGCTCCCTGAGAGAGAATAGCAAACTCATTCTGGTCAGGGTCCATAGATGTGCACCATTTATGAAAGTTGGGGTGGGGAGAGCTGGAGACTTTGGCCCGATTTCAGACTAGCCTGGTCACTTTTTTACACTTACCAAGCTCCTCTGACATTCTCTAAGACCTTGTGTCCTCAGACCCTGGTGGGGAGTCTGGTGACCAGAATTCTAGCTGCTCCCTGAGCTGTTTCTAACCTCACCCTCTGGGGACCTGATGCTAGATGATGGAGACAATCTCTCCCCCTCACAGCTGTCACTACTGCATTTGGAGTGGAAATAGCAGACATCTTAGTTGCTGGAGAAAACTACAAGGCTGTTGTCACAGCAACCTGCACTAAATTGACCATCCTGATGCCTGGGGGCTTAGGAATCAGGTTGTCCCCTCCCCGCCTAGCAGATTTCCATGTTTGTAAAAGCAAAATAAATCTTGCTGAGTCAGCACGGGGAAATCTCTACTACTGAGGTCTGCCCTATCTCTCTAGCACCCATCCCCTCTTACAAGGGGTTACCTGGGGAGGACTGATCACTGGTCAGCACAAGTGTGGCAGGGGTGGGGCGGCGCCTCCGAATCTGGGTTAGGGGAGGAAGAATAAGAGGTCAAGTTCGCTAGGAATACCCCCCCCCAGTCCGATTCTGCACATCCCCCCAAAAGTTACTGGTTACTCTGGAGTTCCATTGGCCCATTCCCTTCTTCAGGGGTGAGCTGCTCTTGGGGACACAAGAAACTACACAGTCCCTTCCTTGTACTGTCTCTTCATCCTCTCCTTGTCCTCCCCAGCTCTCCTTTCGGAAACTCTGTCCACTCTGTGCATTGATTTCTGTCCATCCTGGATCAATGGTCAGAAATAACATGAGAGATCAGAGGGCTTTCCCTCAGACTCCAGTCCACCCCTGAAGCAGACATTAACCCTTTGTGGGCTCATACCTGTCTTCAGAAGGCCTCCCTCAGGTTCATCCACCATGAAGGAAGGGCTGAGTGCACCATTCCCCTGGCCACCACGGTCCCTCAATACTCTAAGGTTTCACTAGCCTTGGACACAATGGCTTTTTAATTGGCCAGGAATAGGGGAAGTGGTCCTAATGGTGAACAGGACTTGAGGAGGTAGAATCCTGGCCAGCCCCAGGGGAAATGATCATATAAAGCAGACCGGTGGCATGAGTTCCAACTGAATGCCCCCCTCCTGCTGCTGGCTTTTCTTCCTGTCCTGCTATCTATTAAGCTGATTGTTGCTGAATCCTATAGACTCTTAGGATGTGTAGTTTTTCCTTTTCTGGGGAAGGTTTGGAAGAGAGAGGCATCACATGGGTAGAGCTCCTGCTGTTCTCTCAGGGCTGTGGGTAGATAAAGCTAGCAGTCCTGGGGAAGCAGGGTCCAGTGAGGACGCAACGGATCAGATTTAGATCTGTTCATATTTGTCTCTTGTCATCATCAGCATTGGCAGTGGTGGCTGGAGGTGACAAGATACCTAGAAAGTGGGAATAGTAGGAAGGACTGTTTGAGCCAGAGAGGGGGCTCTTTCCAAAGAAAGAAACAGCATGTATGGAACAGAGTGACTTCTTGCTTCAGGGAAAACTAGTGGCATCTGCTTTTAGTGACATTTCAAGGTCCCAGCAGAGCCAGACCTCTGTGTGTGTGTGTGTGTGTGTGAATACTGAATGTGAATTGTCTCTGGCTGCTCCTGGTACAAGATGCTTCGTGTATGTGGGAGTGGGACCATCCCTTTGATCCCTTACTTTCTTTCTGTTTTGGTGGGGGTGGGGTTGCCACTGGAGAGTAGTGGAAGTGACTGAGACTGTGGAAGGGGTATCAGTGACTTGATGCAGTACCTGTATTGGGAACCCAAGGAGCCCATGACCAAAGGTCAGCAGGGCTCTGAGGTTGGACAGACTCTTACTTACCTTACTTAACAGACTCCCCCAACCCCCAACCCCAGACAGGGATTTGAAGCACTCTGAGTCTTTGAGAATTGTGGTGTTGAGGCAGGAGGCAGGAGGCAGGAGGCAGGAGGCAGGAGGCAGGAGGCAGGAGGCAGGAGGCAGGAGGCAGGAGGCAGGAGGAGACTCCCTGGATCCCAAGAGAGATGGCTCTTTTCTGTTTCTGCCCCTACCTAACCTAGCTCTCAAGGACATCTGAAGGTTGTGGAGGAGGGCTGTCCCCACACTCTGCTGTACACTTAGCTTCCCACTTTTTCTTCACCCTCCCACTTCCACCCCATGGAAGTTGGGGTAGGAGCTCCTGCTATGTTTGGTGCTTTTGCCTACATACTTGGTAACAGCAGGAAGAACCGGGGCAAACTTTCAGAGCCAGGAGACAGATTTCTGAAGACTAGAAAAGAGCAGACAGAGTCCCAGCTTTTCTCTCACTTTGACTCCCCAACACTGTCATGTGCCCTCTTGTGTTCCCTTGTCCCCAGCTCTGTAAACCAGCTGGCCAGCCCTCCTTCAAACCCCCTTTTTTTTTTTTTTTTTAGATTTATTTATTTATTATATGTAAGTACACTGTAGCTGTCTTCAGACACTCCAGAAGAGGGAGTCAGATCTTGTTACGGATGGTTGTGAGCCACCATGTGGTTGCTGGGATTTGAACTCTGGACCTTCGGAAGAGCAGTCGGGTGCTCTAACCCACTGAGCCATCTCACCAGCCCCTTCAAACCCCTTTGACACCAAACAGAAGCAGGTGTCAGGTCCTGTCTGCCATTGGGAGGCAGATCTCAGAACCTCTGGCTCCCACAGTCTCCACTTCTGGGCCTGCTTTCCTGTTTCAAAAGTCGTCTGAGCCAATCTGCTGTTTCTGGGCATAGGCATAGTCCATAGAAACAGTCTTCATTCTCCTCATCTCATGTGTGTGAGGTCTCAAACTCCCTCTCCAGCCCCTTGGTCCCCAGGTAGGGAGAGGAGAAGCTGGGTACCTGCTCCTCCCTGGATCTGAGAAGTAGAAGTTTCAAAGTGTACACCTGCTGGGTCCCTTTTCATCCACACCCAATTCTATGAATCGGCTCTAGCAATGTGGAAACCTTTTTCTCCTGCTCATCCCCAGAGGTCTGATTCTTTCAGGTGGAGAGCTTGACAGTGAGTGGCTGGGGGCAGGAGTCCTGGGGAGCTGGATGCTCTTGGGGAGGGATGGTCTTCACAATCCAGGGAATGCAAAAGAAGGCAGGCTGCAGATAGTAGCCCCTTCCATACGCTCACTGACGCTGACACACACTGCTCACTCACACACTGCCGCCTCTGCCAGGCTGCTCAGAGCTAAAAATAGGCCAGGCCAGGAGGCTGGGCCAGGGCCCTGCACTCCCACCCGATGAGCCAAGCTTTCTTGGTGGCTTGCTCGTGGCTAAGCTTGGACCCCAGGCCCAGACGCTCCAGATCGCCGCGCTGCGCCCCGCATCTCACCCCCACTCCCTACTCCATAGGGCAGAGTTATACCCAGGTCCCACGTGCTCTGACTTGCAGAAGGGAACATCAGCTTGCAGACCCCTCCACCCTCCCCCGTCCTTGCTCTAAAACTCCTCCATAGCTGTTCTCATCCCTTTGGGTGCCACACTCAGCCTCCAGATGACACGGAGGGGAGGAGAGCTGTCTCTTCTGCTCACTCGCCGCCCCCCGCCCGCAACATCCTCCCGGCAGTACCCTTCAGCTTACCAATGCCACTTAGCCGGGAAACTCTGGGGGTTGACTGGGTGTGAGGGGCTGTAAGGTCGCCAGTGAGGGAGGAGGGGTCGTGTCCCTATGGCTGGGCTGGGAGTGAACGATGCTCTTGGAGACACCCGCCACAGGGACCCATACTGGTGACCGAGGTGTGGCCTCGCTGTTGGGGGAGGGTATGGAGACCCCCATAAACTGGGCGAGTGCGTTCCTGAAGAGGTGTGGTGCCGCGCTGGGGCAAGGCAGGGATTCAAGTCTCACGGCCAGGTCCCCAGTCCTTCGCCGAGTCCTGCTGCCCCGCCCTGCCTGTACCTGCTCCGCCGCCTCCGGGTCCAGGTGAGGCTCCAGCAGCGGGACCGTAAACTGGATCTTCCGTGGGCTGTTGTCGGGCTCCATGGCTCCCGGTCAGGCAGCGGCGGACCTCGGGCTGGGGCGGGCGCGCTCCCTCTCTGTTGCGCTCCGGCCCTGGCCCCAGCCCGGCGCTCGGCTTGCAGCTCCTGGCTCGGCGCGCCCCGCTCCGCTTGGGGACTGTGTTGTTGCGGATTGGCTCGTCACCGTCCCTCCCGGCCCCCTCCTCCCCCAGTCCCGAGCCTTAACCCCGTCGTGGCTGTGCTGGCGGCTGTGCAGGTCGCCGCCCCTCAAGCTAAGGATCCAGACCCCGGTTGGTCGCTGTCCTAGACCACCCGCGGGCCGGCATCCAGGTATTTTAGAATTCTGGGCAGGGGGTGGGTGTGGAAAGGTTTTATCAAGAACTTCTTCAAGCTGGTGCAGGTTTCATGGTCTGGAAAAAAGAAAGGACACAGCTCCAGAGGTAGATTATGTTTATGATCTAAAGGAGATTTCACAAAGAGAAAAGATTGAAAGGAGATTTAGGTACACAGCAGGAGGGATTAAAGTTAGACTGGGAGGGAACTTCCCCTTGAGGCCAATTACTAGAGTGGATGTGAAAACTTTGAGGGCAGGTGCGAGCTTTGGCTACTGTTCAGGGAACACTCCTGGACAAGAGAGAGAAGAGGGGAAGCTCTCAGAGAGTCGGCAGAGTAAGACTCTTTGGAGTGTGAGTGGACCAAGGGCTTGGGGAGAGGGCCATTTAGGGTAAAGAAGAAGCCATGGAGGTGAAAGCCAATCCTGCTTGTGAAATAGATTTCACTTTCTGCTTGCTACATTGTGAGCTGCAAAGTAGGTGAAAGGCCTTTAAGGGGATTACAGGGATGGGGATGGGGAGTGGAGGACACCCCACCGGGGTGGCCTGTTTACAGATGGCTGGTGTCCACTTTCACTGTTGGCAGGACAATGAAAATGCTCTGCCCTGCTCTGTCGTGACTATTGGCATGGAAGTTAGACTACTAGAAGAACTTACTGGGTTGGTATGGGATCAACATGCCACTCGGTACTAACCAGTGAAGGCGACAGGATATTCATAGGAACTGAAGTGCTCTGTACTAGGGTTAGGGTCACTAGACAGAGAGAGGTGGGTGCTGGAGAGGTGGAAGGGTTCCTAATGTATTCAGGAGGCACAGTGGAACTGAGATAGAGAAGGAGAAGGCCTATAGTGCTGAAGGGGGGGTATGGAAGTACGGGGAGATCAGTTTCTTTGTAGTCTTAAACTGAACAGAGGGCAGGGTCTATCTAGGTTTAAGCTTGGCTCCAGGGGAATGGGGCCTTGGTCATCCCCCACTCTAGGGGGCAGCTTTAAACCTCAGTCTGGAGTTCTCTGGTGTGTTTTCCATGGCCCCTTCCCCTCTTCCCTCCAAAAATAGCCCCACCCTCACCCCCTTCCTCCCCTAGGGATCCTTTTACACAGCAGACAGGCTCAGCTTTCTCCAGGGCAAGGCCAGGTTGCAGCCACTCAGCAGCCCTGAAGGTTCTATAGCCAGTTGCTCCTCCATTTGCTGTTGAAGTAATGGGACTCTGGGAATGCTTCTCCCAGCCTTTTTGCTCTGTTTGGATAGTAGGGAAAATGTTCAGTGTCCCTGGATCCCAATGTCTGTTTACCCACATCCCAGTGCAATGTGCACGGAGAGGTGATGAATCAATAATATGGGAGACAGGGCAGACGGTGTCTTAGGGCTGGGCCATTATTTTCCTTCTCTTTGCTTCTCCCTCCCACACATACACTTAGGGGCATAGTGCTTCTAGAGAGGGACATTCTCTATCCTCTTGGCCAGGCCTGGATGACCTGAAGGGACAGTCCCCACCCCTGATTCAGGAGCTCAGCCCCCATCTTCTTTGTAGTGTTAGAATTTCCATGTTTCATAGCTGAGGATCCGTGGAGCAAGGGACCTGACACAGAGGCAGGCCACATCTAAGGTAGTGCTGGGGGGAATACTGGCTTGTTTCATGTAGAATTCCAGCTTGAAGGCTTCTCTATTTGGGCTGTTATGAGATTCCACTATTATGGGGTAGTCCAGTTTGCTTAGATTTCTTCCATGTTCCTTTATTTCTCTCAAATTTCAGCCCTGGGATTCCCTTCTCAACCCCCCAGATTCTGACTTTCCTTGATCTGAAAGTTCCAGGCTAGGTGGGGGCCAAGAGATACTTAGGGGAGATGAAAAGAGGGGTCTTGAGAGCAGCTGGAGAGGAGTGGTGGTTGAATATAGTGGGTTGGGAGAGGTGGTGGTTAGAGAAGAGAGCCCGTGGAAAGATAACTACCTGGCACAAGGATAAAGGGCTGACTGGCAGGTGGGAGGTGGAATGGGCCCCAGCACAGCTTTTGCAGGCCAAGTGGAGGGGTGACTGTGATGGTGTGTGCATGTCGTTTTGACCTTTATTTATGCCCTGAGCTGAGTGAGTAGCTGTGAGCACCTGTTACGCATGTGGGAAGCAGAGAGGATTGCATACACAGGTCTGGAGAGTTGCAGAGGCCTGTGCCTGCCTGGAGAGTAAGAGTGAACCTGTTTCTTTCCCTTTTCAAATGTGTCTATGTGAGCAGTGGCCAAGTGGTCACCCCTCTGCTGCAGCCCAGGTGGCAGAGCCATAACTACTCTAGGGCACCCTTATGGCTTATGAATATTTAAAGTTATAGGGATGTGACTTGGTGATGCCATTACCTAATGATCCACTCTCCCTGCTGTTTGTAGTCTTCCAGGTTAATGGACTGCACCTTGTTTTTGCTGATCTACCCTCCTTGCTCCATTAACTTCAGTGTTAATTTCACCAATCCCCACAACTAAGCCTGTGTGTGTGTGTGTGTGTGTGTGTGTGTGTGTGTGGGGTGGTGGTGGTCAACCAGGGTGCTGTAGAGAAATGGAGCCACCTAGGCTGGAATTTGGGAGGTCAAGTTCAAAACCTTCCTCTGCTACCAGTGCCCTGGGTGGCTCTGGGATCACTCTGCTCCCTTTTGGGAGTCAAGGCAGCCTGCAGATAGCTTCCTGTTCTAATGTTCGGTCTAAGGTGAGCAAGCCTCAGCCAGGAAGTCACAGGGTCAGGGTGAGAGGGAAGGACCTTGCCTTCAGCTTCCAGACACTTTGGCTTGGTCAGGCAGCAAAGTGCACTCCTGGGGGGGGGGTGGAGTGCATGGTGCTTGCACACTTGTCCACACAGTTGTTTGTACACACTTGCTTGTACAGTTCTGCAGAAGGAAGGCTAGCAGCTGCTTTTCACCCCCAAAGGAGCAACAAGCCCATCTGCATGGTTTCTTGGGAAGCCATGTGCTCATGCTAGGTGCTGCTGTTTCTTAAACCTTTCTAGAACCTCTTTTGGAACCACTTCAGAGCTTGTGGCCTATACTCTGAACATCCTCACCATGGCTTCTGACCTATGGAGTGACTTTGCTCTTTTGGAAAAATCCAGAGTTGTTAAGAATCTAGTCCTGTGAAGTAGGAATGTTGGAGAAGAGTAGTGGGTACCATTCTGGAGACTGTGATTCTGCAGGCTTCCCACATCTAAAGATATTAGATATCTGGAGATATTTCTAGAACCTATTGGAGGTACAAAAGTCCCATTGGCATGGATGCATGGTCTCTGTGATGAGCTGCAAGAGGGAGCTTGTGAAGGCCCACTTGCCTGTGGAAAAGCCCTGTCACTGCAGTTCTGCCAGGCACTGGTGGCAGTCTGTCTCAGGTGCCCTTGGGAATGGTGCTGGCACTGCTCATTCAACTCATTCTCTTTCAAAGTGCTTTACTGTTCCACTAACCATGGTGAACACTGATTGAGGTAGAAGACACTTAGGAGCAGCCATTCAAATTCTCAGGTTAGAGACCAGAAGCACTTGACCTAGGGACTGGCATCATGTCAGTGCCCTTGCTGCAGAAAGCTAGAGGCCAATGGCAGAGCATGACCTAGATGACTTCCTGAAATACATGGGTGCCCAGATGGTCTTCATTAGAAGACCAACCAAGAGGTAGCGATTAACCACAACCTTCTTACAGGTTGAATTGATCCTTTCAACAAAGATGTATACCTGCCAGGTACTATACTAAGAGCTGCAGGTACAGTGGAATTCAAAACAGATTCACTATCTGTCTGTCTCTGGACCTCTTTCAGTCAGCCTAAGTGCCAGCTGGTGGTGGGTGGCCACTACTATCAGTCTGGAGTGTCATAAAAGCAGAGGGACAAGATGTTGTAACTCCTAGGACACACACACACACACACACACACACACACACACAGAGAGAGAGAGAGAGAGAGAGAGAGAGAGAGAGAGAGAGAGAGAGAGAGAGAGAGAAAGAGAGGCTAGCATGATCTTGGGCTTCTGTGCTTTTTTCCTCCATACTTAGGTCCCTTCAGCTTGAAGGTTTACCTGGGCTCAAATGCTAGCTCCATCCTTTAGTGTCTGTGACCTTAAATAAGTTGCTTAGCTTTTCAAACTCTCAATTTCCTCAGCGTTAAAACTGGCTTAACAACAGGCAATCCTGTTACATAGAAAGGATTGGACTGATGGAGTCCCCAAATGGGTTACATCTATTTCCTGCTTGCCAAAGCAGGACAGAGGAAGGGGCTATTGATGCTTTCAGAATTCAGAGGGAGGATGTCAGGAGGACATTCCTGACTCTTTTAAGTTAGGTTCTGCTTCTCCCCATGCTTGTCAGATCAGCTGTTCTTAGTGTCCAGCTGTGTCCTCATCAGCATGGGTGATCATCCTACCCTACTAATTAACACAAACCCTGTTAATGATTAAATCTAATGACTTTGACTTAGAGGTGGGATGATGGAAAATTCCCTAGCCACAGGATAGAATGAGGGTAGGTTACCAGGAGTAGGGAGGCCAAGGCACCCCTGGGTTCTGGTGTGTTGTTGTAGGTGGCTGGGGGAGCAGATGCCAGCTTTCCTCCTGGGGCTCTCTGCAGGGGAGAGTGGCTGTAAGAGGGGTCATTTGAAAGTTATAGCTTGTTGGAGAGCTCTGAGCCCTAGTCCAGCTCTGCATTTTTTCCAAGGGCTTGCCATCCATCACTGCTGTGGCTGAAGGGACCTGACTCCATGGTTTCCTAGAGTATTTGTGACAATGTACAACTAGCTGGGGGAGGGAGGCTTACAAGGGTGGGAATTCATCCCCAGTTCTGGAGTCTAGAGGTTTCAGGTCAAGGTGTCAGAAGAACCTGGCACCAGAGAAGAGTACTTCCTACCTTTTCCAGCTACTTCCAGATGTTCTTGACTTACGACAGCATAGCTTCAGTTACTGCAACTATCTTTATGTGCCTGCTTTCCTCCTGTGTGTCTCTATATGTCCTCTCCTCTTATAGGGACATAGCCCACCTTAAATTCAAGGCAACTTCACCTGGACACTCAAGCAAGGACAACATCAGTGACTCAGTTGCCTTTCTGAGGTTCTACAGAGAACATGCATTAAGCCTGGCACAGCGAAGGGAAGCCCTGACAGGACATGGGCTAGCCAGTATCTGGACAGCCATCTTATATACTGTACCTGTGCTCAGGATGGCCCAGGAGGCTAGTGACTCTGGGCTTCTATTCTGTCCCCAGAAGTGCTCAGAACCCTGGTGGGCTTGGGCTAGGTCTCAGGTTTCAAAGAGGCCAGGATCCCTTTGTCCCATGAGGCAGCTCCATTGAAATGGGCCTGAGACAGACCTATGAGGAGCCCTGTGCCCCTCTACCAGAAGCCCAGTCTCATTCTCACCATGCCAGACAAACTCTGAGAGCCAGTAGCTGTTTTCCAGGCTGCAGTTCCTTAATGCTCCTCTTCTAAGCTTCTGTTAGCACCCAGGCTCCAGTACATGCTTTTCTCAGGGTCTACATATTCAGTTCTGGGGAAAACAGGTACCAGTGTCCCATGAGATTTAGGGTAAGGGGTGAGGAAAGGGATGGGGCTGGAATGCTGTTCTTTCTCACAAATGCCTCTCTCTTCTTACTGAGACACTCCACTCTACTCCAAGAGTCTTGATCTGGTTGAGGTACCTGGGATCTAGTTTTTTAATAGTCCCTGTATCTCTCCATGTGATTATTTGGGTCCTTTCTTTGACGTCTCTTCTATAGCAGTTTGCTGCCTGTGATAGTTGATCTAGATTGTTTTCTTGGCTGGGTTGTGAACACATCAGGGTGTGTCTGTGAGGGGTCTCCAAACTAACCAATAATTTAATCCACTGATGTGTTCAAAATGTGAACAGAGGGCCTGAAGAGATTGCTCAGCACTTAAGAGCACCTGTTGCTCCTACGGAGGACCTAGGTTTGATTCCCAGCATCCACAGAGCAGCTTACTGTCATCTGTAACTTCAGTTCCAAGGGATGATCCCTTCCTCTGGCTTCTGTGGGAATTAGGCATGTGTGTTGTGCACAGACACATAGGTAGCCAAATACCTATATGTTGTAGAAATGATTTAGTCCCGGCACAGAATTTCTACCCCATCTTATACCATTTTATTCTTGGATAAAAGCCACACACAACCTCTATATTTACAATAAGCCGTAAACAGTACAATAGCTGGGCAGCTGCCTAGTTTCTATGCTACTAGGATTTACTTTCCTATTGATAATGTTTCATTTTGATTGCTCCTGACTCCAATTGGCCCTCAGGGATGCATTCTCTTGACTTCTAACAATGCGGCTTCTCCTCCTTCTGCTTTTGCATGTCTCTTCTCCTCATTGTTCTCCTCTGACCCCAAGCCCTCCACAAACCTAAACCCCACCTATGTCTCTTCTGCCCAGATATTGGCTGTTGGCATTTTTATTTACCAACTGGAAATAAGTTGGGGCCAAGGTGTACTTTGAATTCTATCTGGGACAACCAGGGCTTGGGGCCTCACACTTAACGTTACAATAGATAGCAAAAGACCAAACCTCAACACCCATACACATAAGTCTAAAAATATTTGAATATACTTGTCTTAGTTAGGGTTTCTATTCCTGCACAAACATCATGACCAAGAAGCAAGTTGGGGAGGAAAGGGTTTATTCAGCTTATATTTCCACATTGCTGTTTATCACTAAAGGAAGTCAGGACTTGAACTCAAGAAGGTCAGGAAGCAGGAGCTGATGCAGAGGCCATGGAGGGATGTTCCTTGCTGGCTTGCTTCTCCTGGCTTGCTCAGCCTGCTCTCTTATAGAACCCAAGACTGCCAGCCCGGAGATGGTCCCACCCACAAGGGGCCTTTCCCCCTTGATCACTAATTGAGAAAATACCCCACAGCTGGATCTCATGGAAGCATTTCCCCAACTGAAGCTCCTTTCTCTGTGATAACCCCAGCCTATGTCAAGTTGACACAAAACTAGCCAGTACAATACTCTTGAGAAAGGATGAAAGTGGGAAGGTGAGGCCTGGTCAAGGTAGGTCCCTGTGACATGCCCTTGGGGGCTCCATCTTGCTTTGGCCCCTTCTATTACAGTTTCCTTTGTTTCCTGTCAACATACTCCTGCTTATATGCCCTGCCTCACTGCAGGCCCAGAATCAACAAGGCCTTTGTTTAGGCAGCCATGTTGATGAGACTTCAAGGGTGTAACATCTGTAGGCGACACAGTCTCACAGCAGAGTTTTGTTTCTCAGGCTCTTAAAAGACTTCTGTGCCCTCTCCCTTCCAAAATGTACCATGAACCTTAGCTATAGGAAATGTGTTGTGTAAGTTAGGGTTCGGCTCCACAACTCCACATTTTAATCAATTGGGATTTTCTACAATGGTCTTTGTCTGTTACAGAGAGCAGTTCACGGATGAGGGGTGGGAACTACACTTGTCTGATGGTAAAAGGATTATTTAATTCAAATGTAGTTATGGATTGTGCTGGTTTAGTAAAGTGATGGCTGTAGATTCTCCTCTAAGAGCCACAACTTCTCCAACCCTTGGTAGCTGGCTAGATTTCCCTCTGTTAGTAGGGGGATTTGTTTTATCCAGTCTCAGGAAACCAGGTGCCCCAGGGGGTGGGTGTAGGCTCAACTCTTTTGGAGTCTCAGAGGGTTCCCTGGATTTCTGAAGTCTAACATACTTCTTCGACTTGAAGTATCTAAAGTGAATCAGTTCACATCTGACACTGACAGCTGCTTACTTAGCACCCATATTGTGAGGGGTGCAGAGGTGGAAGCCACCCTCACAGCCCTGGTGAATCCAGTCTGGGGAGGGAGTCCTGAGAATCTACAGGCAATGAGATCTGCAGCAGCAAATGTTGTGTCATGGTCGAAAGAAAAAAGAGGTCTGAGAACACCGAGGACAGAGCAGCTAAAGGAACTGCTTAAGTTTTCAAAGGAGAACAAATTGGAGTTTCCTTCCTTCCTTCCTTCCTTCCTTCCTTTTCTTTCTCTTTTTCAAATGAGTAGGGTTTGAGAGAAGAAGAATGTGAGAATAAGAGGGAGATGGATTGAGGGAGTACGGGGAGATGAGGAAAATGAGCCATAGTAAGGAAGGTGGAAAAGGGGAGACAGATGCCTGGGGCTGCTGGAGCTGTGTTGAGGGTTTGTGGGAGACTGGGATACAGCTTGAAAGCTGTGGGAAGAGATCATTTTCCAATACCAGGGAGAGGATCTGAGGCTCTATGGTGAAAGGGTTTTATTGGATTTGGATATTACCATGGGGGATTTGAACTTAAGAATCCCAGAGCAGAGACACTTAGATATGATGTTTATTGAGCACAGAAGGAGACTCAGCTTCAGGAGGCTGAGTTTTAATGAATGGGATGAGTGTAGACCTTTCATGGAGTCAGATTGGCCCTGGGACAATCCTAATTCTTCTAGTAACTGAGTGACCTTGGGCTGGCGATTTGCTTTTCTGAGCCCATCTCTTTATCTGTTGAATGGGAATAATAATTCCTATATCCTGGCATTATTGCAGGTATCACATGAGATAAGGCCCACAAAATTCTCAGCACTGTTCCTTTCCTATTAACAGTTTGCCAAATGGAACACTCATTATTAAAGAGATAATTACCTTCAGATATTTCAAACCAAATCTTCTGTGCTTTCCTAAGACTGAAGTGATACAAGTTAGAAGAAGAGAGGAGATTCAGCATGGCTCAGAGGGGACTTGCTCACTGGAGCTACCACAGCCTGGAGCATCTTGCCTGTGTTGAAGAGACCTCTAGCTGGAAGTGCTGAAGCAGAAGCTGAGTGACGGAGGAAGGAGGGTAGCTCCTTCTAACTTGGATCCTGCTTTGGGATCCTGAGTGGTTCTAAAACTATGGTGGACGAGTGAAAGATCCTGAATCCACTAAAGGAGAGGGCTCCAGAAACCAGGAGAGCCCAGAGCCAGGCCATATGAATAAATGGTTGTCCTGTCTCCCATTAGGGAAGAGCCTGCTATAGTGCAGGTCTGTGGGGGGTGTCCCATTCTTCCTTCTGCCCCACATGCTGGAACTCTGTACTCTATAACAAAAGTTTGGAAGAGGGGGAAGACTGCATGCCTTTACAAAACCCTGAATCCACCCCATATACAGAAACATTGAGAAGCCCTACTGAACCATGACTTCAGGCTTTCTTACTGTGGCTGGACTTCAGATACTGCAGTCTCTGGGCAGGCAGCTTTCTTTTTCCTCATCTTTCCTCTAACCCTTCAGAAGCTTGAGTGGAGCACAGAGGCCTTCTCAATCCTTCCCAGTGTCCTTTTCTTCCCAGCCACCGTAAGAGGCCCTTATCTGCCATCTTTCTTTATGGTCACTTTCACCAAAGGAGAGAACCTAATCCCTTCCTTATCACTGTTGAGCTAATGGACACTTAGAGTCTCTTTCTGTTCCTTGTTTGCTGGGAAAGGAACGGCCGATTCATCACCCATCTATCCACTTATTCATTTCGCTCAAGAATTCAATTCTAACTAATCCATTGAATTCCATCTGCGCCATATAATCACGATTCAAGGTGCAGGGGGAAAGTAGTGAGTAGGAACAATTGGTTAGTTCCCAGGTTCCATGGAATAGAGATTTTGTTTTTGTTTTTTTGTGGTAAAACATGTACAACCTAGTAAGCAAATATACAAATGAGATGACTTTGAAACACAGCAAGTTTAGGGGTGGTTGATAAGTGTGTGGCGACAAAAGCAACATGTGAGTCGAAGAAGAGTCAGGTAGCCCAGGAGGCTTTCTCCAAGAGCAGAGCATTTGAGCTGAGCCTGGAAGGAGGAGAGGGTGGCAGCTATGCAAACAGCAGTGAGAATGTTCCGGAAGGCATATGCTTACCATCATACCATCAACACCACTTATGAGGCTGGCAATAGACTTAGCAATTAAGAGCACTGGTTGCTCTTCCTTCAGGATCTGAATTCAATCCCCAGCATCTACAAGTTCACAATTATCTATAACTCAGTCTCAGGGTACACACAATGCCCTCTTTTGGCCTCTAAGGGCACTGCATGCACATGATGCACAGACGTACATTCAGGGAACACCTATACACATAAAATAAAAAATAATTAAAAATAATTATATGGACAGGAGACTTGAGCTGGAAAGATGCTGATGTGTCTTTCTCAAAGCCCACAAAGGACACCGGAAGAGGTAGAATCTATTTCTGAGGAGAGTGGAAACAGAGGAGGCTGGGAGACAGATCATGCCTGTCTTGTTTACATAATCTAAACTACAAGTGGGCAGCACTTTATAATCAGCAGGCTGGCTGATAGGATCTTATATGCTCTTTGAGAAGACAACCTGTCCAATACTGAATGGAGGGTGGATCAGAAGAGGAAAAGTAGAAGTACCAGCATTAGGTTAGGTGACAAACACTGGTGTGGAACTGGGAGAAAGGGAGGAATCATTGATCCCTCAGTGTGTAGCTTGGGGATGGAGTGGTGATAGTAAAATAGGAATATGAGGTGCACAAGAATATGAAGTTCAGTGGTAGCAGTGGAGTCATCATACCATAGCACAAGAAGTCTAGAAGTAGGACAAGAGTAAGATGACATCTCCAGAAAGCTCAGGACTTTCTATTTTATGAATCGTTTAAAATATTTTTAATTTGTTGAGAATTTCATACTATGTATTTTAACTATCCACTTTGACTCCTCCCTTAACTTCTCTCAGATCTGCCCACCTCCCTAAGCTCTGAACTTTGTGTTTTCATTAAAAAAAATCCATCAACTCTAATTTATGCTGTCATACAATTTCAAATTTTTCTCTCCCACTGTGTGTCCCAACATAGCTTCTCCAGCTCTCACCTTTTTCTCAGCGCAGGTGGTTGGAAGGTTTAGAAAAGACAGGAAGATAGATTCCTTATCTGTCAAGGGAACAAATCGTAATCTGCCTGTATTAAGTTACTTTTCTTATTGCTGTGAGCAAATTAACCGAAGAGAACAACTTAAGGGGGCCTGGGGAGATCACTCAGTCAGTGGTAAAGTGCTTGTTGAGCCATCATGAAGATGTGAATTTGACCGCCAGAACCTATGTAAGAGGCCAGGTGTGGTGGTGCACACGTAATTTCATTGCTGGGGAAGATGAAACAGGTGGATGGATCCCTGTGCTCACTGGCCAGCCAGCCAGCAAAATAAGTAGGCCCCGTGTCCCAGAGAGATATCCTGTCTCAAAAAACAAGATGGTTGGACAGATCCTAAAGAATGATATCTGAGGTTGATCAGTTGGCTTACCACATGTACACATGTATGCATATATAGACCCTGGGCATCTACACACACACACACACACACACACACACACACACACACACACCCCTTCCACCTCCCACACAAAACAACTTAAGGGAGAAGGACTTGTTTTGGCTTGCAATGTAAGGGGTTATAGTCCATCACAGATGGAAAAACATGGGGAGAACTGGGTTAATGGTGGGAGGAGTTTGCAGTAGAACCCTACTTCCTCTCATCTTAGTGGAACAAGAAGTAGAGAGCATAGAGGAAGTGGGGCTGTGCTATAAAACCCTAATACCATTCCCCAGTGAATCACCTCCTTCAGCAAGGCTCCACTTCCTAAAGGCTCCACAAATCTTTCAAAGCAGCGCTACCTTCTGGAAACCAATTATTCAAATACATGAGCTGATGGTGAAAATTTCACATTCATTGCCTTGTCCTGACATGTGCTCATCTCCTATGGGCTAACATAACAACAATGGGCTACAAGGAAGCTGGGGAAATATAGTCATCAGCTGTATGGGAAAAATGGCTGGGTCAATGTATTGGAGGTCAGGATCAGGTCACATTCATTGTGGACAGACCCTAAGAGTAATGGTGATGGAAGGGAAGGAAGCTGTGGACAGAGTGAAAGATTCTTGAGTTTAAGGTTCTGACGGTTATTGTACCAGCACAGGTGGAGGTACAGAAATCAAAGACTTGAGCAGCCTGGGCACTGGAGAAGCGATTTGCACAAATGGTGAAGATGACCAGAATGACAGGAAATGACACAGAAATGAAGACAAGGCACTGAGATCATCAGCAGAGAGGAGAAGCTGTGGTCTAGGCTTCATGGAAGAGAGACTTTGAAGGAGGAAGACTTCGTTTAAAGCAGCAATGGGAACATAAAGAATGTCTCTTTCCAACACTGGGCCCTGAGCTAGTCAGTGGCTAAGAGAGAAAGCAGTTTCCACTTGAGCAGCTGCAGGAGTTGTAGGGAATCTTAAAATGTTATCTAAGATGATGAGATAGGACACTTAAATAAGGCATTGGGAACTTAAAGCATTTTTTCAGAAATCTTAGAGGGTACAAGAAAGCGGAAGGGATGGGGCTGAGGACTGGGTGGGGTTGGGGACTGGCAGAACCAGGTGGAATAGGGGTCTGGACAGTAGGCATTTCTTGAGGCTTTGACTTGGTCCAGGTGATGACTGGTGTCAATATCAGAGGCATGGTAGCAGTAGTGTACCTTACTCTAAGAGTCATCAGGACACTGTGTAACTTTGAGCATCTGCGTAGATGGCTTGGATATCTCAGGCAGGTGATTCCCAAAGGAGCAGGATATATATGGGAGCAGAACAATCAGTGGTCTCCAGAATGTCTTCATCACAGATCCCGTGACTGTTAGGGTCCATGGGCAATGGGGAATTAAGATTGCAGATGGAATTATGTTGCCAATCAGCTGCTCTTAAAAATAAATAAGGAGACTGTCTTCCATTACCCAGATAGGTGAAATAATCCCACAGGTCCTTCAATGTATATGAAGGAGCCAGCTGGATTGATGGCAATGGAAACCATGGGCTAAGCATTGTGGGTGGCCACTCAAAGATGGAAAGTGCCAGGAAGCAGATGGTCCTTGAAAAAGGGATGTAGTTCAGCAGAATCTCACTGATTTCACCCCAGTGAGACACACCAGGGGCTTAGGAACTGTAGAGGTGAAAATAAATATGTGTTCTTTTAAGCCAACAAGTCTGTGGTAATTATAAACTAATATGAGATGAAAGGCTTCTCTCTTCGATGACTGCCACCTCCTGCAGGCTGCAGTGTTATGACAGCTGGGCAGAGGAATGGTTGTTAGTTTTATGAGGCTGCATTTCATGAGGGGTGGAGTTGGTGCCTTAACAGCTGTGCCCCTCAATAGCTTTGCATCATGTCTTTATGCCTTTAGTGAAGAGGGTGAAAGCTTGGATGGGGATCCCCTCCCCTCTCTTTGCCTCCTCTCTGCTGTTTGATTCTTTGATTAGTGGCTTATGCAGGAGGAGGGTGAAGAGATCCCTTTGGATCTCAGTGGCACTTTCTAGTTTTATAGGAAAAGAGAGTTTAGGGCACTGTGGTTTGTTGATAATGGTCTGGCCATTAAGAAAATGAATACCTTGCCTCCTTTCTGCTACCATTTTCTGGTGTTTCTCCATTGTCTGGGCTCAAGCATGGAGAGTGATAGGCCATGGTCCTCCCTGTAGCCTCAATGGTGAAAGACATTCCTTGGGACCCAGGACTCCTATATATTTTGATAGCAAAAGTTCTAAAGGTTTCTGAGGTGTAGCTATACAAGTGAAGATGAGGCTGAAATAAAATTGCCCCAACTCCATGTGGAGACACAGTGGCAGACTGTGCTAGTCTGTAGCCACTGATTGTTCTTTTGGATTTGAACTGCTTTTAGGACCTTAGAATGAACCATGGAGGGATGTTCCCAGCATTCTATCTACTCTTGGGCAAGTGTAGCTTACAGGTCAACTTTAGCCCTCATACCTTCCCCTCTTTACTTCTTCCCTTTCCTGTCTTCCCTTCCTCTCTGCTTTCCTTCTCTTTGTATTAGGGCTATAGCTAAGGGTCCTGTCAGGTAGGTGAGCTATCATTGAGCTACACCCTCAGACAAAAGACAGTATTTGTTTTTTGAGTTTGAGTTCTTAGATACATGTGATGGTAACTGAAACCACCACCACCACCACCACAACCACTACAACAAAGTATGCTCATGCCTAGATACTTTTAAAGATGAAACTAGAAGCCATTAGGATACATATTCTTTTCTAAATCAGGGAATATGAATTCAGATTTAACAACCATGTAGTATCGAGGAAGGCCACTAGAGGGAGCATGGACCTAGGAAACTGGCAGTCACTAGCACAGAGTGAGGAAATGGAAAGACTTGGTGACCAAGCTCCATTACTGGATAAGTTTTTTTTTTTTTTTTTTTTTTTTTTTCCTTCAAGACAGGGTTTCTCTGTGTAGCCCTGGCTGTCCTGGAACTCACTTTGTAGACCAGGCTGGCCTCGAACTCAGAAATCCACCTGCCTCTGCCTCCTGAGTGCTGCTGATAAGTTGTAAAGGACACGGTTAAATTTTTAAGGGATATTGCCCATGCTCTGAGAAAACATACCACATAGTTATTAAGAAGACAAAACTCCTTCTAGAGAGAATTTGTCACTAAGCAGATCAAGTTATACTTACATTAGAACTAAAGGGGAAGAAACATCCAGACTGTAGACACCACAAGGTCATAGATGAGTCAATGTGTTTGCTTCCCCACCCCAGTGTAAAGTCATACTCCAAACAGCCCCCCTTTGGGAGATTTTTAGCCCTACAGGTTTAGTTCACATGAGGAAGCCAAGGCTTTCTCTCTTCCCTTATACTACCTCATTTCTGCCCCATGGCTTCTGGCACAAGCAAGATGATTTTTGTTGAGCTTGGAGCTTCTGCACATGTTTGAAACACACGAGAAGGCTGTCTTTGAGATACTTTCTATCGTCTTGTCCATTTTAACTGCCAGGCTAAGCAAGGCAGATTCCTAACCTAAGCCTCTGAGCATCCATGATAACTACAGGGGGAACATGCAGAGGCATGCAAACCTCACAGAGTGTGGCTTCAGGCTTCCTTGCAGCCACTCAAGGGGTGCTATGGCTCCTCCCTTTTAAACATTGTGATCTTGCACCTTGAAGTATATTAAAGATTTCCTTGGCACCTCTTCCCTTACACCCAAAATCTCTTAAAGATAGTTCAGGGTACACGGCTGCCTTGGGACATGAGAACATACTGAATTTTGTGGTGTGGAGTTGGTGCCACTGTATCCCATATATCCTTGCTGCTCTGACTTGGAAGAAAGATAGATCCACGAATTATTTGAATTAAGTGCAGCCAGTCTTCTGTCTTTGGGGAAAGGCCTTCTACCTGAGCAAACTCTCTTTCTCAACTCAGGTCTGTGAGGTCTCATCATTCTGGTATGCTGTCTCAGGTAGGAAGAGGAGAGGCTGGGGCATCTGTCTCTACTTTGGAAGCTTAAATTTGAGAGTACGTTTACTCTTTTTCTTTGAATCCTAATGACTTAGCATCTATGACAATGTGGAAATTTTCTTTCATGCCCATACAAGGAAATCACAGAGCCTTTCAAGTTGAGTGGGCAAATGAGCCTGAAGTGGTGGGGGCTGGAGCTCTGGCATGTGGGAGCTGGATGCTCTTAAGAAAGGAGAGGTTCCGAAGACTGGCCCTACCTAGATCTCTTTGCAGTAAAACTCTTTAGCTAAGAATAAGCAGTTAGGAGAACAAGAAATTAGGAGATGGAGAAAATTTTAAATTTCATTTCCTTGTATTTTAATTTTATTTATTTTTTGAGACAAGGTTTCTTCGTGTAGTTTTGGCTGTCCTGGAACTTTCTCTGTAGACCACACTGGCCTAAAATCTCATAGAGCTCTGCCTGCCTCTGCCTCCCAAGTGCTGGGATTAAAGGGATGCACTACCACTGTCTGGCATATTGTAATTAAAAATTAACTTATTCTTCTATACAATACATCCTGACTACAGCTTCCTCTCCTTCCACTCCTCCTAGTCACTCCCTCAGATCAACTCTTCACTGGTCTCCTCCAGGAAAAGAGCAGGCTTCCCAGGGGCATCTATTAAATATAGAACAACAAGATGCAATAAGACCAAACAGAACCTCATATCAAGACTGGGTGAGGCAACCTAGTAGGAGGAGAAGGGTCCCAAGATCAGGCACAAGAATCAGAGACACTTCCATCCCCACTGTCAGGAATCCCTCCCCAAATACCAAGCTAACAAACATAACATATATGCAGGGGACCTAGCACAGACCCATGTAGGGTTCGTGCTCTCCCAGTGTCCTCCACCTGTCTGGTTCTCATTCTTCTTCTCCCTCCTTTTCCACCAGGGTTTCCAAGCTTTGAAGGGAGGGACCCAATGGAGACCTCCAATCTGGGCTTTCTCTCCACCTAATATTTGGCTGTGGGTCTCTGCATCTGCAACCATCAGCTTCTGGAAGAAGCCTTTCTGATGACAACTGGAGTAGATAGTAATCTATGAGTATAGGAGAACATCACAGGGAGTCATTTTATTGATATTTATTTATTTAGCAATTGTGTTTGGTTCTACTCTAGGTCTCTGGGCTATCCAGTCCTGGTCATTAGACAGTGTTAGGCATGGGCTTCTGCTTGTGACATAGGCCTCAAATTAGACCAGTCATTGATTGGCTTCTCCTGCAAGTTTTGTGCCACCTTTTCCTCAGCACATCTTGCAGGCAGGACAGATTGTAGTTGAAGGTTTTGTGGCTGTGTTGGTGTTCCAGCCCTAACCACATGAAACCTTGCTTGATGTGGGAAAACTCTACTAACTAAAGTTGAAGTCCACTATGACTGGATAGCCTCTGTGCTTGGCGCAATATGGGAGACTCCCTTTATTAGCTGGACTTCTCCTTGAACCTTGTCTGGGGAATTCTAAGCTCCCATATATGCCTCTACATGAGTAGTGTCACGTAGCCTTAGTTAGATTACAAGATCAATTTTGTTTCTTCTGATAAGACCCTGTTCAGCCAGCACCTGAGGTTCCTAAAATGCTTCTCCATGCTAGTGAGGCATTTTTGTACTCTAAGCCAATGACCTTTGCCCATCCTGGATGTTCCTACCCTCGATTCCCTTAAACTTTATAAGCCTTGAATAAAGTTGATCTGCCTCCTGATAGCGGGGGCAACCCACAGCTTGGTTACAGAAGATGGAGGGTCAGACTCCATATCCTCCATTACTAGGAGTGCTTGCTACGGTTATCCTTGTAGATCCAGGCAGTTTTCACTGCACTAAGTTTCCACATTGTCCCCAAATGCCCCCTAATTCCAATTGTCTCTCCATGTCCTCTCTCCATCCTTCCTCCTATTTCTATCTTTACCTGCCTCAGTTCACCCACAAAATCTATTCATTTCCTTTCCAGGGAGATTCATGCAGTCCCCCACTAGAGCTCTCCTTCTTACTTAGCCTCTCTGGGTCTGTGGATTGTAGCATGATTATCTACTTAACAGCTAATGTCCACTTTGAGTACATCCCATGTTTATCTTTCTGTGTCTGAGTTACCTCACTCAGGATTGTTTTTTTCATTGATTTACCTGAAAACTTCATGATGTCATTTTTTTTTTAAACTACTGAGTAATACTCCATTGTGTAAATGTACCACATTATTTGGTTGAGGGACATATAGGTTGTTTCCAGTTTCTGATTGTTATGAATAAAGTTGCAGTGAACATGGTTGAACAAGTGTTCTGTGGTGGGAAGGAGCATCCTTTGGGTATATACCCAAGAGTGATATAGCTGGGTCTTGAGGTAGATTGATTCCCAGTTTTCTGAGGAAACATCATATTGATTTCCACAATGGTTGTACAATTTTGCACTCCTCCAGCAATGGAGGAGTGTTCCCTTTGCTGCACATCCTCACCAGCATGAGTTGTCACTTGTGTTATTGATCTTAGCCATTCTGACAAATGGCTATTCTGTAAGATGGAATCACAAAGTAGTTTTGACTTGAATTTCCTTGATGGCTAAAGATGCCAAACATTTCTTTAAGTGTTCTCAGAATTTTGAGATTTCTCTATTGAGAATTCTCTGTTTAGATCTGTACCCTATTTTTACATTAGATTATTACTATTTTGATATCTAGTTTTTTGAGTTCTTTACTCATTTTGGATATTAGTCCTCTATCAGATGTGGAGTTAGTGAAAATCTTTTCCCTTCTGTAGGCTGCAGTTTTGACCTATTGACAATTTTCTTTGTCTTCATGAGGTCCCATTTATTAATTGTGGATCTTAGTGCCTATGCTATTGGTGTTCTCTTCAGTAAGTTGTCTCTTGTGCCAATGCATTCAAGGCTATTTCCCACTTTCTCTTTCTTTTGGGTTCATTGTATCTGGTTTTATATTGAGGTCTTTGATCCACTTGCATTTGAGTTTTGTGCAGGGTGATGATATGTATGTATTTGCACTCTTCTCCATGCAGACATCCAGTTATATCAGCACCATTCGTTGAAGATGCTTTCTATTGCTGTATGAATTTATGTCTGGGTCTTCAATGTGATTTCTTTGACCAATATGTCTGGTTTTTTTTAATGACAATACAATGTGGTTTTTATTGTTATAACTCTGTAGAACAGTTTGAAATCAGTTAAAACTACCTCCAGAAGTTTTATTATTGTTCAATATTGTTTTTCCCCTCCATATGAAGGTGAGTATTGTCCTTTCAAGGACTGTAAAGAACTGTGTTAGAATTTTGATGCAGAGTGCATTGAATCTGTAGATTATTTGTGGTAGGATGACCATTTTTACTATATTAATCCTACTGATCCATGAGCCTGGGCGATCCTTTTGTCTTCTTATATCTTCTTCAATTTCTATTTTTGAATCTGGACTCACAAACCAAAATCTTTCACTTGCTTGATTAGAGTTATCCTGAGATATTTTATATTATTTGTAGCTATTGTGAAAGGTGTTGTTTCTATGATTTCTTTCTTATTCTGTTTGCCATTTGTACATAGGATGACTACTGATTTCTTTCTTTCTTTCTTTCTTTCTTTCTTTCTTTCTTTCTTTCTTTCTTTCTTTTCTTTTCTTTTTTTAGTTATTCTGATGCAGGCACTTTGCTGTAGGTGTTTATCAGCTGTAGGAGTTCCCTGGGGTCATTTATGTATGTTACCATATCATCTGCAAATAAAGATACTTTGACTTGTTCCTTTCCAATTTGTATCTCCTTGATCTTCTTATAGAGAGAGTAGACAGCTTAGTCTTTTTACTGATTTTAGTGGAATTGCTTTGAGTTTCTCTCCATTTAATTTGATGTTGGCAATACACTGTAAATTGCCTTTATTATGTTTAGGTATGTCTCTTGTATCCCTAATCTCTTCAGGTCTTTTATCATGAAAGGGTGTTGGATTTTGTCAAAGGCCTTTTCTGTGTCTAATGAGGTGATCATGTGTGTTCTTTCATTCAGTTTGTTTGTATGGTGGATTATACAGACTGATTTTATTTTTTTTTTAAACCTTTAAAAAAGATTTATTTATTTATTTCATGTATGTGAGTATACTGTAGCTGTACAGGTGGTTGTAACCCTTCATGTGGTTGTTGGGAACTGAATTTTACGGACCTCTCCTTGCTCCGGTCAACCCGGCTTGCTCAGTCCCTGCTTGTTCTGGCCCAAAGATTTATTTATTACTATACATTAGTACACTGTAGCTGTCTTCAGACACACCAGAAGAGGGCATCAGATCTCATTACGGATGGATGGTTGTGAACCACCATGTGGTTGCTGGGATTTGAACTTAGGGCCCTCGGAAGAGCAGTCAGTGCTCTTACCCGCTGAGACATCTTGCCAGCCTCAGACTGATTTTCACATGTAGAAACAGCTCTGAATCTATGGGAAGAAGCTTACTTGATCATGGTGGGTTCTCTTTTTGATGTGTACTTGGATTTGGTTTGTGAGTATTTTTGCATCTATGTTCATAAGGAAAATTGGTCTGTAATTCTTTGTTGATTCTTTGTGTGGTTTGGATATCAGAATGACTGTAACCTCATAAAATGAGTCAGGCAATGCTGTTTCTATTTTGTAGAATAATTTGAGGAGTATTGGCATTATTTTTTCTTTGAAAGTCTGATAGAATTCTGTGCTAAAACTTTCTGGCTCTGTGCTTTTAATGACATCTTCTATTTCCTGAGGGGTTATAGGCTTATTAAAATTGTTTATCTGATCTTGATTTTACTTTGGTAAGTGGTATATAGAGAAAATTATCCATTTCTTTTAGAGTTCCCAATTTGGTGGAGTGTAGGTTTTTGAAGTATATCCTTATGAATCTTTGGATATCCTCGGTGTCTGTTGTTATGACCCCTTTCATTTTTGATTTTGTTAATTTGGATTTCTCTCTGTCTTCTAGTTAGTTTGGATAAGGGTTTGCCAATGTTGTTGATTTTTCTCAAAGAACCAACTCTTTGTTTCATTAATTTTTTTGTATTCTCTTTCTTTCTACTTTATTGATTTCAGCCTCAGCTTGATTATTTCCTGCTGTCTATTGCTCTTGGGTGTGCTTGCTCCTTTCTGTTTTAGAGAGTTCAGGTGTGGTGTTAAGTTGCTAGTATGAGATCTCTCCAATTTCTTCATGTAGGGATGTTTGTGCTATGAACTTTCCTTCTAGTACTGCTTACATTGTATCCCATAAGTTTGGGTATGTTGTGTATTCATTTTCATTGGATTCTAGGAAGACTTTAATTTCTTTCTTTATTTCTACCCTACCCAGTAGTTATTTAGTTTCCATGAGTTTGTAAGCTTTCTGTTGGTGTTGAAATCCAGCATTAATTCATGGTGGTCTGATAGGATGCAGGGAGTTATTTCTGTTTCTTTTATCTGTTGAAATTTGTTTTGTGTCTGAGTATGTGGTCAATTTTAGAGAAAGTTCTGTGAGGAGCTGAGAGAAATGTGTTTTTTTTTTTTTTTTTGAGTTTGGGTGAACTGTTCTGTAAAAATAGGTTGCATCCAATTTGATTCATAACACCTGTTAGTTCCAGTTTTTATTGTTTTAGTTTTTGTCTGGATGACCTGTCCATGATGAGAGTAGGGTATTTAAGTTTCCCACTATCAGTGTGTGAGGGTCAATTTGTAATTTAAGCTTTAGCAATGTTTCTTTTACAAACATAGGTGCCCTTGCATTTGGGGCAAGAATTGAAAGGTCACCTTTGTAGATTTTTCCTTTGAGGAGTGTGAATTGTCCTTCTCCATCTAGTTTGTTTGCTATTAGAACACCTACAGCAGCTTACTTCTTAGGTTAATTTGCTTGGAAAATCTTTTTCTAGCCCTTTACTCTGAGATAATTTCTATCTTTGATGTTGAGGTATGTTTCTTGTATGCAACTGAGGGGTAGATCCTGTTTTCACATCCACTCTGTTAATCAGTATCTTTTTACTGGGGAACTGAATCCATTGATATTTAGATATAGCAATGATTGTTAATTTCTGTTATTTTGATGTTGTTGTTGGTGTGTATACTTCACTCCTTTTGATTTTGTTGGTGTGAGATTATTTATTTCCTGTGTCTTCATGGGTTTAGTTAACCTCCTTGGGTTGGAGTTTTCCTTTTAGTACCTTTTGTAGGGCTGGTTATGTAGATAAATGTTGTTTCAATTTGGCTTTATCATGGAATATCTTATTTCCTCCATTTATGGGGACTGAAAGTTTTGCTGGGTATACTAGTCTGGGCTGGCATCTGTAATCTCTTAGAATCTGCAGCAATATGTCCAGGCCCTTTTGGTTTTAGAGTTCCCATAGAGAAATCAGATGTAATTCCAGTAGGTCTCCCTTTATATGCCAGTCTTTTCCTTGCAGTATTTAATATTCTTTCTTTGTTCTGTACATTTCATGTTTAGATTTTCATGTGGCAAGGGGGCTTTCTTTTCTGACTCAACCTATTTGGTGTTATGTCTGCTTTTTATACCTTTATAAACGTCTCCTTCTTTAGGTTAGGGACATTTTTTTTCCTGTGATTTTGTTGAAAATATTTCCAGGGCTTTCTAGTTGGAACTTTCTCCTTTCTCTACTCCTATTTCCATTAGGTTTGGTCTTTCTGTTAGGTTTGGTGTGCCAGATTTCCTGGATGTTTTGTGTCAGGAATTTTTTTTTCTTTTGAGTTATTTCTTTGAGTGGTATATTCATTTGTTCCATAGTATCTTCTCAATGCCTGAGATTCTTTCTTCCATCTTGTATATTCTGTTGGTGAAGTTTGCCTCTGCAGTTTCTGTTCAAATTCCTAATTTTTTTTCTAGAATTCCCTTAGTTTGTGCTTTCTTTATTGTGTCTATTTCCATTTTCATTTCTTGAATAGTTTTATTTGTTTCTTTCAACTTCTTGTTTTTTCTTAGTTTTCTTTAAGGGATTTATTTATTCCTCTAGTTTTTTTGTTTGTCTTTTCCTGAGTTTCCTTAAGGGATTTATTCATATTTTATTTAAGAACTACTATCATCTTCATATAGTTGGTTTTAAGGTCTTTTTCTTGTGCCTCATCTGTGTTGGAATATTCAGGGCTTGCTGTAGTAGGATGGCTGTAGTGGTGACACACTACTGCCTTGCCTGTTGCTGATTGTGTTTCTATTCTGGTGTCTATGCATCTGGCTTTTAGGTGATTAAAGGTCTTGGTGCTGATTTCTGAGTTTGTCTTTGTTGGATGGATGCTTTGTTCCTTGTTTTGTTTCGTCTCTAATCTTCTGGCAAGTGTGGCCTGTGATTGGGCAGAGGGTTTCAATCTGAATTGGGGGCTAGATTTCTAGCAGTCTGAGTGGCTTCTGGTTGAGCAGGGGCTCTCTGATTGAATTGGGATCTGAGATAGGGTGAAGAGGAGAGGGGATTGAAGATAGGGTGGGAGTCACTGAGAGAGCTGGGGAGGTCCATGGGTCGGTTGTCTCTTGGACTTCTGGCTGCTGGTGTGGCCTCTGGTTGAACAACTGTGTTTTAGTTTAAAAGAGAGTGTACTTGAATTCTGTTTTTTTGTTTCTTTTGAAATTAAAAGGGGACTTATGGCTAAATTTTAGGGGGTTTTGGGCCACTAGTGTTGAGTTGTTTGCTGTTTTATTACTGCTACATAGGGTTTATTTTGTAATCCTCAAGTGAGCTGTGTTGAGTAGAGCTACTGACCTGATGAGGCAGAGGCGGAAGTGGAGGTGGAGGTGGAGGCAGTAGAGCCTAAGGCACTGTGCATTTCTGGAACCAATTCCTGTCTCATTTAGATCTGCCTCAGAGGCCCTGGGGCTCACAGTTACCTGGCTCTCTGAATGTCCAGGAGGATACAAAGCACGAGGGTGAGAATATTTATTCCCTTTTTCCAAATGAAAGTGGGGATACCAACTAATTTTTAAAAAAGATTAAATGAGTAAATACAAGCAAAGCATTCAGAAATAGAGACAGACCAATGGGTCGTTTTCTTAGATATTTTATCACAAATGGCCAAATATTAAAAGTGCGGACTGCTCTGATGCTGACCTTTTCATCCATCCTGCAGGTTTACTCATGAATAGGAAAAGAGTATAGAATAATGCTCTGTGTTGGGGCCTTTTCCTCCTATGCATCCCTTCTTCACAGGAGTACCAGAGGGGAAGGGGGTTGTGGTGGTGGTCCAGATAAGGTACTTGTTTGCTTGCAGCTTTTTTTCAGCTCTGCCTCTGTGATTCAGGAAGTCAGCAGGGGTAAGGCGAGTGAACAGTACAGTAAGGAAAGAAGTGAACAAGGGTACAGTAAGGAAAGTCCCTTATCCTGTGGTTTCTTATCCAGGAAGTTACACATTTCAGGTTTATTGGCACAGTTGCCATATCATAAACTTTGGCATCAGGAAGATTCTGGATTGGTCTTTCTGCCTTGTTTGGTAGATAGTTACAGCTGAGTATCAGGAAGATTGAAGAAAGGTCTTCCTACTCTGGAGAAAAGCCAGAAGGGAAAGAGGTGATTTTTATGGGGTTTAAGATTTGAGCAGGTTTCTTCCAGACTTTTCTCAGCCAAAAGAGTACCAACCCTGCAATGCAGAAGCTTAGTTGCTCTGTTAATCTCTTGAGCTTCCTTTCATGTAAGCTGGGGGTAGGATGCTGGAGAGCAGTGATGCCTCTCATCCCTACTCTTGCATAGGCAGTCTTCTTTTCCTGTGTTTTCATTTCTCCATGTTTTGTATGCATTCATAGTGAAAACTGCTTAGGGTTGCAGGAAAGTCAGAGCAAATTAGGTAGGCAGGTCTGATGGGCACTTGGTGGATGTTAGCTGTGTGGGTTAATAAGAAGTCCTGACAGATGAGGCTATGGGAATCCTGAAGAGAGATGAAGGCAAGAGAGTACAGGATGGGATCTAGGATTAGATACCAAACAGTTCAGAAAAGGAGCAGGGAGATTGAATAATCAAAAGTGGCAAAGAAAATTAGTGAGGAGAAGATTCTAGAGGAAATAGTTGCTTCCAGTCTTTCAGAGCTAGAGTAGAAAAGCCAGAACTAAGAAGGCCATGAGGCCTGTTGCTGTATGTGGCCTTTGGGAGAGCAACTATAATGGGCTGGTGTGTGGGAGCAGGTAGGCTATGGTGAGTAGGAAAGGAGGTTGTCTATATTGGAGGAACAGATGGATGACAAGGATCAAGTTTTTGCAGAGGTTGTTTTGGATGGGGAGACTTGACTGGGCTTGTAAACTGAGGGTTGTGTGTGTGAGAGGTTTGGTTTATTCTATTCTAAAAGGATAGAGTAGCTAAAGAGAAATCCAACCTAACCCTAACCTTTCCTTTCCCCGGTCTGACAAAGCCAGCAGAGAGCCGGGTTTAGGTTGCAATACTTTAATGTAAGACATCAAAGGGCAGACTGAGAGGTGGTGGTCAGATGAGCAGAATGTGGCTGATGAAGGCACCACCTAGCATGGGACTTAGTGGTTAGGTGTTTTTGTCTTCATGACTTCGTGATACGACTGGCACCAGAGATTATGTCTTCTGCACCAGTTACAAATCCTTCAATTATTTTACCCAGTTCTTCCTCCACTGTCTGGCTTGACTTGGTCAGATTTTCCTCTGAGGTGGTTGCTGTAATTTGAAGATAGAAATGTCCAGTTACAGTGGGTTCCCATTCACACCTCCATCCTCCCATCCCAACAGCTTCCTGCAGTGCTGGCAGTTGGTTTACACTTAAAATTTGTCCTTCTAGGACTTCTTTTTCCTTTGTAGAGCCTCCTATTTATACAAGCTACTGTCTGCCCTGTCTTCCTCTGCTTACCACCTCCCAAGACATCTTCCTTCTTCCCTGGCTCATACCAGCTGAGGTGGTGGGTCTTGTGGTCTCTTCCAGCTGAGATGACCCGCTCCTGAGCCCATCCTGGGCCTCTTGATTCTCTGGCTTGGTAGATTCTATCACCACATTATCTTTGGAAATCAGCTCTTCTCTGAAGATGGAAGGCTCCTTGGAAAGGTCCTTACTGGAAGTACTCTCCTCACTGGTGTAGCTGGTGGGAGTGGACTGGGCAGCTGGAACTAAGGACATGTAGGGAGTGAGGGGCAGAGAAATCTGGGAGAAAAAGTGTCTCTTCACATGGTGCATTAGTGTTGAGTAATTGCCTAACTGATCTACAGTAGCATTGGGGTTCTATGCTAGCATTTATCTTCCTGAGCTCCTCAAAGGCATGAATTAGATTTCTAATGATACGATTAAGAATTTCTGCTACTTCAACCCCAGGAAAACCCACCTTCTTGATTAAGAGACATTTGTAAACACCTCACCCTTTGCTTGACTTACATGAGAAGCTTCTTAACCTTGGTTCTTCCTTCTGAACACCAAGTGTTTTTCTCTTTTAGCTTCTCAGAGTTTTCCCAGGTTAATTTGGGAAAATAGCTCATGATTAAACAATCTTTACAATGCATCTTCAAATCTGAGCCCATCAATGCTTAAGTTTTTTTTTTTTTTTGGGCTGTGTAGTACAGTGCCTATAACTGAAGAGACCCCTCCCCCCCTGCTCCCACTTGTCTTTGGGTGAGCTGAAATATTACCTGTCAGCTCTTGGGTATGAAATGCTGTCCCCATTCCAATTTCCAATGACTATATAGCATAAGTGCTATACAAAATGTTCCTACCCCCCAGATTTATGGCCCATCAGTGCAGCAGGCAGAATTAAGGCCAACAGCATGAGGAACTGTTTGTTCACTTTCTCCTAACATCATTTACTCTCTAGTCTTTTGCTACCAACAATTAAGAGATGCTCTCATGAGACTTACTGGCATCTGTGGGCTGAGTCTTCATTTGAAGTTCATCTTTGGACCCTGAGGAGAGAAGATAAAATCTCCAGAGATCTCAAGACAAGTAACATGTGAACTGGTCATTTGTAGTTACCTCATTGCAGCTTCCTCAACCTCCCTTACTCTTTGTGGTTTGTTTGCTTTAGATAGGGTTTTGCTTAGTAGTTCTGCTTCTGCTTCCTGAGTGTTGGAAATGCAGGTGTGCACCACCATGCCTAGCTAGTCCCTTATGTTTCTCTTCTCTACACTTCCCTTAGCATTTCTAAAATACTATATAATATTTTTAGTATGTTTATTTTTTCTTCTTTCTCTAATGAAATTTCAATGATGACAGATCTTTATGTAAGCTGTTAGTGTATTCTAAGTTCCTGGAACTATATGGTACAGAGTGAGTGCTATGGATAGCACTTGATGTGGTGTGTGCATCTTGCTCTCATTGTACCAAGGGAGCTAAGGATGTCTAAAGCAGTGATTTTACTTGGGTTGTGCTGATCAAGCCTCTGGTGATAGGATCTAACAGAATCTCTGTTGACTGATAGTCTGCCCTGTTATGGGTTCAGTCTAGCCTCTGAACCCAGCCTTGGTTTTCTGGGTTTCTGGACTCATGAGCTATATGTCTTCATGCCCACATCCAGCTGTGGCTTTTTCATTCCATGTCTTATCATCTTTCCACAAGGGTGGCAATTTTGCTTACCTGACAGCCCATGGCCTGTAGGAGACTAAGGAGAGCAGAAAGAAAGGTGCACTTACCAGGCAGGAGAGCAAGAGAGGTGGCAGCAAGACTGACAAATAGCAGGACAGTGAAGAATTTCATGGTGGCACTGGAACAAGGTCAGCTTTCCCTGGGAAGCAGAGTAGAATGCTGGAGTAGCAGTCTTGCTGGGGCTTTATTTATTTTGGGGTAAGGATGCTGGACAATAGTTGGAGATTAGACCAGGAAGCAAGCCAGGCTTCCCCTCCAATTCCTATTCAGACTACATTGGGTTTTGGGAATTGGTGTTTCTGGGAAATGAGTTGGCAAGAAAGTAAGGCCCCCAGCCTTCCCTTTGGCCTAGCTACTGCCATGGTGTGCCAGCCCCAGGTGCCATCTCTTTGTACCTTTGGGATAACTTCCTGAGTAGACTCCCATCCTTAATGTTACCCATTACTGGTATTATTTTTACAGTTTCCCATCTGATTATTTAATTATTATCTGTTTCCTTCAGAAGAGTGAAACTTCTGTGATGCTGGGATTATTCTTGCTTTTCTTGGGTTTTCCAGTACCTCTCTAGCAGCTGGCTCATACTTGGGTCCAGAAAATATTGCTTATATGACTGAATCAAGGAAAGACCAGATGGTCCTCCAGGGTGCAGATAATCCTCCACATCAGTTCAGGAATGGAGGAGTGAGGCAGGTTCAGGTTCAATTCCATCTGCTAGGTTTGCTCATATAGGATTAATAATATTTGGGAAGTTATTTATTAATCAAGAAACTCATATTTAAGTCATGAGGTGGCTTCTACCAAGCACATATTTGTATGCATGTCTTCCTTCATTAGTGCAGATTTACTATGGAAAATAAAGGGCTTCATTATGGCACACCATATTACCTTCTCTGGTCCCTTTCCATCCTGAGAGTTCCTTTTCTTTTTCCAATTAATTTCCCTTTTCTTCTTCTTCTTCTTCTTCTTCTTCTTCTTCTTCTTCTTCTTCTTCTTCTTCTTCTTCTTCTTCTTCTTCTTCTTCTTCTTCCTCTCTCTCTCTCTCTCTCTCTCTCTCTCTCTCTCTCTCTCTCTCTCTCATATAGCTAATCTATTATATATCTGTATTTTTCTTTTTTTTTGAGACATGGTCTATCAAATAGCCTTGGCTTGGTATATATGTATATGTATGTATGTATGTAAGTTTAGAAAAAGTTTATTTAAAGTAGACCACTCTAATTCTGCCTCCAGAATCTAGTGACTTTAAATAGAGCAGTAGGATGTCTGAGGAAGCCTCTGGAAAGGAGATGGGGGGTAAACCTAGGATTAATGTCTCATTCTGGCTTAGGAATTGAACTAGTTTCTTTCTTCATCAGAGGTTTTGATGATGTCTATGAAACCTCCCTCTGGATCATCTCCAGACAAGAAAGGTCTGCTGCATCCCAAGATATCTCTTAGGTGCATGCTTGCTGGACACAGGATAAAGTCCAGCCTTCAGAGCAAGGAGAGCTTGGGCTGTGCCAACCAGTGTGAGTCTTCCTTCTCTTGAGAGGAAGCTCCAAGGCCTTGTCTTGTCTTCCTCTTGCTACATCTGGGATCTCCTTAGGCAAGATGAGGTAGTAAAGGAAGTTTGTTTTGGGTTGCCTCTCACCTCCCTTCCTGTCTGATTTCTTCTCACCAGCATTGATCCTTCCATGGCCTATGGAAGTTACAAACAGGAGGGGACAGGTGAAGACATTCACAGGAAGCCCATGGTGGGGAGGTTTCCACAGACATATTCCCTAGTACGTTTAAAATACATCATCACCAGACTAGGCTATGGTAGTAGTTTCTTCTCTTCTGTCATACATGATAGTCTACCTTCCATGTTAATACTGGAGAGATCTCCTGGAGGTCATGTCACTTCTTTGTGTGAAAGCCTCTAGTGATAAAGTTCAGACATCTTGGCCCTCTACCGTTTCTACTTTATCCCTGACTTCTGCAAGATGGTCCTTCTTCCCTGGAATGCTAGGTTCATGCTATTGCTCTGTCAAGAAGGCTCTCCTGTCTATCTGTCTGAGGTGTTTCTACATCCTGCTCTCTATTAGACTTTTCTGCTGATTTTGAACCACTTCCCTCATCATCTTGTCTCCCTTGGTGAGTCATCTGACCCCACAGTGTCTTATTGGTGGTATCCACCTTTGTTCACTACCATGGCCTACTACTATTTATTGAGTACTAGCCATCTGCAAGCTTTGGGGGAATAGAATGACAAACAGACTTATTTGGGCCCTAGCCTTATAGCCTTTATTGTCTAACACATATCCAGTTTTACAGTAATTATATGATTTGCATCTTACTGGTTTTGTTGATCAGTTTTCAGTACTGGAACCATTATTAGTTTATCCCTGCATCTCAATGTATTTAGTACAGAATTTAATTCTTGCTGGATATTCTAGCTTGCATTTGTTGAATGAGTTGTTTTCTTATTTAAAGCTGTCCCTTGGGGAATTCTATTCCCCAAGGAAGAAGCTCCTTAGTATGTGTGTATGCCTGGTCCAGAACCTCTGAGAGACCTTCAACAAATCAGTATTTCAACTAGAACGTATTGAAAGTAGGTACTGCAGCTGCAACTCAGGCACAACAGAGCTGTCTCTGTTGTGTTTGTTACACAGAATTACCAGTATGATATAAGAAACCCAGTTAGATGTAAATTTAATATTGGAAATGAAATTTTTAGTGTAAATATCTCATTACTGCATAAGACATAAGTATGTCTCAAATATGTCTGAGATGACATTTAACTGGTGTTCTGTATTTATTTGCCAAATTTTTCTCTCAAGATTCCTAGTGAGTCCTTCTATGTTTATACTTCCTACTCTGTCCCTTCAAGAGCCCAGGATCAGCCCTGTATGTTTGGTTAAGGAGTCAGATACAGGGAAACTTTGTTAGCTACTCCTGTAACTCCTTTCTGAGAAAAGAGGTCATAGAAGTTCTTTATATTCAAGATATCCAGCTTTGGTCAGATGACCCCATTATCCTCACATTTCTCATATTGTGTAAGTATGAGCTTTTTACAAAGGTGACCATCAACAGGCTGGATGTGAGGAAGACCAGTGGCTTCTGTGGAGGACACATGACAGAGCTGCCTGTTTCTAGTGATACATATTACTTAGTTTCTAACCAAGTCAATGAGGCCCCTCTCAATGAATTCTGAGACTGAGAGACAAAGAGAGAAGAATCTCAGAGATGTGAAAGCACTAAGGGATGAAAGGAGGAAGCAGAGAGCTCGGCACACATGGAGTGCCACTACCTCGCTGTGTGGCCCTGGTCCACTGCTTCCTGCCTGTGATCCTCAGTCTCCTTATCAAAGAGAAAGGGATCTAGCTTGCTTCTCAGGATTCTATCAAGATTAATATCCCCTGGGCCAGGAGTAAAAACTTCACAGTCAATAATGGCCATCCTCACACTACAGTACACATCAGAATCATCCATACTGTGCAGTTGAACTTTTTTTCTCTTCACTTAGATGTAGCCCAGGAATGTAAGACCCGGTATCCATGACAAGTGTTGAGGAATATTATTCAGGATGGGAGAAGTAGCTTCTCAGCAAATATTTCTTTTCCGACAATGATTTTGGGGATCCAGAGCACCTGTTAGAGGGAGAGAGGAAAGGAGAGAGGGGAGGATTCTGGATATGTATGTATATAACCAGAATATGTATATATATATATATATATATATATATATATATTCCCCCCATGCTAGAATTTAAACCCAGAACCACATACATGCTGAGCGAGTACTCTATCACTGAGCTATACCCCAGCTAAAGGAAAAAAAAATTCAAGTCATCAATAAGCATGTCAAGAGTTGCCCACTTAGTCTGATTAGATTTCTTTCTTTTTTTTTAGATATTTTCCTGATTAGAGTTCTATAGCAAAGATACCACAATTAGCTAGCTTGTATGCAGAAACCTCTCTCAGTTCTGTACATTGGGAAACACGTGCAGGTAGATTAGATGCCTTCTGAGTCCTGAAAACCCTCCGTTGCTGCTCCCATTGTGTATTTTATAGGTCAGAGTCTCACTGTGCTTTTCCATGGTAGAAACAGGGTGGAGTCTCTTTGGTAATAGGTGCAAATCACTACCTTCAAGAGGCTTCAAATGCCACCATCTCGTTGCCCAGATTTCAACATTTAGCCCACTGCAGCTCCTCAACATTAATACACATTGGAGAAAATCATGCTAATCTTGTAATTAGAGCCTGCCACATCCTTCTGAATGGACAGAATGAAGACTAGCAAGTAAGTCCAGTAAGCATGGTGATGTAGAGCAGCTGGAGTTCTTAACTTGCTTCTGGGAGTGTGAATTATAGAACACTTTATAAAATTTGAAAACCTATTAAAAACCTATTAAAACTAAACACACCTTTCTTCTATAATTATGTACATATTCCTGGACATAGAGACAAGGGAAATGACACAGAAGCCCACTGGAGGATAGGTATGAGAGAACTTATCTTAGAATTACTTATAACACATCTACCAATAGTAGAATAAAGAGCTATAGAATGCCACACAGATTACAACAAAACAAAACAAAACAAAACCTCCCAAAACCAAATTATTGTTATTTGGCATAATATTTGGTTTCAAATATTGCTATTTAGAATGTGACAGAAAAAATACTGAAACAAAGGTAGGCTCAAGGATCATACTGTATATGGTTCAATTTATACAGAGTTCTTCAAAGACAAAGAATTAATGGTATTAAGGTTAGAATAGTGGGTAACTTTTCTTTCTTTCTTTTTTTTTTTGCAACTGGTGGGGGGTTTTTGGAGGGGAAGCTAGGAAAGAGGATAACATTTGGAATGTAAATGAAGAAAATATCTAATAAAAGAAAGGTTAAAAAATAACTTCAAGTCTCTCAAGAAAGATATTGAAGAAGATCTCAGAAGATGAAATGATTTTCCATGCTCATGGATTAGCAGGATTAATATAGTAAAAATGGCTATCTTGCCAAAAGCAATCTACAGATTCAATGCAATTCCCATTAAAATTCCAACTCAATTCTTCACTGAGTTAGAAAGGGCAATTTGCAAATTCATCTGGAATAACAAAAAAGCTCCAATAGCAAAAACCATTCTCAACAATAAAAGAACCTCTGGTGGAATCACCATCCCCAACCTCAAGCTGTACTACAGAGCAATTGTGATAAAAACTGCATGGTACTGGTACAGTGACAGGCAGGTAGATCAATAGAATAGAATTGAAGACCCAGAAATGAACCCACACCTATGGTCACTTGATCTTCAACAAAGGGTGCTGGTTCAACTGACGGTTTTCATGTAGAAGAATGCAAATTGATCCATTCTTATCTCCTTGTACAAAGCTCAAATCTAAGTGGATTAAAGAACTTCACAAAAAACCAGAGACAGTGAAACTTATAGAGGAGAAAGTGGGGAAAAGCCTCGAAGATATGGGCACGGGGGAAAAAATTCCTGAATAGAAAACCAGTGGCTTGTGCTGTAAGATCAAGAATCAACAAATGGGACCTCATAAAACTGCAAAGCTTCTGTAAGGCAAAGGACACTGTCAATAATCCCATGATCAGCTTCCAAACGCTGACACCATTGCATACACTAGCAAGATTTTGCTGAAAGGACCCAGATATAGCTGTCTCTTGTAAGACTATGCCAGGGCCTAGCAAACACAGAAGTGGATGCTCACAGTCAGCTATTGAATGGACCACAGGGCCCCCAATGGAGGAACTAGAGAAAGCACCCAAGGAACTAAAGGGAACTGCAACCCTATAGGTGGAAGAACAATATGAACTAAGCAGTACCCTGGAGCTCTTGTCTCTAGCTGCATATGTATCAAAAGATGGCCTAGTCGGCCATCACTGCAAAGAGAGGCCCATTGGACTTGCAAACTTTATATGCCCCAGTACAGGGGAATGCCAGGGCCAAAAAGGGGGAGTGGGTGGGTAGGGGAGTGGGGGTGGGTATGGGGGACTTTTGGTATAGCATTGGAAATGTAAATGAGCTAAATACCTAATAAAAATGGAAAAAAAAAGAACCAACTAGGGAATCAGCACTTCCCCCTACATATGTTCGTAGTATGTATCAGTTAGCTTTTGCTAAATAAAATCTACCTTAAATTAAAAAAAAAAAAAAAAAGAGAGAAAACGGCAACTAACAGATTGGGAAAAGATTTTTACCAACCCTAAATCCGATAGGGCACTAATATCCAAAATATATAACCAACTGAGGAAGTTGGACTCCAGAAAACCAAATAACCCTATTAAAAAATGGGTACACCCTTCACAATAGCCACAAATAATATAAAATACCTTAGCATGACTCTAACTAAGGAAGTGAAAGATCTGTATGATAAGAACTTCAAGTCTCTGAAGAAAGAAATTAAAGAAGATCTCAGAAGATGGAAAGATCTCCCATGCTCATGGATTGGCAGGATCAATATAGTAAAAATGGCTATCTTGCCAAAAGCAATCTATAGATTCAATGCAATCCCCATCAAAATTCCAACTCAATTCTTCAAAGAATTAGAAAGGGCAAATCTGGAATAACAAAAAAACCTAGGATAGCAAAAACTCTTCTCAAGGATAAAAGAACCTCTGGTGGAATCACCATGCCTGACCTGTACTGTACTACAGAGCAATTGTGATAAAAACTGCATGGTACTGGTATAGTGACAGACAAGTAGACCAATGGAATAGAATTGAAGACCCAGAAATGAACCCACACACCTATGGTCACCTGATCTTTGACAAGGGAGCTAAAACCATCCAGTGGAAAAAAGACAAATGGTGCTGGCACAACTGGTGGTTATCATGTAGAGGAATTCGAATTGATCCATTCCTATCTCCTTGTACTAAGGTCAAATCTAAGTGGACCAAGGAACTCCACATAAAACCAGAGACAGTGAAACTTATAGAGGAGAAAGTGGGGAATAGCCTTGAAGATATGGGCACAGGGGAAAAATTCCTGAATAGAACAGCAATGGCTTGTGCTGTAAGATCCAGAATCGACAAATGGGACCTCACAAAATTACAAAGCTTCTGTAAGGCAAAAGACACTGTCAATAAGACAAAAAGGCCACCAACAGATTGGGAAAGGATCTTTACCAATCCTAAACTAGATAGGGGACTAATATCCAATATATATAAAGAACTCAAGAAGGTGGACTCCAGAAAATCAAATAACCCCATTAAAAATGGGGCTCAGAGCTACACAAAGAATTCTCACCTGAGGAATACCGAATGGTTGAGAAGCACCCGAAAAAAATGTTCAGCATCCTTAATCATCAGAAATGCAAATCAAAACAACCCTGAGATTCCATCTCACACCAGACAGAATGGCTAAGATCAAAAATTCAGGTGACAGCAGATGCTGGTGAGGATGTGAAGAAAGAGGAACACTCCTCCATTGTTGGTGCAATTGCAAGCTTGTACAACCACTCTGGAAATCAGTCTGGCGGTTCCTCAGAAAATTGGACATAGTACTACCGGAGGATCCCGCAATACCTCTCCTGGGCATATATCCAGAAGATGTCCCAACCGGTAAGAAGGACACATGCTCCACTATGTTCATAGCAGCCTTATTTATAATAGCCAGAAGCTGGAAAGAAGCCAGATGCCCCTCAACAGAGGAATGGATACAGAAAATGTGGTACATTTACACAATGGAGTACTACTCAGCTATTAAAAAGAATGAATTTATGAAATTCCTAAGCAAATGGATGGACCTGGAGGGCATCATCCTAAGTGAGGTAACACAATCAGAAAAGAACTCACATGATATGTACTCACTGATAAGTGGATATTAGCCCAGAAACTTAGAATACCCAAGTTACAAGATACAATTTGTAAAACACATGAAACTTAAGAAGAACGAAGACCAAAGTATGGACACTTTGCCCCTTCTCAGAATTGGGAACAAAACACCCATATAAGGAGTTACAGAGACAAAGTTTGGAGCTGAGACGAAAGGATGGAGCATCTAGAGACTGCCATACCTGGGGATCCATCCCATAATCAGCCTCCAAACGCTGGCACCATTGCATACACCAGCAAGATTTTGCTGAAAAGGACTCTGATATACCTGTCTCTTGTGAGGCTATGCCAGTGCCTGGCAAACACATAAGTGGACGCTCACAGTCAGCTATTGGATGGAACACAGGGCCCCCAATGGAGGAGCTAGAGAAAGTACCCAAGGAGCTAAAGGGGTCTGCAACCCTATAGGTGGAACAACAATATGAACTAACCAGTACTCCCGGAGCTCGTGTCCCTAGCTGCATATGTATCAGAAGATGGCCTAGTCAGCCATCATTGGGAAGAGAGGCCCCTTGGTCTTGTAAACTTTATATGCTTCAGTAAGGGGGAATGCCAGGGCCAAGAAGTGGGAGTGGGTGGGTAGGGGAGTTGGGGGCGAGGGTCTGGGGACTTTTGGGGTAGCATTTGAAATGTAAATGAAGAAAATACCTAATAAAAAATGGGGAGCGAGCTAAACAAAGAATTTTCAACTGAGGAATACCAAATGGCTGAGAAGCACCTAAAAAAATGTTCAACATCCTTAATCATCATGGAAATGCAAATCAAAACAACCCTGAGATTTCACCTCACACCAGTCAGAATGGCTAAAATCAAAAACTCAGGTGACAGAATGTGCTGGTGAGAATGTGGAGAAAGAGGAACACTCTTCTATTGCTGGTGGAATTGCAAGCTGGTACAACCACTCTGGAAATCAGTTTGGTGGTTCCTCAGAAAATTGGACATAGTACTAATGGAAGACCCAGCATTACCTCTCCTGGGAATATACCCAGAAGAATCTCCAACATGTAATAAGGAGACATGCTCCACTGTGTTCATAGCAGCCTTATTTATAATAGCCAGTAGCTGGGAAAAATCCAGAAGTCCCTCAACAGAAGAATGGATACAGAAAATGTGGTACATTTATACAATGGAGTACTACTCAGCTATTAAAAAGATTGAATCCATGAAATTCTTAGGCAAATGGATGGAACTAGAAAATATCATCCTGAGTGAGATAACCCAACCAGAAAAGAACACACATGATATGCACTCACTTATAAATGGATATTAGCCCATAAGCTCAGAATTACCAAGATACAATTTGCAAAACACATGAAACTCAAGAAGAAGGAAGACCAAAGTGTGAATACTTCGTTCCTTTTTAGAAGGGGGAAAAAATACCCATTGAAGGAGTTACAGAGACAAAGTTCAGAGAAGAGACTGAAGGAATGACCATCCAAAGACTGCCCCACCTGGGGATTCATTCCATAAACAACCACCAAACCCAGACACTATTGCAGATGCTAACAAGAGCTTGCTGACAGGAGCCTGATATAGTTGTGTCCTGAGATGCTCTGCCAGTGCCTGACTAATACAGTAGTGGATGCTCACAGTCATCCATTAGATGCAGCACCGGGTCCCCAAAGAAGGAGCTAGAGAAAGTACCCAAAGAGCTGAAGGGGTTTGCAGCCCCAGAAGAGGAACAACAATATGAACTAACTAGTACCCCCAGAGCTCCCTGGGACTAAACCATCAACCAAAGAAAACACACAGAGGAACTCATGGCTCTAGCTGCATATGTTGCAGAGGATGGCCTAGTTGGTCATCAATGCGAGGAGAGGCACTTCCTCCTGTGAAGGTTCTATGGCCCAGTATAGGGGAATACCTACCTGGGCCAGGAAGCAGGAGTGAGTGGGTTGGGGATCCATCCCATAATCAGCCTCCAAACGCTCACACCATTGCATATACCAGAAAGATTTTGCTGAAAAGGACCCTGATATAGCTGTCTCTTGTGAGGCTATGCCAGTGCCTGGCAAACACAGACTTTTGGAAGGGAAACTAGTAAAGGGGATAACATTTGAAATGTAAATAAAGAAAATATCTAATTAAAAAACTGGGGAATTGAGACCATTGATATTAAGAAATATTAATGACCAATGATTGTTGATTGCTGTTATCTCATTGTGTTTGTGTGAGTGAGTGAGTGTGTTTTGTGTTTCTGTTGTTTTGGTTTTGCTGGTGTGAGATTGTTCATTTTCTGAGTTTTAATAGTTGTAGTTAACCTACTTGTGCTGGAGTTTTTTTTTTTCCCTAGCCCTTTCTGTAGGGATGGATTTGTAGATAGATATTGTTTTAATTTGACTTTATCATGGAATATCTTATTTCCTCCATCTATGGTGACTGAAAGTTTTTCTGGGATAGTAGTCTGGGCTGGCATCTGTGGTCTCTTAGAGTCTGCAGCACATATGTTCAGGCCCTTTTGGTTTTAGAGTTCCCATAGAGAAATCAGATGTAATTCCAATAGGCCTCCCTTTATATGCTACTTAGTCTTTTCCCTTGCTGTGTTTAATAGCCTCTCTCTCTCTCTCTCTCTCTCTCTCTCTCTCTCTCTCTCTCTCTCATGTTCTTTCTTTGTTCTGTACATTTCATGTTTAGATTATCATGTGGCAAGGGGGCTTTCTTTTCTGACTCAACCTATTTGGTGTTATGTCTGCTTTTTGTACCTTTATAAACATTTCCTTCTTTAGGTTAGGGACATTTTATTTTTCTCCGATTTTGTTGAAAATATTTCCGGGGCTTTCCAGCGGGAACTTTCTCCTTTCTCTACTCCTATTTCCATTAGGTTTGGTCTTTCTGTTAGGTTTGGTGTGCCAGATTTCCTGGATGTTTTGTGTCAGGAATTTTTTTTTTTTAGAGTTAACATTTTCTTTGAGTGCTATATTCATTTGTTCCATAGTATCTTCTCAATGCCTGAGATTCTTTCTTCCATCTTGTGTATTCTGTTGGTGAAGTTTGCCTCTGCAGTTCCTGTTCAAATTCCTAATTTTTTAATTTCTAGAATTCCCTTAGTTTGTGCTTTCTTTATTGTGTCTATTTCCATTTTCATTTCTTGAATAGTTTTATTTGTTTCTTTCAACTTTTTGTTTTTCCTTGGTTTTCTTTAAGGGATTTATTTATTCCTCTAGTTTTTTGCTTGTATTTTCCTTGATTTCTTTAAGGGTTTTTTTTTTTTTTTCATTTCCTATTTAAGGACCTCAAATATCTTCATGTAGTTGGTTTTAAGGTCTTTTTTTTTCATGTGCCTCATCTGTGTTGGAATATTCAGGGCCTGCTGTGGTAGGATATCTGGGCTCTAGTGGAGACATACTGCTACTGGCTATGTTTTTATGCTGGTGTCATGGTATCTGGGTTTGGGATAATTATAGTTCTGGGTGCTGTTTCTGGGTTTCTCTTTTTGGTTATTTTGCTCTTGGTCTGTTTACTTTCTGGATTTTCAGAGTGTGATGGCTGTGTGTTGCCTGTTTTATTGGCTTGTCCAGATGGTGTGTTATTAGGCAATGTCTGCTGTTGTTGGAGGCTGGGGTACAGGGAGGAGTTGTAGGAGGGAGTTTAAGGGGGGGGGGTTGGTGATCATCTGTGGAGTCCATTGGAGATTTGGGCAGGTAGAAGGGATTCTGCAGCTGGTGTGTTTTTATTGCAGTGCAAGGGATGAGACTAAGGCATTGGGTCTGGGGGAACACACACACACACACACACACACACACACACACACACACACAGAGAGAGAGAGAGAGAGAGAGAGAGAGAGAGAGAGAGAGAGAGAGAGAGAGAGAGAGAGAGGAGAAGGTGTGTGGGCACCTACCTAGAAGTTTTCTTTTTTTCAAGGGAGTGTCTGTGTAGTGTGTAGGGTATTGTAGAGACAGAATTGGGGTTTGGGTGGGAGAAATTCAGGTGACACCAGGTGACATGGTGTCCACAGGAATCTCTTAATGCAGGCAGTTTGCTCACCATCTCTTAACTGTCAGGCATTAGGCATATTGACTGAATTTTACATAGATTTACTTCTAAATAGCTGCCTGTCAGGGAAGGAATGAGAGGTGAGTGGAATGGGCTGAATCTTTCAGAACTTGCCTTCTTTCTTGAGTGCTTATTATATTTCAGGTACTGTTCTAAGCACTGAGGGCCCAATGGTAAAAGAACAGATTGGTATATCTATCTCCATATGCTTGCTTCCTAGTAAAGAAAGAGAGTGAGTAAGTTGTGCAGTGCATAGGCAGGGAGAAATGCTAAGGACACAAAAATAAAGTAGAAAAATGTCAGGAAGAGTTGACATTTTCTAAAGGCTGACCAAGAAGTTTCTGACTAAAGGTGACTTGTGAGTCAGGATCTGTGGGATGCATAGGAGTGAGTCAGCAAGCTACCTGGGAGAAGTTTTCTAGGAAGAAGAAAAAACAAGTCCTGGGACAGAAACATGATCTATGTGCCTGAGGAGGAGTGAGGAAGACAATGCAGATGGAGCAGAATGAAAGGGGTCATGACTGGCCACAAGCCAGTGAGGAAATGGCATTAGGGCTCTGAAGTATTAGGTAGGTTACTGGAAAGGCTGTCTTTTTTTTCTAGGTAACATGGAAGACCTTATAGAGGGCTCTCAGGGCAACATATGTGGTAATTTTAGAATGGTCTGTGTGTTTAGTAGTCTAGAGTAGAGGCAAGGCTGGAGAACCAGAGACAATTTAAGAGGAAATTATAGAAATCCAGGTAAAAGGTGATGGTGGCTTGGATGGGCAGGTAACAGAAAGAGCAGGAAGGATGGAGCTTTATGGAGAAAAAAAGCAAAAGAAGCTATTCTGGGATAGGTCATGGATGAACAATGATCAGCAGAAACATTTGTGAAATTGCAGGCATTTCACTGTGTCTTATGAAGAGGGTATGTGAAAGGGATTATGACAAATACAATCAGGAAGTAAATGGCAGCTAGGTCATGGTTCACCTTTGATGGTAGTGCCAATATGTATCTGTCTACCTTAAGCCTATAACGTTTTAATGTCCATGGGGACTGACAAGAACTTCTAACTTTTCTTCTCTACTCATTTTAGTCACTGTAAGTTTTCTTACTATTACTCCTATGGGCTTTCTCATAGTCCAGGCATTTACTCTTGGTAGTATTCTTTATTCCCTAGTATTAGGCTCCCTTAATGCTTTACTTTCATCATGGAAAGCGTCAAGCTTTTCCTCCTATAATTTTACTTCTTTTTACTTCCTTCCCCTATTCTAACCTCTGGGCTTACCCTGAACCTAAACTCTTTCTCTCTGTGTTCAGACATGAGTGATCTGAGAGATGAACAGGCCACAGTCTCCTGGGCAGCAGTAGTCCCTGTAGGGTCCTAGAAGTTATCTTCACAAAAGAGGAAACATCTTATACAATCCCAGAAGATGCTCTAACACAACACTTCAGCCAATTGCTGAGTAGCTGCAGGTGAGGGCATCCTCTGATTGGCATTGGCATCCATGTCTCCTATTCCTTTCCATGTCCCAGTATCAACCATCAAGATAGTTCTAATGTAAGGTGGAATGAGAGGGCTGCAGGTTTTGTTGATGTGGATGGGTATCTGCTTCCTGAGGTTAACTTTTGTCTCAGAGTAGGGTGGTACTAACCTATCCTGGGTGCAATTAGAAAAGCCTCCTTTCCTCTTGGGAGGCGTCTTAGGGTTTCCATTGCTGTGAAAAGACACCATGACCAAGGCAACTCTTATAAACACTTAATTGGGGCTGGCTTACAGTTTCAGAGGTTTAGTTCATTATCATTATGGTGGGAAGCATGGTAGTATGCAGTCAGACATAGTGTTGGAAGAACTGAGAGTTCTACACCCTAATTTGGAGGCAGCAGAAAGAGAGACTGTTCCACATTGGGGGAGCTTGAGCGTACATGAGACCTCAAAACCCACTTCCACATTTCCTCCAAAAAGTCCATACCTCCTAATAGTGCCACTTTCTATGGTATTCACATGTATGAGTATTGCGGGGGTGGGGGTGGGGGTGGGGGTGGGGGCGATCACACCTATTCAAACTACCACAGGAGAAAGATAAACTGCTTTACAAGTACAGTATAGGTTAGCTTCCACCATTCTTTGGCTGGATACCCTTCTGTAGGAACAACTTAACCAGATATAGTTTGTGAACCAAAGCACTAGAAACATGTCTTTGTGGCTGGAACATAGATATGAAAGGGTTAAAGATGAAACATAAACTAAGGGAACAGGCAGAAGCCAGAGGGTTGCTGGTTCCCTGTGTGGGAGCCAAGAGGCCTCCTATGGAGACCCATGAGCAGAAGGCAATCATGGAGGCAGGAAAGCTGGACTGGCAAGGGCCAGGTCTCCCTGGATTGTGAAGACATTGAAGTGCTGGGCAGAACCACACTGAGGAGTATAGACCAGAGCCCCAGCCAGAGCTACCAGGAAGAGCATAAAAGTAAATTGTCAGAGACTGAGGGGATCAGGTATTGAATACAGGGCCCTTTGAAGAATATCAGGTATCAGTGGGAATCAAGCTTGGAGGGGCATGACTTCTGTATCTTCCTCCTCCTCCTCTTTGGACTGTCATCAGCTAAGTCTAGTACTAGCAGATGTGCTAGCAAGTCCTGGGATAGGAGCCTTTTCCTAATGACCTCCAGCATTCTGTTTCTTCTGCTGCTTTTCTTTCTCATCTCATCTGCTCTTTTGGTTTACAACCTGAGACTTTAGGGGATGCACTGTGTTTGTTGAGGGTGCCAGCACAGGACTGTTAGATTCAATTTTTTTTTTCTGAGACCAAGTATATAAAGACCAAGTCATGTTTTTATTTTAGAGTAATAAAACTTATAGAATGAATAAATCCTAATCTCTCTCTCTCTCTTCTCTCTCTCTCTCTCTCTCTCCCTCCCTCTTTCTCTCTCTCTCTCTCTCTCTCTCTCTCTCTCTCTCTCTCTCTCTCTCTCTCTGTGTGTGTGTGTGTGTGTGTGTGTGTGTGTGTCTCAGAGATTTATTGGAATGACTTACAGGCATCAGGCCAGTTCAGCCAACAATGGCTGGCCATGAATAGAAAGTCCCAAAATCTAGCAGCTGCTTAGTCCAAAAGACTGCACATATTGGCTGGTCTTCAGTATAATCTGGGACCCCAAAGAAGAAGGCACCAATGCCAATGAAGGAACAGATGTGCTAGCAAGTAGGCAATAAGCAAAAGCTTCATTCTCCCATGTCCTTGTATTGGCTTCCAGCAGAAGGTGTAACCCAGATTAAAGATATGTCTTCCTACCTCAAAGGCCCAAACTAGAATTGGATTTACTCCCTTCAAACCAAGCAAAAATAATCTCTCACAGGTGGGCCCTCCATTTCTGGATTGTTGTTCATTCTAGATGTAGTCAAGTTGACAACCAAGAACAGCCATCACACCTAGGTGTTGTAGTTAAAAAAGGTTCTTCCTTCCTCCCATACCTACACTCCCATAAATAAGACTCAAACTCAAAATATATTTACAAATACCTTGGCCATATAGCTAGGCTCTACTTTTACTAGATCATAACTAAAATATTCCAATTATTTTAACCTACATCCTGCCAAATGGCTGGTTACCTGTGTTCAGGTGCCATGTGTCTGAATCATCACATCATTTTTGGCAACCCTGCCACCTTCTCTCTCCCAGAACTCTTTCTTTTCCTGGATGCCCCACCTCATTTCCTGCCTAAGCCATAGACCATACACTTTTTAATTGACAGGTGATGCATCCATATAATACACAAGCTATTCCTTCTACACCTAAGTGTGCCTCTTTCTCAAGAGGCCATACCAGGACCCTTGAGGACACCTGAGGGGATGGGTTTGTTTGTCTTCATACCTTATGGATAGAATCCACATTCCCAAGAGAATCCAATAGTTAAAGGTGATAAGAATTCACCAAGTCTAGACTTGGCTCTTTCCTTTGAGTATGTGTCTAGATAGCAGCACATGTGGTTAATGAACTAGAAAGGCAGGGAAAGAAGCTTTCTATGACTGGAATTTTTTTCCTTTACTGGTAGGGAGTTTAAGAGGCCTACGTATTGAGTTATGGCCTTTTCAGATGCATATGGCAGAACACATACCATCATATCCTAAAAATGTGAAGGTTTTATTGCCACCTAGGAATTAGTCATGGTTCCTTGGTGCAAGGCAGTACTAGAGAGGAAGTGATCTAGTTATATACAGGAAGCTATGGAATACAGAGAGTTTGGAGCTGCCCATAGGCAAGGAGGCTGAGACAGTAGAATCCCTGAGTTTCCAAACTCAAATGTTAATGGTCCTTGGCACTGCCAAGGAGTTATTCACTGATCTCTTCTATCTTTTGTTCTATGAGATATTCTTGGGAAGATGTGACCAAAGTAACTTTATTAACCAATGAGTTTTATTGGGGGGGGGGAGCTTACAGATATATGGGTGAGGGGCTCCGACAGTAGACACAAAGAAAGCGTCATCATCAAAGTTTAACACAGGTCAGGGAAATCTGTAATGCTCGAGCAGCTCCATAGTTTAGAAAGTCCTTTCCAGGAAATTCTGTTAATCTGAGCCTCTTTCACACAGTTTAGATGATCTGAGAATGTCTTTCAGCAATTAATACTGCTTATATGTGTGTGTGGGGAAGAAGAGACCTAGCGTATCTGGTCAGTTTCAGAAACTTCCTGAAGTCTTTGAATTATTTTCCTCCTGAACTTATGGAGCATTCTTGCAGAATGGAATATTTTTTTACCTCTCTTTGTCTTAATCTCTAAAATGGATGAAATTGCTACATGATATCCTTAAACAGGTGTGTGAGCCTAGAGAGGTCTTGTAACTAGGGCTATAGTCTTGTCATTAATTTACACTTGTTCTCTGACTCCCAAGAAGTTGCTTATTTAATTTTAGTCTTAAATTCTTTCTCTCTGTGGAACATAGGACATCTCCTCAAACACATTCCAGGGAAACTGAAATGAGGACCACAACACATGTATCACCTGAATGCTTACTCTGTGGCCCACCAGACTTGGCTTGGCAAACCAAAAGATGAGCAAAATGTTTTCTTAGTACTTAAGGAGCTTCCAACATGACAAAATCAGGGGCCATAGAAGAAAAAAGTATTTAATTGCTTGTTTTGAAGGTTTGAGTCAGATTCATTTTGGAAGGCTGTGTTTTTCTAACTATAGAAAATATTATAGAGACTGAATTATTAGAAGGTTACCTCATTGCCAACCACATTTCAACTGCAGAACTGACTATGTATATAAAATGAGCTAAAGAAGGGTTATAAATACCATATGTCAGTTTACAGCAAACTTTAAAAATAAAAAAAAATGTAACAAGTGAGCTAAGTGATGGTAAGGGTTTTCTACATAATGATTTGTCAAAGGACTTTTGGTTTTCAGAATTTTCTGGTTTTTAGAAGTACATATTGCTTTTTGGACCGGTTAGGTAGTTTTGGAAGAATAGAGGGAACATGCACTGAAGTTCAAAGACCTGGGGATGAACTTCTGTGCTATTGTTTGTGACAGAGTGAGTTTGGAAACAATTTTTCATACATCTCAGTTCCTGACTCTAAAACATGTGAATAATAGTTCAGAACTATTATGATATTGAAGGAGCAAACAAAGGAACATGCCACTTAAGCTCTCTGAAAGTGGTTGAGACTCTTCCCTTCAAAGGAAGAAGGCTCTTATTTGTTTACAGGGGCAGAGAGTGTGTATAGCAGGTCCTTATCCTTAAGGGAGCTAAAGATTATTATGAAATTAAAGTTCTGTTATGTGACTTGAGAGTTGAGATCTCTTAGGTCTCTAATATGGTCAGTAATGAAAAGGATCCATTTAATAAATGCATGGGCAGGACTTGGCATTTACTTACTACCCAAGTGCTTGGGCCTGGGAGGCAAAATGTTATGGTAGCTTTACCCACAGTTGGATATTGCAGGATATTTGATCACACTCTGAGCTCTGAAATTTGTTGTTTACTGGAAAAGCCTGTTCCTAGTTGCACTGTAGCTCAGCCCTAGCATAAACCTTTAATCCAAGAACTTTCTGTTTATTGTAAACAGGATTAATTAAAGTCAACCATAGGTCAAGAGGTGGAGAAGCAGCCAGTAGACAGGGAGTGAACATAGGACAAAACCATAGAGAATAAGAGGAAGTCAGGAGGATGAAATAGAGAGATGCACAGGAAGTAGAAGGGAGGGACATTCAGTTAGAAGGATTTTTGAGATGGCTTGGAGAAGGAGAGCTCTTTGACTTTTGGGATATTGGCTGTGGAGAAGGGTCAGCTGGGTGCTTTCTTTGCCTCTCTGAGCTAGTAGGCTTTCACCCCATCATCTGGCTCCTGAGTCCTCATTGGTAAAATCAAATGACTGAAATTTTGTTAAAAACAATAGTTGGGAAGGTGTCTTAGTTAGGGTTTCTATTCCTGCACAGACATCATGACCAAGAAGCAAGTTGGGGAGGAAAGGGTTTATTCGGCTTACAATTCCATACTGCTGTTCATCACCAAGGAAGTCAGGACTGGAACTCAAGCAGGTCAGGAAGCAGGAGCTGATGCAGAGGCCATGGAGGGATGTTCCTTACTGGCTTGCTTCTCCTGGCTTGCTCAGCCTGCTCTCTAATAGAACCCAAGACTACCAGCCCAGAGATGGTCCCACTCACAAGGGGCCTTTCCCCCTTGAGCACTAATTGAGGAAATGCCTTACAGTTGGATCTCGTGGAGGCATTTCCTCAACTGAAGCTCCTTTCTCTGTGATAACTCCAGCTGTGTCAAGTTGACACAAAACTAGCCAGGACAGAAGGTGAAGGGACAAAGATTTGTGACTGTATCAATACCCTGAGTGTATGTTCTCTCTCTCTCTCTCTCTCTCTCTCTCTCTCTCTCTCTCTCTGTGTGTGTGTGTGTGTGTGTGTGTGTGTGTGTGTGTGTGTGTATCCTGAAGAGGGAAAAACCCCGCCCTCAGATCTGAGGCAGTCTCCATAGTATATTCAACAGGTCAGTAGAAGCTAAATCTAATATTTGGGAGGCTGAGATAAGAGGATTGTGAGTTTTAGGGCAACTTCAGTTATATACTTCTCTCCCCCTTATTTTGTCACAAGAAGCAAAGTTGATATACACGGATTTTCTAAGAGGGAATTAAAACTTTGACATCAGTCCCAGAACAGTCACAAAGCAGATTCTTTCCAAATGCCACTGCATGGTCATTTTCTTCTCCTAATCCTCCTAGCCCCTGGAAAAAAAAATGAGAGATACTCGTATAATTGAGGATAAATTTGGAATTAGGAACACTTTTTTTTAACATAACATTTTTACTACTTTATATCAAAACCCAGAAAAAATGTTATTCCTGTCTTAATTAGGGTTTCTATTACTGTTTTTTTTTTTTTTTTTTTTTTTAAGACACCATGACCATGGCAATTCTTATAAAGGAAAACACTGAATTGGGGCTGGTTTGTAGTTCCAGATGTTTCATGGTGTGAAGCATGGCAGTGTGCAGGCAGACAGACATGGTGCTGGAGAAGTTGCTGAGAGTTTTATATCTGGATCAGCAGGCAGCAGGCAGAGCAAATGAACCGCACTAGACCTGGATTACGCATCTGAGGCATGAAAGCATAACTCCCTAGTGACACACCTTCTCCAACAAAGCCATACCACTTCAACAAGGCCACACCTCCTAATAGTACCTTTCCCTGTGAGCTTATGATGGTCATTTTCTTTCAAACTACCACAATCCCAAATTATAGGATTTGGGGTATGTTGTGGTTTGAACACAAAGTGTTCCCATAGGCTGATATGTTTGAGCACCTGGTCTCCAGCTGGTTTGAGGTTGGGGAACCTATAAGAGGTGGAACATTTCTAGAGCACTGTGTTGCTTTGGGCAGGCTTTGAAGTTTTATAACCTGGACCCACTTTCTGTACCCTGCATGCTTCCTGAATACCAGGTCAACCTTAAACTACTCTGCTCACATGGCTATGATTTACCCACCATAATGGACTACAACCTAAAATAAACCCTTTCTCCTCTAAATTGTCTTTCTTCCCCCAGTGTATTCTATTACAGTTATAGATATGTAACCAATATAGAGTAGAGTTGGATAGGTATATGAAGAAAAGAGACACAGGGTGTATATCTGGTGAGGAGCTGGCCTGTGTGATGTTTTGCAGTCTAGAGCTTCTGACTCTATACTTGCTGATGCTTTTTTTCCTGCCATTGTCATTGTGGGGCCAGGAAGCCATAGGACTGTGAGGAACAGGCCTGGAGCAAGAATGGGCTTGAGGCTTGTCCAAACCATAGAAATCTCAGGAGTACGATTGCTCCCTGACTGTCCTGGGCCTGCATATCCTGGTACATGTAGCCCTCTGCCCCCACTCAACAATATTAAAAGTCCAAAGTTCAAGGTCTCTTCTGAGATTCATCCAATCACTTAACTGTAATCCTCAAAGCAAGACAGGAAACCAGCTGGACAAACTCCAAACTCTGAATCTCTATGTCTGATGGCAAAGCAGTCTTCAGATAGCCAACTCCTGTTTCAACTTTGTTTATTGAAGCAAAGTTCTTTCTTCTGGGCTGGTTCTACTCCCTGTTAACAGCATTCCTCAGCAGATAGCCCATGGATCTGGCATGTCGAAAATCTTGGGGTCTCCAAGGCAACTTCAATATTATAGCTTCTTGTTTCAATTTCTGGGATCCACACATTATCTTCTGGGTTTCTCCAAAGGGCTTGGGTCACCTCTCCAGCTCTGGCCTCTGTAGCACTCTCAGCTCAGGTTGATCCACTCCATGCTGCTGCTGTTCTTGGTGATCATCCCATGGTACTGGCATCTCCAATACACTGGGGTCTTCCACTGCAACTAGGCTTCACTAATTAGCCTCTCATAGGCTCTCTTCATGGTGCCAAGCCTCAAATCCTACAACTGAGGCTGCATCTTCACCAATGGCCTTCCTTGGCCTCTCACAGTGCCAAACCTCAGCTGTTTTTCATGACTCCTTCATTCCTTCAAAACCAATACCACTTGGATGACTCTTACATATTACCAAGTCCAGCTGTGGCATGAGACATAACCTTGGCTACCTCTGGAACACAGCTTCGTTGTGCTTTCAGAAAACACTTCACAGAAGATTTCACCTCAGCGATGCTGGTCTCTTCTTAATCACCACCAGTTTCTTAGCTCTAGTATCAGTTGTCCCAGTAGTCCCGTCTATTTTTCATTTTAAAGCTAGAGCCACATGACAAGCTGCTGAGTTCTGCCGCTTGCAGGAGCTGGAACATGCCCCCCTTGTTCTACTACATTATCACTAGCTTTCTGTTTTCCAACTTCTTCACTGCCTAAGCTTGGCTGTTCTGGATCTTGCTCTGTAGATTGACCTTTGAGCTCAGAGATCTGCATGGCTGTCTCTTGGGATTAAAGGTGTATACCACCAAGCCTGGATCTAAATTTAGCTGGGCAGTATCTTGCCCCAAAATTTCACTCCCTTAATCTGCTATCTCCTAGAATATAGGATTCAGCTCCACTTCTCTTCCTGGTGCCACTTTAATATTCAAACCATATATTTTATATTTTTCCTTTCTACACTTGCTACATTTGTTTAAAATGCCTCACCAGATCCCCCTCCCCTGACTGGGAAATTGTTGGGCCCACAAAGGTGTTTGTTTCTCTGGCTAGCACAAGTGAGGCTAGCAAGAGCCCCTTCTCAAAGGAACACACATATACTCAGGTTTTTTTTTTTTTTTAATACATGTCTACTTTATTAAGGTCAACCAACATGGTATCTATGTCTCTAAGCATTTCAGGTTTAAGAGATGTTTAGACATATTTTTTTCTATAGTAAGTTAACTTAGGCACATCGGTTTGTATTTTAGAAAAAAATAATTATCTCTATGACACAGACAGGAATAAGGAGAATCTACAAATGTTACAAAGATGATTTTAAACCTCAGCTAGCCTCTCTCTCTCCAAGTGGCTAGCAGCCATTAGTCTTTGTGAAAAGAAATAACAGGAACTGAGCAAACATCTGTAATAGTCTGGAACTTAGAGAGCAGAAGCTGTGATTATCGAAAACCTCGAACACTGGCAAGGCTGGATCGAAAAGTATTTAAGAGAAGGCCACAAATGTTGTTTCCTAAGAAGAGCTAGGAACTGCAGGTATCACTTGGTAGTGCATTGAAATGGCATTGCCCAGTGCAAGTGCTGAAGAGATCAGTTAGTTGCCTCCTTCTAGAGCAATCATTTGGGGTAAGCTTCCACAATCATAGAATGACCCTGTCCTCCAGCTGCACAGGCAGCCACTAAAGCATACTGGCCTCCTTCCTTCCTCAGTCTGTTGGCAGCTGCCATGACCAGCCGACAGTCAGTGGCTCCAAAAGGGTACCCCAGAGACAGTGATCTGCCCCAGATATTAAACTTCTCCAGAGGAGGTGATCCAACCTTGGTTTTCCTACCCATGTAGTTTTGTGCAAACCAATCAGAATCCATGGCTTTAAAGTTAGCTAAAATCTGGTCTGAGAAGGCTTCATGAAATTTAAAGCATCGATATCATTCACGGTTAACCCTGCCTTTTCTAAAACTTTTGGAGTAGCATATGTTGGTCCGAGTAAAAGCTGATCTTTCAGATCCTGGGACACATATATAAAATCCCTCAAGTATGCCTTTGGTTTATAACCCATGGCCAGAGCTCTGTCCTCTGACATGATTAGCATTGCAGAAGTGCCATCAGTCAGGAAAGAAGAATTTGCAGCTGTCACTGTGCCATAGGGTTTGATGAATGCAGGTTTTAGTTTGGCCGTTTGCTCCAGTGAGGAAGGACGGATCCCATTATCTTTGGTAACTGTGTCCTTTCCTGGTACTTTGAAAGGTACAATATCAGAAAGGTGTCCTTCATCCTGTGCCTTCTTGGCCAGACTATGAGAACGCAGTGCATATTCATCTTGTTCCATTAGAGAAACAGCAAAGGCAGCAGCCAGTCGGTCTGCAGAGTGGTCCATGGTCTCATTAGTGGAGAACTCAGCCACTGCAGGGAGCTCAGGGGACAGAAAATTCAATCTGAATTTACTGAGTAAGGACAGGTACTGGCCCAGAGTCTTGGCTTTATTGAGATCAAGCATCATTTTCCTCATATTTCTTGAATGACGAATTAGGGACATCAGACATTAACTCAACACCACCAGCCACGACGACATCACACTGGCCGGAAGCTATCAGACCAACAGCTGTGGTCATGGCTTGGTTTGAAGAGATACAAGCCATGGTGACAGTGTGAGCCAGAGTCTTATCAGAGAAGCCAGCTCCCAGGGCAGCCTCTCTAGCCACATTGCTTGTTTTTACTTCCTGAATAACTGTACCAAAGATGATATAATCAACAACATCCTTTGGAATATTGGTCCAATGCAACAAGCCTAAAAGTGCAGCTCTAGCCAAGTCATGTGGCATTAGGTCTTTATACGAAGTGCCTGACCGCAGAAATGGAATGCGGACCCCTTCCACCACCACAATATTCTTCATATTGGGTTTTGCTAAAGTCTTCTTTGACTTGGTCTGGACAGCTGTGGCAGACTGCAGTTGGGAAGAACAGCTCAGAGGTCTTATAGAAGATCTGAGAGCCCATTTTGATGTAGTTGAAAAGTTTCTAAAAGTGGAAGTCAAGATGGTAGTCATTCTGAAATCTTAGAGTCCGTGAAAACTGCCGCTGTCATATACTCAGGTTTAATGTTTTCTGTTTAATAGATAAAATTTCATTTTTCTTTCAAATTTTAAATTTACTTTTAAATTTTAACATGTTGTTACTGTATTCATAAAGCCGGGACCTCTTGGACATCATTAGTCATCTGTTCTTCCCATTTTTTACCTTCTCAGCTTCACTCTTACTGTCCTGAATGCCATCTAGAAAATTCATAGAAAAGGGGCAGAAGAGATGTATGGGGGTGGGAGGAGATAATGAAAGATTAGAGGCAGGGAGGTAGAGAAGGAGAGAAAAAAGGCCCCAGGCCCCAGATCCACTCTTTTTTCTTCCTCTCCTAGATCTATTTTTTGCCTTCCAAACAAATTGAAGTCCTACAGGGATATCCAGAAACCAAGGTGTGGTGATAGATTCAGCAGAGGCTGAAGGACCCAACTTTTTCCAGGGGAAAGTGAGGTCAGAATAGACAGATTGCCCAGAAGAAAGGCCTGGGCTGATCCAGAGAGAACCAGTATCAGACAATGGTAAAGTCTAAATGTCAGTGGGAAATTAGAGACATTTGACATCAAAGTGTTGTCAAGGTCAGTGGTGAAGCTGTGGCCTTTGTAGGTCTCATGGTAGGGGTGGTGATGGAGGCTGGATCTGAGGGAGGAGTGGGAATACTCATACTCGGGCCCATACTTGGGGTCACTTGGGGACACACTCATCTTCCCGTGACTTTTAACCCTTCAACTTGGAAAGTAATGGCTTTTCTGTCCCCTTCATAGTCTTTTCTCCCATTTGAGGTTTTCTAGTATGGATTCAAATTCAAGGTAGAAGAGTTCATATCTGAAAAAGTAACATCATTTGTACTCATGTTCCCCACCTCCCATCCCAGTCCATCACACCATGGGAAACTCTTTGTTGAGTGAGCCAATGTCTACCACTCCCATGGAAAGAGTGACAGGAGATCACACACAGAAAAACCTATTGTACACACACATACACACACATACACACACAGACACACACACACAAAACTACTGTACTCACACACATTCTGTGTGCAGAGGTGATTGTACTCACACACATTCTGTGTGCAGAGGTGATTGTACTCACTAACTTACTCTCTTAAGGAGTCTATATTTGTATCCCTGGAATTGTGCCTGAAAATGAGGCTGCCCTAGAGAGCCTACTGTTTTATGTGTCACAAGTCAAGACACTGGCACCAAGAGAGACATATCAGAGGGCTACCACTTTACTTCTTCCATGGCTTGATTTTTTTGCAGGCTGTTCTAGAGGCTGCCACATTTCCTGTTTTGGCAGCAGTTGCTTTATGAGTTGCTGCAAGAGGGTAAAAGGATGAAAGAAGAAATAGCTGTTTACCCTAACCCCAGCAGACTTGGCTGTCTTATCTCCCTAGGTCTGGATCTGTCTTTGAGACTTACTCCCTCTGGTCTTCTCCTTCTCTGTGGACTTTTTCCATTCTTCAGGCATTTTCCTAGAGTGAATTAGGATTTAGAGAGATCTGTCATGTTGGCATAAAGGATTATATTACATTAAAGAGATTCCCCCCAGCTTTCATCTCTAACATTGGCTACCCAAATCTCCAGGATCTTTCCCTGAGACTTCTTATCTAGTTCTCTTCATCCTTTCACCCTCAGTCCCAGGAAGCTACTATAGGGAGGGGAAAAGACTCACCTTTCCAAGATTCTAGGGAAGAGGCAATCTCTGGGTTGTCTATAAAGGAGAAAAGAGGGACCATATCAAATAGAGTGCAGTGGTTAAGCCAAATTCTATAGACTGCCCAGAGTTCCATGAGCTCAGGACGGGCCCTGGAGAGATGGGAGTATAGTCTCTGCTATGCTTGGATTCTACTACAAATGCTTTTAGACATCTCTGAATCCCTCTCTCTGATGTTTCCTCTGGCCTCAGCTGCTCGTAATGTCCCCATGAAAATGGAATCATTCTCTCATTGTCTTTGATAAGTTATTAGGCATGCAAGTCTTATGTTGAAAAGGGAAGAGTCTGTTGTGATCTGTTGTGGTGATGGAGCAGAATTGATTCTTCTCAGCAGATATGCACTCTACAGCCCTTCATGTCTTTGTTCATGTAGTAAATATAGCACATAGATTGCACCTATCAGCATTTTAGAAGCTGGGAACAGAGTTGTGAGCTGTGAGGGAAGCTGAGAGTCAATGGGGCAGCTTGAGGAATAAACACGATGACATTAGCGATAGTGCTAGGAAGGAAAAACTCAGGAGATCATCAACAAAACAAAACAAAACAAAACAAAACAAAACAAAACATAGGAACACCACCTATTCTGTGGTTTCAGTAAAGTAATTCTGAGGAAATGCATTCATGTAGAGAAGCAAAGGATAAATGTTTGAAAAGGTCAGGGTGAGGAATATGGAGAGGGATGTGTGAAAGTCCTGGTGGTGTGTAGTATGAATTTTGGCTTTTTAAAAAATCCAGTTATGCTATATGTATATGTTTTTGTTTTAATCCTGGTATGGGATATGGGGCTACTTCAGTTTGTTCGCAGCCATTAATTATGATTGTTGCATGATCTGGAGGCGGGGGCTGATTTTTGCCAGCTGTAGATGGTTTACTCTGGGCCTCACCCAGGATATAAATAGAAGAGCTCTGAGAGGGTCTGTGGTGGCTGCTGCTCCCCCCACTGCTGCTGGTTCATGCTGCTGCTGCTTTTGCTATTGCTATTTTGGATTGCTGGTTTGATGTTGCATTTTCTGGATTTCTGGATAGTCTGACAATGAAGATTGGATTTACCCTTAGGAATCCAATGACCTTAATTATTGGGAAGTAGTCTAAAGAGGTCTACATCATCTTTCCACTCTAATCTTCTTTCTTTCCAACCTAGTGTGATAGGTTGGAAGAAATTGGGGTGGAATAAGGGTTGGAAAGGTGGTAGGTATAAGAACCAAATAAAATAGCCAAAAATATGTGCTGACAAGTTGCACCTAACATGGGGCTAGGCAGAATGAGAAGCAGCAGAGGAGGTAGCAGGGTATGAAAGAATGGATACCCTGTTTCAGAACATCAGCAAAAAGTCTATCATGGCTGCTGCAGCTGGAACCCTACCCCCATGCTCTAATTTGTTTCCAGAGGGGATTTTTAAAAATTTCTCTTCCTCTTCCTCTTCCTCTTTTTCTGTTTCAAAAATGTTGAGAGAATGGTTGAACAAATTGAAAAGTTGTGAGTGGGAGAAAAAATGGAATAAATAGGCAAGCCAGAAGTGTCACTCTATTCTCTCATTTTTTGAAAGTGTTGGAGATTTGCCTGTGCAACTGGAGAGGTCACAGGTGGAGATGGAAGCACTTGGGAATTGAGTAGTGCTGGAGAGAGGAGAAGAAAAAGGTTCAGAGGGTTCTTTCTGCAAGATGAAAGATGAGCAGATTGGGCTAGAAGGCACATCTCTGCCTCACCCTAAACCATGCCCTTTTGCTTTTCAAGTAACCACAGCCCTTGGGTGTTGTGGGGAGCCAGAAGTATGGGTAGAAGAAGTCTGTGCAGGGCAGCTCAGGCACTAAGATCAACAATTGACAAATGGAACCTCACGAAACGGAAAAGCTTCTGTAAGGCAAAGGACACTGTCAATAAGACAAAATGGAACCTAAGATTGGGAAAAGATCTTTACTAACCCTACATCCAATAGAGGGCTAATATCCAAAATATACAAAGAACTCAAGAAGTTAGACTCCAGAAAACCAAATAACCCAATTTAAAAAAATGGAGTACAGAGCTAAACAGAGAATTCTCAACTGAGGAATCTCGAATGGCCGAGAAGCACTTAAAGAAATGGTCAACACTCTTAGTCATCAGGGAAATACAACTCAAAATGACCCTAAGATGCCACTTTAGACCAATCAAAATGTCTATGATTAAATAACTCAGGCAGCCTTCTGGTCTGGGCCAGTACCCTGAGCAGACTTTGGGCAGTTCTACATCACCCAGAGGAAGCACCACTCCCATGCACTCTAACACTCCCAGGACCATAGGATCAGAGGGCAGGAGGAAACATCTGCCCCAACACCAGGGTTAAGTGGGACCAGTGGGACCCAGGCACCCAGGAACTTCATTCAACCAGTGGCACAGGTTCCTTCTGGTCTGAGCCAGTGCCCTGAGCAGACCTTAGGTGCTAATCCTGCAGCTAGTCCCACAACACCCAGAAGAAGTTCCATTCCCAGGCCCTCTAACACACCCAGGATCCCAGGATCCCAGGAACTTGTTCACACCAGGGTCTTAGGGTCACAGAGTCAGCTTGACTCCCAGGAGCTCTGACACATCCAGGATCTCAGGATCCCAGGATCTCAGAATCACAGGATCACAGAGACAGCTAAACTCTGAGGAGTTCTGACACAACCAAGATCACAGGAAGGACAGGCCCCAGTCAGATAGTGAGGGCAGGTAACACTAGAGATAATCAGACCGTAGGAGACAAGTATAAGAACATAAGCAACAGAAACCGAGGTTACTTGGCATCGTCAGAACCCATTTCTCCCACCATAGCAAATCCTGGATACACCATTACACCCGAAAAGCAAGATTCAGATCTCAAATCATTTCTCATGATGGTAATAGAGGACTTTAAGAAGAACATAAATAACTCCCTGAAAGAAATACAGGAAAACACAGGTAAACAGCTAGAAGCCCTTAAAGAGGAAACACAAAAATCCCTTAAAGAATTAAAGGAAAACACAATCAAACAGGCAAAGGAAATGAACAAAACTATTGAAGATCTAAAAATAGAAATAGAAACAATAAGAAACCACACAACCCTGGAGTTAGAAAACCTAGGAAAGAGATCAAGAGTCATTGATGCAAGCATCACCAACAGAATATAAGAGATAGAAGAGAGAATCTCAGGTGCAGAAGATAACATAGAAAACATTGACACAATAGTCAAAGAAAATGCAAAGTGCAAAAAGCTCCTAACCTAAAACATCCAGGAAATCCAGGACACAATGAGAAGATGAAACCTAAGGAAAATAGGTACAAAAGAGCGAAAGATTCCCATCTTAAAGGGCTAGTAAATATCTTCAATAAAATTGTAGAAGAAAACTTCCCTAACTTAAAGAAAGAGATGACCATTAACATAAAAGAAGCCCACAGAACTCCAAATAGACTGGACCAGAAAAGAAATTCCTCCTGTCACATAAATAGTCAAAACACCAAAGGCATAAAACAAAGAAAGAATATTAAAAACAGTAAGGGAAAAAGGTCAAGTAATATATAAAGGCAGACCTATCAGAATTACACCAGACTTCTCAACAGACACTATGAAAGCTAGAAGATCCTAGGCAGATCCTCATACAGGGTCCTTAGGTTCCTTATACAGACCCTAAGAGAACACAAATGCCAGCCCAGGCTACTATACCAGCAAAACTCTCAATTACCATAAACAGAGAAAACAAGATATTCTATGACAAAACCAAATTTACACAATATCTTCCCATAAATCCAGCCCTACCAAAAAAAAAATAGATGGAAAACATCAACACAAGGAGGGAAACTACACCCTAGAAAAAGCAAGAAAGTAATCTTCTTTCAACAAACCCAAAAGAAGATAGTGACACAAACATTCCATCTCTAACAACAAAAATAACAGGAAGTAACAATCACTTTTCCTTAATATCTCTTAACATCAATGGACTCAAATCCCCAAAAAGACATAGACTAACAGACTGGATACATAAACAGGACCCAGCATTTTGCTGCATACAGGAAACGTACCTCAGTGACAAAGGCAGAAACTACCTCAGAATAAAAGGTTTGAAACAATTTTCCAAGCAAATGGTCCCAAGAAACAAGCTGGAGTAGCCATTCTAATATAGAATAAAATTAACTTTCAACCAAAAGTTATCAAAAAAGATAAGGAAGGACACTTCATTCTGGTCAAAGGAAAAATCTACCAAAATGAACTCTCAATTCTGAACATCTATGCTCCAAATGCAAGGGCACCCACATTCATAAAAGAAACTTTACTAAAGCTCAAAGCACAATCACACCCTAGACAATAATAGTGGGAGACTTCAACACCCCACTCTCGGCAATGGACAGATCATAGAAATAGAAACTAAACAGAGACACAGTAAAACTAACAGAAGTCATGAACCATATGGATCTAACAGATATTTATAAAACATTTCATTCTAAAGAAAAAGAATATATCTTCTCAGCACCTCACGGTACCTTCTCCAAAATTGACCATATAATGGTCACAAAACAAGACTCAACAGATACAAGAATAAAATAATCCCATCACCCTATCAGATCACCATGGACTAAGGCTGTTCTTAAATATCAACAAAAACAACATAAATATGGAAGCCAAAGAATGCTCTACTCAATGATACCTTGGTCAAGGAAGAAATATTGAAAAAAATTAAAGGCTTTTTAGAATTTAATGAAAATGGAGACACATTATACTAAAATTTATGAGACATAATGAAATCAGTGGTAAGAGGAAAACTCATAGCTCTAAGTGCCTCCAAAAAGAAACTGAAGAGAGCTTACACTAACAGCTTCACAGCACACCTGAAAGCTCTAGAACAAAAAGAAGCAAATGTACCCAAGAGGAGTAGACAGCGGGAAATAATCAAACTCAGGGCTGAAATCAATCAAAAAGAAACAAAAAGAACTCTACAAAGATTCAACAAAACAGGAGCTGGTTCTTTCAGAAAATCAACAAGATAGATAAACCCTTAGTCAGACTAACCAGAGGGCACAGAGACAGTATCCAAATTAATAAAATCTGAAATGAAAAGCAAGACATAACAACAAAATATATCTTAAATTAATTATTCTGTTTGTTGACTATTAACAGTTGAAAATATTAAAATCATGTTCTACAAACATCATGGAAATATTATTGATAATTTTTCTTACTGTGCTTGAAATTAACATTTTCATAATGTTTAACTTCAAAGAGGTTTTGCTATTTTGAAAAATTTAAAATATACTTACTTCTTGTGTCTGGCCAGCAGATCACAGCCTGGGTTCTAGCCTGGAAAGGCATTTTGGAAACCTGGAAGAGAAGAGGGGCTAGGCGGCGAGAGAAAGAAATGCAGCTAAGACAGGCATTTTGATCAAAGCTCAATTTTATTGTTCCGACACTCAGTTATGAAGGAAGGGGGAGGGGGCCCGATTCCTGCCAAATAATCTCGGAGTCCAGTAGCAGAGTGACCAAGTGAATGGCTCCAAACAGCAAAGCGGCAGGTTCCAGCAGTGGGCATGGCAGAACAATTGAGCCGGCAAGCTCTACCCCTGAGCAAGCAGGTTTCAGGCTGGGGGAGGGGAGACTACATCTCCTCCCTGTTGTTAATAAAAATAAAAATAAAAAAAAAGGCTGGCCTGAAGCAAAAAATTTATCTATGCTCAATAGTTTTGCCTGAATTCTTGGGGCTAAAGAAAAAAACCTATCTCTGTGGAATTCCCTAACTTTTCTTATGGTAAACTGTATCTGGCTAAGACTGTCCTTTCTATCCTAGTAAACAACTAACAGAAAAGCCCTAAGAAGTAGGCTCTGACTTTATAATGCTAATTAGTGCTGAATAGGTAACTTCCTAGTTGAATTTTTAAGTAGGGCGCTGGAACCCTGGCTAAGTTTGACTGAACAAATTTGAAATGCACTTTATTAAGAATAACACTGAGTTGATATTCCTCCGAATTTTTGGATGACAGGCGGGAAACAGGGAGGAGGGGTATGACCGGCTCCATAGTACAAGGCCAATTGGCTTTTTTAGGGTGGGAGGCTGTGAAGGGCTTGCCCTTCCAACAGTACGGTCTCCAACCTCTCTCCCCCCTATTAATTAAGTTTAAAAAGGCAACGCTTAACTGAGATGATCAAATGATTTTGTCATCTGTAGATGAGTGGGCTATTAACCTTGGCTTGAGGAAACTCAGGCAACAGCAGATGCTGGAGAGGATGTGGAGAAAGAGGAACACCCCTCTACTGCTGGTTGATTGCAAACTGGTATAAACACTCTGGAAATCAATCTGGTGGTTCCTCAGAAAATTGGAAATACTTCTACTTGAAGACCCAGCTATACTACTCCTGAGCATATACTCAAAAGATTCTCTACCATATCACAATGACACATGCTCCACTATGCTCATGGCAGCCTTGTTTGTAATAGCCAGAAGCTGGAAACAACCCAGATGTCCTTCAACCAAAGAATGAATACAGAAAACAGCTATTAAAAACGAGGTCATCATGAGTTTTGCAGGCAAATGGATGGAAGTAGAAAATATTATCCTGAGTGAGGACATACATGATATGTAGTCACTGATAAGTGGATATTAGCCAAAAAGTTCAGAATACCCATGATTCAACTCACAGATCATATGAAGCTTAACAAGAAGGAAGGCCCAAGTGTGGATGCTTTAATCCCACTTGGAAGGGGGAACAAAATAATCACAGGAGGCAGACAGAAGGAGGTACCTGGTTGAGAGAGAGGAGAGTGAGGGTAAAAAAGAGGGGCAGGATCAGGTATGGGGGGGGGGGAGATAGGAGAGAAGCCCAGATGGCCAGAAGAATGAATAGAAATATGCAGCAGTGTAGGGTGATGGTGGTGGGAACCACTAGAAAGTACCAGACACCTGGGATTTAAGAGGCTCCCAGGAACTTTCATGAGGATGACCTTAGCTTAAATGACCAACAGTGGGGAGATGGAACATGAAGAGACTACTTCCAGTAAATAGACATGACCCCCAGATGAGGGCTGGGGCTACCCATCCATCTAAAAAATTTTGACCCAGAATTGTTCATGTCTAAAGAAAACGCAGGGACAAAAATAGAGCAGAGACTGAAGGAAAGGACATTCAGAGACCACCCTAACTTGGGATCCATCCCATGTGCAGGCACCAAACTATCGCTGATGCCATGTCATGCTTGCAGACAGTAGACTGGTATGTCTGTCCTCTGAGAGGCTATACCAGGGCCTAACTGAGACAGATGCAGATACTTACAGCCAACCATTGGACTGAGCTCTGGAACACCTATAGAGGAGTTAGGGAAAGGACTGAAGGAGCTGAAGGGGATTGCAACCCCAGAGGAACAACAGTGTCAACTAACTGGACCCCTCAGAGCTCCCAGAGACTAAGCTACCAACCAAAGAGCATACATGGGCTGTAGACTCTCACTACATATGTAGCAGAGGACTGCCTTTTCTGGCCTTAGTGGGAGGGGATGAGCTTGGTCCTGTGGAGGCTTGAGATGCCCCAGAGAAGAAGGGGATGCTAGAGGGGTGAGGTGGGAGTGGATGGGTTGGTGGGGGAGCACCCTCTTAGAGGCAAAGGGGAGGGGGAAGAGCTGGGGGAGCTTGTGAAGGGGAACTGGGAAGGGGAACAACATTTGAAATGTAAATAAATAAAATAATAAAAACAAACAAACAAATAAGATTAATGAAAGAAAAAAAGCAAAGAAATTGTGAGGCTTTAAAAGTCTCAGATCTCCAGAGGCAGGCGGATTTCTGAGTTCGAGGCCAGCCTGGTCTATAGAGTGAGTTCCAGGACAGCCAGAACTACACAGAGAAACCCTGTCTTGAAAAGACAAAAAAAAAAAAAAGTCTCAGATCTCAAAATGGCCTGTGGGTTAACTCTGATGTGGCAATGGGTTCTCTCTAAGAATACCTAGGCTTCCTGGGGCTTGCAGACACTGTGGTAAAGGGTGTCAAGTGAGTGCACGTCCAGGAGGGTCATAGAATATAATCTCTTGACATCAGGACGCTGCTTTGGGACTCTAGCTTGAGACTCTGAAGCTGAGAGTTGCCAGGTTATTAAAACAAACAAACAAACAAACAACAAAAACCCAACCCAACCCAAACCAAACCAAAACCAACAACAACAAAATCTCCACTGATCTGAAAAGCATTTGGTTCATTGATAATGTGTCTGCATAGCCAATGAATCTTTTTTTGGCTACCTGGCCTCATGGCTTATTATTACATGTCATATTTTCATGTAGCATGGATGGAGATTTGTACTACAGTTTGGTTACACAGCCAAAACGAATGCATAAAGTTGATAAATACTTTTTACCTACTGAAGCATAGAGCAGAAAATCATCTTTAGCTGATTTGTGCATACCGTACATGCAGAAATATACCTACATGTTACCTTTGAAAGTTTGTGCATTTTCAGAGCAAAAGGACCAGACACCAATGAAGACAAAGCAAGTAGCCTCACAGACTGCCCCAGTTAGTGTTTCCTCAAAAATTTGCATCCAGGTCCATTTCAAAATGGCTAGCTCAGATGGTCTACCCTCATAAACTGTTTCAGCCAGGACTTTAGTTAAGCCCTGCACTTTCCTATCCTGCAGAGATTGGATAACAAAGTATACAGGTAGCTCTTCAAGGACTGGGCTAATATCTCAATTTTCTTAGAGTTTCCAAAAGATGCCTTCACCGCCAGAGAGCAGGAAACAAATTTAAGAACATGACACCCCCATTCCCAAAAAGTGGGTTGGGTTGTTTGGTCATTTGGTGGGTTATGGATGTTTGTTGTCATTTAGGGGGGTTGGTTATAAGTTATTATTGATCATGGTCAGGGAGGAAACAAAGTCAAGGAGGTTAGAATCAGGGATCGCTTTCTCTTTTTTCTGTCTCCCCTCTATCCTTTCTCTCCTATATAGTGTTGGGGGAAGGAGGAGAAAAGGGGATCATAAAAAGGGGGGATACAAGATGATTGAATAAAAGGGTTGGTTATTGTATCTCTGTTTAGACTTAGAAAGCAGCAAGTCTCAAGTATTTTACACTAATATGGATGATTATATATTGATAGAAATTTAAGGTTATTTTGTTAAACTCTTGCTTAATGTACTTATGTTGCATTTAAAAACGTAATGTGAAGTTCTATTCTTATGAAAACTACTATTACAAATTCTTTAGGATAATTACAAATGCAAGTTAGTAGTTAGTTACCTATAAGTAATCTTATAGGTAATCTTACCTGTAGTCTTTTTATGTACTAGTTAATTACAGAAATAAGCTTTATTTAGCTTTCTGCATATGTTTTAAAAGTTAAGCAGATAGTAAATAGCTAGAAATAGCAATGTTTGTCTATCCAGACATACTGTAGATAGATTGTCTTCAAACGCTTCAGAGATCTACAGAATATGGAATTTAAGATGTTTTAATAATGAAAGGCTTTTTTCCCTGACAGAGAGACATATCTATTTCTGACAGCACCCCTAATCTACATCAAAGAAGATGATTGGCACTGAAGAACCTCTACATGGAGTTTGCTTCAAACATGGCAATGCTGGGCAAAAAACTACCCTTACCTTGACTGCTGACAGCATGCTGTCCAAATTGTGGACAAGCAGGACACTGGGACGTCAACTGCCCATCTTTGCAGAGATAAAGTAGGCTAGTCCTTCAAAATTCCTGCTTCACAGAAAAGTCTGTCAGATATTCTGGGCCTGTCGCTGAAGATGGATGCTCCAAAGATACAGAAGTACCTTGGGTAGTCGACTGTCCAGGCAGCCAGCAGACTCTGACATTTCTAAAGTTTGAACGCTACCTGCTCTGTACCTCCTGGTAACTCAGGTAATATTTATCCTTGTCAGGTCTCTGATGGGGTTGAAGACTAGATGGTTATAGTCTAGTTTTTCTTATTAAAAATTAAATATTAAAGACACAAAGTTGTTTAGAATCTAAGAAAATGCTTTAGGGTCTAAAAAGATGTTTTAAAGGTGGTAAAGTTATGATAAGAAGTGAACATTGAAAATATAATTCTTAACCTGATAGTTCTCATAATTGTTTTACTGCATATAGTTTATTAATGTTAGGGGAAAACATTTTTTAATAAAAAGAAAAAATGTAGTGAGAATTCTGGTTTGTTTAAAAAATCTAGTTATGTTATATGAATATGTTTTTGTCTTTAATCACAGGTGTGGAATATGGGCTGCTTCAGTTTGTCCACAGTGGTTAACTATGACTGTGTCATGTTCTAGGCATGTGTGAATTTTTGCCAGCTGTAGATGGTTTAATTCTGGGGACTCAGGAAAGGGTGTAGTGGGAGAGCCCTGAGAGGGCCTATGTCTGCTGTGCCCCTGCTGCTGGCTCATGCTGCTGCTATGTTTGCTCTTCCTCTTGTTCTTCCACCTCAAAACCACCTGTTAAGTCAGCAGGACCCAGCTGGCCTGGATGGCTCTTGTCTTCCTTCTAGGCAAGTCCTGGATAGGTGTTCTGGAACCACCCTGCCTGGCATGCTTTGCTTCTCTTTGCCATTCTGCTTATCACTAGAGCTTCCATGTCTCATGACATCTGGGGTCCAGGTGAGACTGTGAGTAGTTTCTAGGGAGGGCTACGACAGGAGTACTTTGATCATCTATCTCTTCCTGAGTGTGGAAGCTGGAGGCTCAGATTCAGGTTCCTCAGGGAAAGTGGGAAGACTGGTACGTACCCAGAGAGTAGGTCAAGCACATTCCAAGAGGCTGCCTTCAGAGCCTCTGTGAACTCACTAGACTAAGGATCAGATTAATTCTTTCTTTAGAAAAGAACCAGCCTTTGTAGGTCCTGACTAAGAAATCAATCATAGGACCTAGCTAATGGTTTTCTACCCCATAAAATCCTTCTGGTGAAGTACAGAGAACATTGGGTCAGCTCTTAGCTTGCCCTTCAGGAGGGGGAGGGTAGCCATGGTGTGAAGAAGCCCCCATCAAGGGGAAAGCAAAGGTGTTTGTCCCTGCTTGGAATCATGTTTGCTTTGGATTGGAAGAAACAGACCTGGAGAAAGGTTTATGATTTGATTTTTGTTGTTGTTGTTGTTTACTGTGTTGCTTTGGAAGTGGCAAGTTACCTGCCTTACTTTAATTGTTTTTATTTAACAGTGGGAAATAATTGTTTATTACTTCAAGGTTAATGTGAGGAATATATATGCTGTTATTGTCCATCCCCTTCCTTCACCTGTTTCCAGGAACTGAAGACAATATGGGACCCTGTTTTCTGATCTTAAGAATACCAGTCACTAACCCAGTGGGCCGCATGTCAACATGCCAAGCAGTGTGGGTAGGGGAAGACACCCAGAGGCCTACCAGCTGTGTGGCCTGCCTACAATGAGAACCACTATAATGTGCAAGTATACAGTGGAGTGATAGGAGAGAAAGACGAGTAGAATGGTTTGAGCATTATGAAGAGAGGTGGAACTAGAGATGTGAGGGTAGAGAGTAGCCTTATGTGAGTAGCCTGCCCTCCCACCTGAGGCTGCCACTGAGGGTCTGGATCTGTGGTCATGCAGCAGTGGGGGGGGGTTATGTTGATGTCCTTGGCTCAGATTACTATTAAATATAATGTCTATGTGGATGTCTAGGATCTGGGCTGCTATCTGGGACCTTGTTGCTTTCCATGGGCTATGCAGAGCTGGCCCTGCCACTCACTGGCTGTGGCACTCTGGAGAGTTGGCTCCACCCATCATTGGCTGCAGTACTTGAGAGATCAGGCCCTGCACCTTGCTTAGGCAGCACAGTAGAGCTGGCCCGATACAGGAGTGTAAGTGATACCATTCTTCTGTGGCAGACAGGTGAGCCAGTTCCTCCCCTGGCTAGCTGCAGCACTCTGGAGAGTGGACCCTGCACCTCAACTGGGCAGCACAGTAAATCTTGTCCTGATGGTAAAGACATGGATTAGCTGGCTCCAAGGGTCTGAGAGTGTGAGAGCTGACCCATCTTGTGCACCATGTGTGTGCAGTGCCTGCAGTGGCAGAAGAGGGGGCTGGATCACTTTGGTGTAGAGTTACAAAAGGTTGTGAGCTACTGTTTGGGTGCTGGAAATTGAACTCAGGTCCTCTGGAAGAGCAACCAGGGCTCTTAACTGTTGAGCCATCTCTCCAGCTCTTGGCTTTAGCCCTTCCTGTTCATTCCCTTCTCTAGTCTGTTTCAGTCACATTATGATTTTTTCATATTCTTACATACCTGTTTGCCTTGCCTTTCCCCCTTCACATATTGTCTTCCACATTTTGTCTTCAAGACCTTTAATGCTATGCTTAGGTGATAGACCCACTTCTTCCTCGGCCTTCAGCATTCAGATCAGTCATACCTTCTTCCGAGAATATTTCCTTCGCATTCTTTCACCATGCTGGGCCAGGGTTCTGGGTTAGGGTGTTCTAATAGCTCTTGTTTTACTCTGTCTCAGGGCTGGTTTCCTGAATAGGGCAAGCTGTGTGTTAGAAGGCCATACTTGCCTTCTCTGTGTGATTCAGCATGCCTGTTATATAATAGGAGTGTAGAAACTTTAGGTCAAAAGAAATCAAATGAGTGGAGCTCTAGACCTTCAGAACTGGGCCTAGGAGGCAGGAAGCTTTTGAATAAAGCTTAGGTAAAATAAATTACATTAATCTATTGGAAACTGGGGGTTCTACCTTTATTCCCATTAAAACAATAACAACAAACAAAACAAAATAACAACACTACTTCAAATTAACTAGGGTCTGGAGAGATGGTTGAGTAGTTAAGAGTGCTTATAGCTTTTCCAGAGGACATGGATTTGGTTCTGAGCACCTATATCAAGTGACTCAAAACTCTAGCCTCTGAGGACCCAACATGCTCTTCTTGCTACTATAGGTATCAACACACACACACACACACACACACACACACACACACACACACACACACACAAAAGTAAGTCTTAAGGAGGAAAAAAAAAACATCAAGCAGCAACTAACCAACCAGGATTCGGTATTTGTTTATATTTTTATGAGGTAAAATTTACATCTAATGTAAAGTACATATTATCTACACCTTGCCATTTTAGCAAATCTGTCTACTGATTCCAATTTACCAGCAGTCTAAGAAATGCCCCAGTGTGCTTTCTCAAGCAACTCTGGCCCTAGACTCTAGAGGCCAGCAGAATTGCTTAAAAAAAAAAAAGATTTATTTTTTAATTTGTGTGTATGTGTGTGCATGTGCCAGAACAGGGTGTTGGACCCCTGGAATGGAGTTATAGAGAATTTTGACTTAGCTGACATGGGTGCTTATAACTGAACTCAGGCCCTTTGCAAAAGTAGAAAGTGCTGTTAACTACTGATACACTTACTCCTCTAGCTGCTTTTCCACTGCACTCTTTGCTAGAATATCTGTGGGGTTTGCCCTGTGAATATAGTTGGAGAAGCTTCTTCTCTTCTAGTGGTCTGGGCTGGTTTTTCCACACATGTGTCATGGTATATGTGCCAAGTTTAGGTGTAGCAGAAAATGTAAAAAAATGCAATCCACACTATCTCTGGCAAGGCACAGGCTGGCCTTGTTCTCATCTTGTGGAGACTATCTGACATGGAGCTCCAAAATCTCTCCACCCAGCTCCTTAAGTTTCCATGGTGGGTCACTGCCGCACCAGCCTCACACTTGCAAATTCCCGTGGCTGGCTGGAGTGTCCCACCATAGTACATTTTCTCTGGAATTCAGTCAAGTTTCTGCATGAAGGACAACACCATGTAATCTTAGTTTAGAATCAAAAAGCAACACAATTGACAGGCACAGCAACTAGCATCCTAAAATAGTAAGCCATTCTAAAATCCCAGCAGATCTGCTACCTGAACCAGGGGTCTATGCTCCCTACATTTTTGCTCCACCATCCTTCCTGTCCAAATGCCCACCCTTTCTCCTGCCTCTGCCCTCCCTCTGTCAGACCCAGAAGTCCTGCCTACTCACTCAGTGACTGGTGTCCTAGAAATCTTTGTCCTTAGAAGGGTCACATGAAGTCCTGAGTATGTGATTCACTCCCAGGCAGCCCCTCTTGGGGAAGCAGAATTAGCATCAAAATACAAACAGCACCAGGGTTATCCACAACATTTAGAGGTCAATTTTGTGAAGGCAGTTCTCTTCTCCTACCTTTACATGGATTCCAGGGACCAAACTCTGGTCTGTAGGTTTGCATTCTGTGTGGCAAGTACCTTTTTCCATGGAACAATCTTGTTGGCCCCTCTACACATATTTTTGAAAGTGTCCAGTCTCTGGGGTTTTTTGGTGAATAGTCTGAGAGTAGACCTTGACTCTTCCATGTAGCTCATGTGGGGTTCCTAAGACTTGTTCCAGAGGACAGCATATAGGGAAAATGTAGATTGGGAGAGAATGCTTGTGCTCTTCAACAGATGGCTTTCACAAGTGGAAAGAAATAGAAGATATCCTGTGTGGGCTTCTAGCTTCCACATTCATGAATGGGAGCACTAACCCACACACAAACATTCGTATATGGCATCCCACACACATGCTCACATATATACATATTAAGGAAATTGAGTTGTGAACAGCTGTCTTCTCAGGCATATGCCATTCCCTGCTTCTGGATAACAGGATCTAGTTCCAAATGGTTAGACCAGGCTCAGGCTCTTCACCAATCTCCAGCTCTTGTGATACACCCACAGAACTCCTCAAAGTAACAGATGGTGAGGACAAGAGGCACAGATAACCAGTTTCTTCAGGATAATTTGGGTGATTCATATGTGGGGCTTTGTGAGGTTAGAGACAGGAATTGCCAGGGAGTTTTTTTGTTTTTGTTTTTGTTTGTTTGTTTGTTTGTTTTTTAATTTACTGGGACTGTTTTTTTGTTGAGATTCTAGGAACTCAGAAACCTGAAATGCTCCCATTTGGCTAGAAATCCCAGCTTCCAGTGGTAATTCTGATACTCTCTTGAACAGAATTTCAACATCTTCTGAGATTTACAGACACTTGATGGAAAATGTTGTGGAGTTCATACTGTCTATAGACATTTGACTGGGAGAAAGAAGGAATGGGCAGGCGAGGATATAAAGGAGAGGGTGAGAACTGGTGTCTTTCCTTAAGCTCTGTCATGGACCAGAAGCATAGATTCTTGCTAGATCTTGTTACTCTGTGTCATGCATTCATAGCTTTGTATTTTTAGTGTGGGGAGAGTGGAGGAAGTCTTTAGTCTTACTGATTTTATTCAAGACCTGAGGGGGTGCCAACCTTTACAAATGCTCGTGACCTTTATTTAAAATGGTATAATATCTGCATAGAACCTACAAATATCCTCCACATCACCTGTAGATTACTTATACTACCTAATGCAATGTGAATGTTATATCAATAGTAATTATGTAACATTGTTTAGCAATAGATTAAAAAAAGTCTCTGAATATTTGATATAAGCACAATTTTGGGAGTTTTTTTTTTTTTTTTTTTTTGATCCCTTGTTTGAATTCTCGGATGCTAAACCTATGGAAAAAAATAGAGCATTGGCTATACTTTAAAAATATTTATTTATTTTGTATAGGTATGTGCCTGAGTGTGTATGTATGTGCACCTGGTGTATGTAGGAGCCTGCAAAGGTCAGAAGAGAATATCAGATTCCCTGGGACTGGAGTTACATACCTGGTCATGAGGCACCATGAAGGTCCTGGGAACTGAATTTGGTTTCTCTGGAAGAGCAGCCGACACTCTTAAAATGCTGAGCCATACAAGTCCCTTCCAGTCCGCGCCAGCACCGGGTCATCTGGGTGCGGAGTTGGTGGACATCCCCAAGGACTCTAGAGGACTCTCCACCTGATTTTAGGACCACTGGTGAGTGGAACACAACTTCTGTTCCATTCTAATCGTGTGGGACCTGAGACAGCATTAGGGAAGCAGAAAACCTGGCCTGACCAGGGTCACAAGTTCCTTCCTCGGCACCAGCACCTGGTCACCTTGGGTGCAGAGGCCGAGGCCCCCAAGGACCCTAGAGGACAGCTTCTGAGGCAGACCCCATTTTGGGCTCCAGACATCCGGGCACCTTCCCTGCCAGAGGAGAGGTGTCCACCCCGCCTGCAAGGGCTTTGCTGTAGCATCTGGGGATGCTTAGGTGAGAATGTGGGCTACAGAAGCTAACAGCTTCTGGGACAGGCCCTGTTTTGGGCCTTCATCTTCTGCCAGGAGGCAGGTCCGAATTCCAGATATTTGTGCACCTTCCCTGCAAGAGAAGAGCTTGCCTGCAGAGAGTGCTCTGACCACTGAAACTCAAGAGAAAGCTAGTCTCCCAGGTCTGCTGATAGAGGCTAACAGAATCATGAAAGGAACAAGCTCTAATCAGAGACAACTATAACAACTAACTCCAGAGATTACCAGATGGTGAAAGGCAAATGTAAGAATCTTACTAACAGAAACCAAGACCACTCACTATCATCAGAACAAAGCACTCCCACCTCACCCAGTCCTGGGCACCCAAACATACCCGAAAAGCTAGACCCAGATTTAAAAGCATATCTCACGATGATGGTAGAGGACATCAAGAAGGACTTTAATAACTCACTTAAAGAAATACAGGATAACATGGCTAAAGAGTTACAAGTCCTTAAAGAAAAACAGGTGTTGGGAGCCGCCCCCACATTCGCCGTCACAAGATGGCGCTGACATCCTGTGTTCTAAGTGGTAAACAAATAATCTGCGCATGTGCCAAGGGTATTTTATGACTACTTGTACTCTACCTTTCCCGTGAACGTCAGCTCGGCCAAGGGCTGCAGCCAATCAGGGAGTGATGCGTCCTAGGCGAAATATAACGCTCCTAAAAAAGGGGACGGGTGTCCGCCATTCTCTCTCGCTGGCATCTCTCTGGCTCTGCGCGCCCTGCGCTCGCTCGCTGCCTAAAGATGTAAACAATAGAGCGCGCTCTGCGCCCCGGCGCGCCGGAGCTCTGGCTCCTAAAGATGTAAGAAGGGGGCTTTCGTTTTTGGGGTTTGGGGTTTTTGCACTCCTGCTCCTGAAGATGTAAGCAATAAAGTTTTGCCGCAGAAGATTCTGGTCTGTTGCGTCTTTCCTGGCCGGGCGTGAGAACGCGATTAAGAATTGGTGCTGAAATCCGGGACGAGAAATTCCGGGACGAGAAAAAATCCGGGAAGAAAAAACCCGGGAGGAAACTCGGGACGGGAGTTTCACCGGCGCAAGGAAGATCCCTCATTCCAGAACCAGAACTGCGGGTCGCGGTAATAAAGGTTCCCGTAAAGCAGACTGTTAAGAAGGATTCAACTGCATGAATTCAGAACTTTTCAGCTGGGGAACGGCGGTAACCCGTAAGTATAGCTTTACGAGGTACGCCTGGCCTTGAACTTTCTAAGGAAATTCAAGACAGTCTATCAGAAGTAAAGTGGAAAATAGCTTTATAAGATATGTTTGGCCTTGAACTTTCTCTAGTGTTAGAAGCCCTTTTGTTCCTTTTCACATGTTATCAAGTGGTTAAGGCAGGGCGGATTCTAGATGAAATTCAGGACAATCTATCAGAAGTAAAGCGGGGAGAGAGAGTAGGAGCAAAGAGAAAATATGGTACACAAAATAAGTATACAGGCCTTTCCAAGGGTCTTGAACCCGAGGAAAAGTTTAGGTCAGGTAAGAATACCTGGGGAGAGATTAGAAGGAAGGAGAAGGAAAAAGAAAAGAAAAAAGATCAATTAGAGGAGCCAGTTCTTAGTAGTTCTGAATCAGATGAAAAGGCTATTAGGGCCTGGAAGGCGCTCTCCCGAGCAGGTGAAGCCACTGGACAATAATGACAGAGGCAGGCTCTTGCAGCCTACAAGGTCTTATTGTCCACCCTGGAGTTGTAGATCAGGATTGTAAAGGGGAACTTCAGGATCTCTGTTCTTGTCCTCAAGTTGTCTTTTCTATATCACAAGGGGACAAAATAGCTCAACTAATAATTTTGCCAAGCCTACATGGCTGTTTTTTCTTCCTCTGGTATTCCTAGAGCTGCCAGAGAGATTGGTTCTACTGAAAATGATTCTGATTACTTAATAATGCCTTTAGATTGTTGTCAAATTTTATCTACTCACGTAGGGGTAAACCCTCGTGGCGTCAGGCCATTACAGGTCTGACAAATGGATGTCACGCATATTTCCTCCTTTGAGAGAAATCAATATTTACATGTTTAGAAGAAACCCACTTAAAAATGGGATTGTGGTATATACTGATGGATCAAAAACTGGCATAGGTGCCTATGTGGCTAATGGTAAAGTGGTATCCAAACAATATAATGAAAATTCACCTCAAGTGGTAGAATGTTTAGTGGTTTTAGAAGTTTTAAAAACCTTTTTAGAACCCCTTAATATTGTGTCAGATTCCTGTTATGTGGTTAATGCAGTAAATCTTTTAGAAGTGGCTGGAGTGATTAAGCCTTCCAGTAGAGTTGCCAATATTTTTCAGCAAATACAATTAGTTTTGTTATCTAGAAGATTTCCTGTTTATATTACTCATGTTAGAGCCCATTCAGGCCTACCTGGCCCCATGGCTCTGGGAAATGATTTGGCAGATAAGGCCACTAAAGTGGTGGCTGCTGCCCTATCATCCCCGGTAGAGGCTGCAAGAAATTTTCATAACAATTTTCATGTGACGGCTGAAACATTACGCAGTCGTTTCTCCTTGACAAGAAAAGAAGCCCGTGACATTGTTACTCAATGTCAAAGCTGCTGTGAGTTCTTGCCAGTTCCTCATGTGGGAATTAACCCACGCGGTATTCGACCTCTACAGGTCTGGCAAATGGATGTTACACATGTTTCTTCCTTTGGAAAACTTCAATATCTCCATGTGTCCATTGACACATGTTCTGGCATCATGTTTGCTTCTCCGTTAACCGGAGAAAAAGTCTCACATGTGATTCAACATTGCCTTGAGGCATGGAGTGCTTGGGGGAAACCCAAACTCCTTAAGACTGATAATGGACCAGCTTATACGTCTCAAAAATTCCAGCAGTTCTGCCGTCAGATGGATGTTACCCACCTGACTGGACTTCCATACAACCCTCAAGGACAGGGTATTGTTGAGCGTGCGCATCGCACCCTCAAAGCCTATCTTATAAAACAGAAGAGGGGAACTTTTGAGGAGACTGTACCCCGAGCACCAAGAGTGTCTGTGTCTTTGGCACTCTTTACACTCAATTTTTTAAATATTGATGCTCATGGCCATACTGCGGCTGAACGTCATTGTTCAGAGCCAGATAGGCCCAATGAGATGGTTAAATGGAAAAATGTCCTTGATAATAAATGGTATGGCCCGGATCCTATTTTGATAAGATCCAGGGGAGCTATCTGTGTTTTCCCACAGAATGAAGACAACCCATTTTGGATACCAGAAAGACTCACCCGAAAAATCCAGACTGACCAAGGGAATACTAATGTCCCTCGTCTTGGTGATGTCCAGGGCGTCAATAATAAAGAGAGAGCAGCGTTGGGGGATAATGTCGACATTTCCACTCCCAATGACGGTGATGTATAATGCTCAAGTATTCTCCTGCTTTTTTACCACTAACTAGGAACTGGGTTTAGCCTTAATTCAGACAGCCTTGGCTCTGTCTGGACAGGTCCAGACGACTGACACCATTAACACTTTGTCAGCCTCAGTGACTACAGTCATAGATAAACAGGCCTCAGCTAATGTCAAGATACAGAGAGGTCTCATGCTGGTTAATCAACTCATAGATCTTGTCCAGATACAACTAGATGTATTATGACAAATAACTCAGCAGGGTTGTGAACAAAAGTTTCCGGGATTGTGTGTTATTTCCATTCAGTATGTTAAATTTACTAGGGCAGCTAATTTGTCAAAAAGTCTTTTTCAGTATATGTTACAGAATGGGATGGCTGAATTTGAACAGATCCTTCGGGAATTGAGACTTCAGGTCAACTCCACGCGCTTGGACCTGTCCCTGACCAAAGGATTACCCAATTGGATCTCCTCAGCATTTTCTTTCTTTAAAAAATGGGTGGGATTAATATTATTTGGAGATACACTTTGCTGTGGATTAGTGTTGCTTCTTTGATTGGTCTGTAAGCTTAAGGCCCAAACTAGGAGAGACAAGGTGGTTATTGCCCAGGCGCTTGCAGGACTAGAACATGGAGCTTCCCCTGATATATCTATGCTTAGGCAATAGGTCGCTGGCCACTCAGCTCTTATATCCCATGAGGCTAGTCTCATTGCACGGGATAGAGTGAGTGTGCTTCAGCAGCCCGAGAGAGTTGCACGGCTAAGCACTGCAGTAGAAAGGCTCTGCGGCATATATGAGCCTATTCTAGGGAGACATGTCATCTTTCATGAAGGTTCAGTGTCCTAGTTCCCTTCCCCCAGGAAAAACGACACGGGAGCAGGTCAGGGTTGCTCTGGGTAAAAGCCTGTGAGCCTAAGAGCTAATCCTGTACATTGCTCCTTTACCTACACACTGGGGATTTGACCTCTATCTCCACTCTCATTAATATGGGTGGCCTATTTGCTCTTATTAAAAGGAAAGGGGGAGATGTTGGGAGCCGCCCCCACATTCGCCGTCACAAGATGGCGCTGACATCCTGTGTTCTAAGTGGTAAACAAATAATCTGCGCATGTGCCAAGGGTATTTTATGACTACTTGTACTCTACCTTTCCCGTGAACGTCAGCTCGGCCAAGGGCTGCAGCCAATCAGGGAGTGATGCGTCCTAGGCGAAATATAACGCTCCTAAAAAAGGGGACGGGTGTCCGCCATTCTCTCTCGCTGGCATCTCTCTGGCTCTGCGCGCCCTGCGCTCGCTCGCTGCCTAAAGATGTAAACAATAGAGCGCGCTCTGCGCCCCGGCGCGCCGGAGCTCTGGCTCCTAAAGATGTAAGAAGGGGGCTTTCGTTTTTGGGGTTTGGGGTTTTTGCACTCCTGCTCCTGAAGATGTAAGCAATAAAGTTTTGCCGCAGAAGATTCTGGTCTGTTGTGTCTTTCCTGGCCGGGCGTGAGAACGCGATTAAGAAACAGGAAAACACAACCAAACAGGTAGAAATCCTTAAAGAAAAACAGGAAAACACAACCAAACAGGTAGAAATCCTTAAAGAAAAACAGAAAAACACATCCAAACAGGTGATGGAAATGAATAAAACCATACTAGACCTAAAAAGGGAAGTAGACACAATAAAGAAAACCCAAAGTGAGGCAATGCTGGAGATAGAAATTCTAGGAAAGAAATCTGGAACCATAGATGCCAGCATCAGCAACAGAATACAAGAGATGGAAGAGAGAATCTCAGGTGCAGAAGATTCCATAGAGAACATGGGAACAACAATCAAAGAAAATGCAAAAAGATCCTAACTCAAACCATCCAGGAAATCCAGGACACAATGAGAAGACCAAACCTACGAATAATAGGAGTGGATGAGAATGAAGATTTTCAACTCAAAGTACCAGCAAATATCTTCAACAAAATTATAGAAGAAAACTTCCCAAACCTAAAGAAAGAGATGCCCATGATCATACAAGAACACCAAATAGACTGGACCAGAAAAGAAATTCCTCCCGACACATAATAATCAGAACAACAAATGCACTAAATAAAGATAGAATATTAAAAGCAGTAAGGAAAAAAGGTCAAGTAACATATAAAGGCAGGCCTATCAGAATTACACCAGAATTTTCACCAGAGACTATGAAAGCCAGAAGAGCCTGGACAGATGTTATACAGACACTAAGAGAACACAAATGCCAGCCCAGGCTACTATACCCAGCCAAACTTTCAATTATCATAGATGGAGAAACCAAAGTGTTCCATGACAAAACCAGATTCACACATTATCTTTCCAGGAATCCAGCCCTTCAAAGGATAATAACAGAAAAAACAAAACAAAACAAAACAACAACAAAAAAAAAACAATACAAGGACGGAAACCACGCCCTAGAAAAAGCAAGAAAGTAATCCCTGAACAAACCAAAAAGAAGACAGCCACAAGAACAGAATGCCAACTCTAAAAACAAAAATAATAGAAAGCAACAATTACTTTTCCTTAGTGTCTCTTAATATCAATGGACTCAATTTCCCAATAAAAAGACATAGACTAACTGACTGGCTACACAAACAGAACCCAACATTTTGCTGCTTATAGGAAACCAATCTCAGGGAAAAAGACAGATACTACCTCAGAGTGAAAGGCTGGAAAACAATTTTCCAAGCAAATGATCTAAAGAAACAAGCTGGAGTAGCCATTCTAATATCTAATAAAATAGACTTTCAATCCAAGTTATCAAAAAAGACAAGGAAGGGCACTTCATACTCATCAAAGGTAAAATCTTCCAAGAGAAACTCTCAATTCTGAATATCTATGCTCCAAATACAAGGGCAGCCACATTCACTAAAGAAACTTTAGTAAAGCTCAAAGCACACATTGCACCTCACACAATAATAGTGGGAGACTTCAACACACCACTTTCATCAATGGACAGATCGTGGAAACAGAAACTAAACAGGGACACAGTGAAACTAACAGAAGTTATGAAACAAATGGATTTAACAGATATCTACAGAACATTTTATCCTAAAATGAAAGGATATACCTTCTTCTCAGCACCTCATGATACCTTCTCTAAAACTGACCATATAATTGGTCACAAAACAGGCCTCAACAGATGCAAAAATATTGAAATTATCCCATGCATCCTATCAGATCACCATGGATTAAGGCAGATCTTCAATAACAAAATAAATAATAGAAAGCCAACATTCACGTGGAAACTGAACAACATTCTTCTCAATGATACCTTGGTCAAGGAAGGAATAAAGAAAGAAATTAAAGACTTTTTAGAGTTTAATGAAAATGAAGCCACAACATACCCAAACTTGTGGGACACAATGAAAGCATTTCTAAGAGGAAAATGCATAGCTCTGAGTGCCTCTAAAAAGAAATTAGAGAGAGCACACACTAGCAGCTTGACAACACACTTAAAAGCTCTAGAAAAAAAGGAAGCAAATTCACCCAAGAGAAGTAGAAGGCAGGAAATAATCAAACTCAGGGGCTAAATCAACCAAGAGGAAATAAGAAGAACTATTCAAAGAATTAACCAAATGAGGAGCTGGTTCTTTGAGAAAATCAACAAGATAGATAAACCCTTAGCCAGACTCACTAGAGGGCACAGGGATAGCATCCTAATTAACAAAATCAGAATGAAAAGGGAGACATAACAACAGATCCTGAAGAAATCCAAAACACCATCAGATCCTTCTACAAAAGGCTATACTCAACAAAACTGGATGAAAACCTGGATGAAATGGACAAATTTCTAGACAGATACCCAGTACCAAAGTTAAATCAGGATCAGATTAATGATCTAAACAGTCCTATATCCCCTAAAGAAATAGAAGCAGTCATTAATAGTCTCCCAACCAACAAAAGCCCAGGACCAGATGGGTTTAGTGCAGAGTTCTATCAGACCTTCAAAGAAGATCTAATTCCAGTTCTGCACAAACTATTCCACAAAATAGAAGCAGAAGGTTCTTTACCCAATTCATTCTATGAAGCCGCAATTACTCTGATACCTAAGCCACAGAAAGATCCAACAAAGATAGAGCACTTCAGACCAATTTCCCTTATGAATATCAATGCAAAAACCTCAATAAAATTCTCACTAACTGAATCCAAGAACACATCAAAACAATCATCCATCCTGACCAAGTAGGTTTTATTCCAGGGATGCAGGGATCGTTTAATATACGGAAATCCATCAACGTAATCCATTATATAAACAAACTCAAAGACAAAAACCACATGATTACCTCGTTAGATGCAGAAAAAGCATTTGACAAATCCAACACCCATTCATGATAAAAGTCTTGGAAAGATCAGGAATTCGAGGCCCATACCTAACTATGATAAAAGCAATCTACAGCAAACCAGTAGCCAACATCAAAGTAAATGGTGACAAGCTGGAAGCAATGCCACTAAAATCAGGGACTAGACAAGGCTGCCCACTTTCTCTCTACCTATTCAGCATAGTATTTCAAGTCCTAGCCAGAGCAATTTGACAACAAAAGGAGATCAAGGGGATACAAATTGGAAAGGAAGAAGTCAAAATATCCCTTTTTGCAGATGATATGATAGTATATATAAGTGACCCTAAAAATTCCACCAGAGAACTCCTAAACCTGATAAACAGCTTCGGTGAAGTAGCTGGATATAAAATTAACTCAAACAAGTCAATGGCCTTTCTCTACACAAAGAATAAACAGGCTGAGAAAGAAATTAGGGAAACAACACCCTTCATAATAGTCACAAATAATATAAAATACCTTGGCGTGACTCTAAGGAAGTTAAAGATCTGTATGATAAGAACTTCAAGTCTCTGGAGAAAGAAATTAAAGAAGATCTCAGAAGATGGAAAGATCTCCCATGCTCATGGATTGGCAGGATCAATATAGTAAAAATGGCTATCTTGCCAAAAGCAATCTACAGATTCAATGCAATCCCCATCAAAATTCCAACTCAATTCTTCAACGAATTAGAAAGGGCAATCGGCAGATTCATCTGGAATAACAAAAAACCTAAGATAGCAAAAACTCTTCTCAAGGATAAAAGAACCTCTGGTGGAATCACCATGCCTGACCTAAAGCTTTACTACAGAGCAACTGTGATTAAAACTGCATGGTACTGGTATAGTGACAGACAAGTAGACCAATGGAAAGAATTGAAGACCCAGAGATAAACCCACACACCTATGGTCACTTGATCTTTGACAAGGGACCTAAAACCATCCAGTGGAAAAAAGACAGCATTTTCAACAAATGGTGCTGGCACAACTAGCAGTTATTATGTACAAGAATTCAAATTGATCTATTCCTATCTCCTTGTACTAAGGTCAAATCTAAGTGGATCAAGGAACTTCACATAAAACCAGAGACACTGAAACTTATAGAGGAGAAAGTGGGGGAAAGCCTCGAAAATATGGGCACAGGGGAAAAATTCCTCAATAGAACAGCAATGTCTTGTGCTGTAAGATCCAGAATTGACAAATGGGACCTCATAAAATTACAAAGCTTCTGTAAGGCAAAAGACACTGTCAATAAGACAAAAAGGATACCAACAGATTGGGAAAGGATCTTTACCTATCCCAAATCAGATAGGGGACCAATATCCAATATATATAAAGAACTCAAGAAGGTGGATTCCAGAAAATCAAATAACCCCATTAAAAATGGGGCTCAGAGCTAAACAAAGAATTCTCATCTGAGGAATACCAAATGGCTGAGAAGCACCTGAAAAAATGTTCAACATCCTTAATCATCAGGGAAATGCAAATCAAAACAACCCTGAGATTCCACCTCACACCAGTCAGAATGGCTAAGATCAAAAATTCAGGTGACAGCAGATGCTGGCGTGGATGTGGAGAAAGAGGAACACTCCTCCATTGTTGGTGGGATTGCAGGCTTGTACAACCACTCTGGAAATCAGTCTGGCGGTTCCTCAGAAAATTGGACATAGTACTACCGGAGGATCCCGCAATACCTCTTCTGGACATATATCCAGAAGATGCCCCAACTGGTAAGAAGGACACATGCTCCACTATGTTCATAGCAGCCTTATTTATAATACAGAAGCTGGAATGAACCCAGATGTCCCTCAATAGAGGAATAGATACAGAAAATGTGGTGTATTTACACAATGGAATACTACTCAGCTATTAAAAAGAATTAATTTATGAAATTCTTAGGCAAATGGATGGAACTGGAGGGATCATCCTGAGTGATGTAACCCAATCAGAAAAGAACTCACATGATATGTACTCACTGATAAGTGGATATTAGCCCAACAACTTAGAATACCCAACATACAAGATACAATTCGCAAAACATATGAAACTCAAGAAGAGCAAAGTCCAAAGTGTGGACACTTTGCCCCTTCTTAGAATTGGGAACAAAACACCCATGTAAGGAGTTACAGTGACAAAGTTTGGAGCTGAGACGAAAGGATGGACCATCTAGAGACTGCCATACCCGTGGCTCCATCCCATAATCAGCCTCCAAACGCTGACACCATTGCATACACTAGCATGATTTTGCTGAAAGGAACCAGATATAACTGTCTCTTGTGAGGCTATGCCGGGGCCTAGCAAAAACAGAAGTGGATGCTCACAGTCAGCTATTGGATAGATCACTGGGCCCCCAAAGGAGGAGCTAGAGAAAGTACCTAAGGAGCTAAAGGTATCTGCAACACTATAGGTGGAATAACAATATGAAATATCCAGTACCCCCAGAACTCATGTCTCTAGCTGCATATGTATCAGAAGATGGCCGACTAGGCCATCATTGGAAAGAGAGGCTCATTGATCTTGCAAACTTTATATGCCTCAGTACAGGGGAATACCATGGCCAAGAAGTGGGAGTGGGTGGGTAGGGGAGTGGGGGGAGGGTATGGGGGACTTTTGGGATAGCATTTAAATGTAAATAAAGAAAATACGTAATTAAATAAATATTAAAAAATGCTGAGCCATTGCTCCATTTCTGTGGTACCTATTTTTTATACAAAATAAATAGACTTGTTCTCCTTCCCACTGGAGAAGTCCAGCTTCTGCATTAACATCTGTTAGGTCCCAGAAGCTTCTGCTCTTGTGACTGCCACTTCCTGTGCTTTCTTCCTGCTGATGACTGCCTCTTCATTTGTGTTTGATTATTTTCATTGTTCCCTGTGCTAAGAACTGTTTGCAAACATGGAGCATAACCCTTTCTTTGAGTTTTTCTGAGCACAAGACAAGGGTTTTGTCTTTGCTTAACGTTGGAGTTAAATTTACCAGTGTCTACTAATCAGCCCCTAGGGAAGTTGGTGACCAGGGAACCTTCAAGCTTTTCTTAAATCTCTAGTCTTCCCTGGACCTCTTGTCTGTCACATCCCACTGCCCTGTTAAAGTTTGTTCTTCATTTCCCTTTGATTTTTGGATTATCATTGTTTCTATTTTTCCTCTTATTAAACATAGATTTTTTTTCCCCAAACACTATAACCTGAATAACGTTTTCTGTCCCTTTACTCCTCCTAGCTTTTCCCTACCTCTTCTGTCTAGATCTACTTTCACTAGAAAAGAACAGGCTTCTAAGAGATAACAAAATATAATTAAATAAAATATAATAAGATAAAACCAAAGTCCATCATATTGAAATTGGATAAGCCAACATAAAAATAAAAGAGCACCAAAAGTAGACACAAGAATTAGAGACCCACTTGGTCACACATTTAGGAGTTCCATAAAAGTACTAACTTGAAAGCTGTAGTATATATGAAGGGGACCCGGTACAGACCCATGTAGGCCCCATGATTGCTGCTTTAGTCTCTATGAGTTCATATGCACTTTCTGAGCAGCTATTTTGATCTGTGCAATTATATACAGCAATCATTAAGAAACAGAACAGTAGTAGTTAAAGAAAATGTTTCTCTAGAAATGAATTCCAGCTGAATAATTGCACACCCCATATACCACTTTGAAACCTCAGTTAATTAAAATTTAAAGTTTGGGTATCAATAACTTTAACATCACATGAAGAATCAAAGCACAAATGAAAATCCACTGAGTAGGTGTTATCTGCCTCTTGATAAAAAGACAGTTTGTCCTCTGTGGTCTTACTATAAAATGTTCACGAATCAATTTTCCAAAATATAGAGAAGAGAAATCTGTGACACTGAGTCATGAATACAGAAGCATCAAAGCATAGACTGTCAAGCAAAGGTCTATCTTTAATAGGTGCGTTGACTCACTTTCTTTCTTTCTTTTTTTTTTAAACAGAATCTACAACACGTATTATTTACTATGTCTACTTTTAACATACTTTGTGCACTTCTAAACACCTAGAAGGACTAGATGTTTCAGATGAGGACATGAATTTGTCCCCTATATACATAGTAGTACTGAAACCACACACATGTAACTAGTTAGATCTCCAAGTGTCTTCTGGTGAGGACATTCTGGTCTCCGACCTTTCTTCCCCTTCAGCCCATCTTGTGTCCCGTGACATAGGCACCCGTCACTTGGATGATACACTTTCACAACTCTTCAGAAGACAACCTTGCTATGAACTAACAGAGTATACAGAATGTGTGAGTTTACTAACTACTTTTGTCATACATTGGCAACCTCTTTAATACCTAGAGACTAGATATCATAGGACTCGTTTGTCCAGTATGTACAATATATATAGCATAGCAAAGTTACATGAGATGCACACAACACACAGGGGGATGGGTAAGCTAGAAATGTCTAGCACACAAATGGAATCTTTTTGCAATTCCTTCCCTCCCACCTCCTTGATCCACTGAACAAGCACAGCCGGTACACTGTTCTCAGAGGCAGGCTAACAATTCTACTTCTACACACAGCATTTCTCCAGTTTAAAAAACTATATACACAAAATATTATTCTACTACCTGTACCTTTAAATGTATCAAGCACTTTCAGATATCTAAAAGACTAGATGTTTCATGTAAGAACTTATCTGCTATTGACATGGCACTGGTAAATAAAACTGTACGCAAAACAATGGTTATTATCTGAGGTATCTTCTAAATATAACCATTTGGGCTTTGGCCCACTTTCTTCTCCCTTCAAACCAATAGACAAATATAGGTATGTGTAATGCTTAGATACAGCTGAACAAATCCTATCCCCAAGCCATTTACAGAACAAAATTTTCTATGAATTTTAACGGTGTACACTATGTGCTAAATTTACTACTTTGTCATACATTGGCAACCTCTTTAACATCTAGAGTCTAGATGTTGAAAATTTAGACATATTTGTCCATTATATACAGTATACACACAGCAAAACAAAATGCAAGAATATAAAAATGGCATCTGAAAAGGTCCCATATACACACACACTACATGGCCATTGTCACTGCCTCCCAGCACCTCCTCCAAACCTCGGAGCAAGTAAAGACAGTACTGCTCAGAGGGGCTCATCACCCCACTCCCCAAAGACAACGACTCATGAGTGTTTGCAAAAAGATATTTACAAAGTGATATTTCACTACCTCTACATTTAACATACGTTGGGCACTTCTAAACATCTAGATAGACCAGATGTTTCAAGTAAGGACTGTTGTCCACTATATACACAGCAGTCAGTAAACGGCACACGTAACAAGAGTAATTACAACTTTAACACAAAATGTAAAAAAAAAAAAAAGTGTTGTTCTACTAACTCTGTCATACACTGGCAACCTCTTTAACATCTAGAGTGACTAGATGTTGTAAATTAGGACCCCTTTGTCCTTTACATACACTATGTACACAGAAAAGCCAAACAAAATGGGATAGTGGGGATAGTGGTTCCTTTCCACCCACGGACCACAGTAGCTTAGGGCTCTGGATTTCCTTCTGGGAACCAGGGCACAAACACAATGCGGTCAACTCAGGAGAGGTTTGGCTTTTCTTCTCCAAACAATAATTCAAATGAATCCTAACAAAAAGGTATTTACAGCATGTTTTACTACTTATAAAATATGGCAGGCACTTCAGAGCAGCTAGAAAGACATTACCCCCAAAACCTGGCATTTTCAAACACACTCAAATACACACACACAGGCACACATGCAAACATGGTGTGAGGGGTAAGAAATGAGGACTAAAATGCATACACAATACAATAGGATAAAAAAGAGAGACACATCTTCTTCACACGACCAATCTGGCTCCGGGCCTCTTCCTCCTCCTGCTGGATCCTCTAAGGTACTGAACAAACAGGGATGAGTGTCGCTCCTGGGTCTTTCTAGAGGCGGCCTAAACAATTCCATTTCAAAATCACTTGCAGAAGACGTGTCCACGATCTTCTTTTTATGGTGACTGGGTATTCACGTCATCTCCTACCTCTCCTTTACCCTGCATCGGCAATCTCTACAGTTAGACGTCCAGATTTAGCCAGAAGTCTAAATAGGGTCGGAGGAAAGGTTGAGAGCAGCTTTTTCATATTATATACACATGCCTTCTATGGCGACAGCGTTTCCGATTGGCCACCTGCGGCATTGACTCACTTTCAAGCATAAATAATCAGTATGTAAAAGAAGACCTCCTCTCCCCTTTTTTCAACATAGTATTTTTATTGATTCTTTGGGAATTTCACATCATGCATCCTGTTCACACTTACTTCCCAGTCCTTCAGTGCCCACCCTCCCACTCTTGTGATCTCCCACTCTACCAAAAGTCTAATTTATGATGTTTATACTCACTGGATCATGGTCAAACTCTCAGTGGACTGCCTCTTAAACGGAACTAAGTCCTTTCTCTCCTGACCACCTTCTGCTAGAAACCATTAATGGTGTAAAACTACACTTTAACATCCTTATCACATTTTAAAAGAGTTCTCTTTGATGGCTTTCTATTTAGGCTATTACTTTTCAGGGGGAGGGTTGGGGGAGGGGTTGTCACAGAAGTCTTTCATTGTCCCTCTTTTTAAACTATATATTTGCTGTCATCAATATTACTGCAAAAGTAGCTTCCTTTCTCTTTATAGCCAACAGGATCATGGATTACAGGCTTCCACATGGTTTTCAGTGACAGCACAGACCACGAACCTGGCCTCCAGCTGCAGAAGGAACACAGACCCAGACAAGGCCCTCAGAGGCAGCCTGGACCATGAGCATCAATATGGTCTCAGGTGACAGTGTAGGGTACTCACCTCAATATGACCCCTGATAGAAACACTGCTCATAGATAACATGGCCCCAGGCTGCAGCACAGACCATGGAAATCTGAATGGCCTTTCGTGGTAACATGGGTCACTGACCTCAATCCCTGGCTCAGTAGGACCTGGGACCCAGATATGGTCCTTGGCAGCAGCATGACCTGGACATCACTGTGTTTTGTGCCTCATATCAGATAGTCCTCTAGGCTCAAAAGATGAATGTCTTGATTAGCATGTTGTCCTTGTCCCTTATTGGAGAATTTCTTGATTAAACAGGCCAGTGTGTGTGTGTGTGTGTTAGTAGTAGTAGCAACTGCAGCAGCAGCAGTCATCGTCACCACTGTCACAAATACTCTATCATAAATATGTGTGTTTCAGGGAATTCATAGAGGAAAAACTAACATTTTTTTATTGGGTATTTTCTTTGTTTACATTTCAAATATTTTCCCCTTTCCAGGTCTCCTCTTAAGAAACTCCCTCCCCCTCCCACCTAACCCTACCTCTATGAAGGTGCTCCCCCACCCACTCACCCACTCCCTTCTTCCTACCCTGGCATTCCTACCCCTACACTGGGGCAGTAAACACCCTCAGGCCCAAGGGCCTCTCCTCCCACTGATGTCCAACAAGGCCATCCTCTGCCACATATGTGGCCAGCACTATGTGTCCCTCCATGTGTATTCTTTGGTTTGTGGTCCAATTCCTGGGAATTCTGGTGTGTGTGTGGGGTCTGGCCTGTTGATACTGTTGCTCCTTCCATGGGGCTGCAAACCCCCTCAGCTCCTAAGTCACTTCTCCAACTCCTCCATCAGGGACCCTCAAGCTCAGTCCAATGGTTGGCTGTGAGCTTCCTCCTCTGTATTTGTCAGGCTCTGGGAGAGCCTCTCAAATCATTTCAGCCATATCAGGCTTCTATCAGCAAGCACTTCCTGGCATCCACAATAGCATTTGGGTTTGGTGGCTGTATATGGGATGGATCCCCAGGTGGGGCAGTGTCTGGATGGCCTTTCCTTCAGTCTCTGCTCCATGCTTTGTCTCCATATTTCCTCATGTGAGTATTTTGTTCACACTTCTAAAAAGCAGTAAAGCATCCATACTTTGGTCTTCCTTCTTCTTGAACTTCATATGGTCTGTGACTTGGATCTCGGGCATTCCGAACTTTTGGGCTAATATCCACTTATCAGTGAGTACATACCATGTTTGTTCCTTTGTCACCTCACTCAGGATGATATTCTCAAGTTCCATTCACTTGCCTGCGAATTTAATGAAGTCATTGTTTTTAATGGCTAAGTAGTACTCCATTGTGTAAATGTACTACATTTTCTGTATCCATTCCTCTCTTGAGGGACATCTGGGTTGTTTCCAGCTTCTGGATATTATAAATAAGGCTGCTATGAACATAGTGGAGCATGTGTCCTTATTACATGTTGGAGCATCATCTGGGTATATGCCCAGGAGTGGTATAGCTGGGTCCTCAGGTAGTACTATGTCTAATTTTCTGAGGAACCACCAGACTGACTTCCAGAGTGGTTGTACCAGCTTGCAATTCTACCAGCAGTAGAGGAGTGTTCCTCTTTTTCCATATTCTTGCCAGTATCTGCTGTCACCTGGGTTTTTCATTTTAGCCATTCTGACTGGTGTGAGGTGGAATCTCAGGGCTGTTTTGATTTTCATTTCCCTGATGACCAAGGCTGTTGAATATTTCTTTAGGTGTTTCTGAGCCCTTCGAGTTTCCTCAGTTGAGAATTCTCTGTTTAGCTCTGTTCTGGGTTTTTTAATAAGGTTATTTGGTTTTCTGGAGTCTTACTTCTTGAGTTCTTTGTATATATTGGATATTAGCCCTGTATCTGATGTGAGATTGATAAAGATCTTGGTTGCTGTTTTACCCTACTGATATTGTCCTTTGCCTTACAGAAGCTTTGTTGATTCTTGATCTTAGAGCATAAGCCATTGGTGTTCTGTTCAAGAACTTTTCCTCTGTGCCCATGTGTTCGAGACTTTCCCTACTTTCTTTTCTATTAGATTCAGTTTATCTGTTTTTATGTGGAGGTCCTTGATCGATTTGGACTTGAGCTTTGTACAGGGAGATAAGAATGGATCAATTTGCATTCTTCTATATGTTGACTGCCAGTTGAACCAGCACCGTTGTTGAAAATGCTGTCTTTTTTTACATTGAATGGTTTTAGCTCCTTTGTCAAAGATCAAGTGACCATAGGTGTGTGGGTTCATTTTTGGGTCTTCAATTCTATTCCATTGATCTACCTGCCTGTCACTGTACCAATACCATGCAGGTGTTTTTGTTTTTGTTTTTGTTTTTATCACTATTGCTCTGTAGTACAGCTTGAGATAAGGGGTAGTTATTCCACCAGAAGTTCTTTTATTGTTGAGAATAGTTTTCACTATCCTGGTTTTTTCTTGTTATTCTAAATGAATTTGAGAATTGCTCTTTCTAACTCTATGAAGAATTGAGTAGGAATTTTGATTGGGATTGCATTGAATCTGTAGATTGCTTTTGGCAAGATAGCCATTTTTATTATATTAATCCTGCCAATCCATGAGCATGGGAGATCTTTCTATCCTCTGAGATCTTCGATTCCTTTCTTCAGAGACTTGAAGTTCTTGTCATACAGATCTTTCACTTTCTTGGGTAAAGTCACACCAAGGTATGAATATTATTTGTGACTATTGTGAGGGGTGTTGTTTCCCTAATTTCTTTTTTCAGCCTGTTCATTCTTTGTGTAGAGAAAGGCCACTTATTTGTTTGAGTTAATTTTATATCCAGCCACTTTGCTGAAGTTGTTTATTAGCTTTAGGAGTTCTCTAGTGGAATTTTGAGGGTCACTTAGGTATACGATCATATTATATACAAATAGTGATATTTTTACTTTTTCCTTTCCAATTTGTATCTTTTGACCTCCTTTTGTTGTCTGATTGCTCTAGCTAGAACTTTGAGTACTATATTGAATAGATAGGGAGAGAGAGTGCAGCCTTGTCTAGTCCCTGATTTTAGTGGGATTGCTTCAAGTTTCTCTCCATTTTGCTGTATATTGCTTTTACTATGTTTAGGTATGAGCCTTGAACTCCTGATCTTTCCAAGACTTTTATCACAAAGGAGTGTTGGATTTTGTAAAATGCTTTTTCAGCATGTAAAGAAATGATTGTGTGTATTTTTTCTTTGAGTTTGTATATAGTGGAGTACATTGATGGATTTCTGTATATTGAAACATCCCTGCATCCCTGGGATGAAGCCTACTTGATCATGATGGATGACTGTTTTGATGTATTCTTGGATTCAGGTTGTGAGAATTTTATTGAGTATTTTTACATCGAGATTCATGTTGGAAATTGGTCTGACATTCCCTTTCTTTGTTGGGTTATTGTGTGGTTTTGGTATCAGCATAACTGTGGCTTTATAAAATGAATTGGGTAGTGTTCCTTCTGTTTGTATCTTGTGGAATAGTTTGAAGAGTATTGCTATTAGGTCTTCTTTGAAGGTCTGATAGAGTTCTGCACTAAACCAATCTGCTCCTGGGCTCTTTTTTGGTTGGGAGACTTTTAATGACTGCTTCTATTTTTATGGGTTATGGGACTGTTTAGATGGTTTATCTGATCCTGATTTAACTTTGGTATTTGGTGTTTGTCCAGAAAATTGTCCATTTCATCCAGATTTTCCAGTTTTGTTGAATATAGGAGGATCTGATGATTTTTTAAAATTTCCTCACTTTCTCTTGTTATAGCTCCCCTTTCACTTCTAATTTTGTTAATTTCGACACTGTCTCTGTACCCTCTGGTTAGTCTCGTTAAGGGTTTATCTATTTTGTTGATTTTCTCAAAGAAGCAGCTCCTGGTATTGTTGATTCTTTGATTAGTTCTTTTTGTTTCTACTTGGTTGATTTCAGCCCTGAGTTTGATTATTTCCTGCTGTCTACTCCTCTTGGTTGTATTTTCTTCTTTTTGTTCTAGAGCTTTCAGGTGTGCAGTTAAGCTGCTAATGTATGCTCTCTCCAGTTTCTTTTTGGAGGCACTCAGAGCTATGAGTTTTCCTCTTAACACTGCTTTCATTGTGTCCCATAAGTTTGGGTATATTGTACCTTAATTCTCATTAAATTCTAAAAACTCTTTAATTTCTTTTTTTTTATTTCTTCCTTGACCAAGTTATCACTGAGTAGAGCGTCATTCAGCTTCCATGTGTAGATGGGCTTTCTGTTCCTTCCACGTGTATGTGGGTTTTCTGTTATTTTTGTTGCTATTGAAGACCAGCCTTAATCTGTGGTGATCTGATAGGATGCATGGGATTATTTCAATCTTCTTATATCTGTTGAGGTCCTTTTAGTGACAGATTATATGGTCAGTTATGGAGAAAGTACCATGAGGTGCTGAGAGGGAGGTATAGTCTTTTGCTTTAGGATGAAATGTTCTATAAATATCTGTTAAATCCATGTGGTCCATAACTTCTGTTAGTTTCAATGTGTCTCTGTTTAGTTTGTGTTTCCATGATCTGTCCATTTCTGTGAGTGGGGTGTTGATGTCTCCTGATATTGTTGTGTGTTTTGTGATGTGTGCTTTGAGCTTTTGTAAAGTTTCTTTTTTGAATGTGAGTGCCTTTGCATTTGGAGCACAAATGTTCTGAATTGAGAATTCTTTTTGATAGTTTTGTTTGTTTGTTTGTTTGTTTTTATGAGCATGAAGTGTCCTTCCTTATTCTTTTTGATAACTTTGGTTGAAAGTTGATTTTATCAAATATTAGAATGGCTACTCTTGGCTATTAGCTTGTTTCTTGGGACCATTTGCTTGGGAAATTGTTTCCAGCCCTTTACTCTGAGGTAGTGTCTGTCTTTGACACTGAGGTGCGTTATCAGTATGCAGCAAAATGCTGGGTCCTGTTTATGTATCTAGTCTGTTAGTCTATGTTTTTTATTGGGGAATTGAGTCCATTGATACTAAGAGATATTAAGGAATAGTGGTTGTTGCTTCCTGTTATTTTTGATGTTATTTTTATGTTTGTGTGGCTAACATCTTTTGGGTTTGTTGAAAGAAGATTACTTTCTTGTTTTTTCTAGGATGTAGTTTCCCTCCTTGTGTTGGTGTTTTCCATCTATTATACATTGTAGGGCTGGATTTATGGAAAGATATTGTGTAAATTTGTTTTTGTCATCGAATATCTTGTTTTTTCCATCTATGGTAAATGAGAGTTTTGCTGGGTATAGTAGCCTGGGCTGGCATTTGTGTTCTCTTAGGGTCTGTTGTTCATAGTGTCTGTTGAGAAATCTGGTGTAATTCTGATAGGTCTGCCTTTATATGTTACTTGACCTTTTCCCCTTACTGCTGTTAATATTCTTTCTTTGTTTAGTGCATTTGGTATTTTGACTATTATGTGACAGGAGGAATTTCTTTTCTGGTCTAATGTGTTTGGAGTTCTGTAGGCTTTTGTGTGTGTGTGTGTGTGTGTGTGTGTGTGTGTGTGTGTGTGTTTGTTTGTTTGTTTTGTTTTGTTTTTTTGAGACAGGTTTCTCTGTGCAGTCCTGGCTGTCCTGGAACTCACTCTGTAGACCATGCTGGCCTTGAACTCAGAAATCTGCCTGCCTCTCCCTCCTCTGTAGGCTCCTTATATGTTTATGGACATCTCTTTCTTTAGGTTAGGGAAGTTTTCTTCTATGATTTTGTTGAAGATATTTACTAGCCCTTTAAATTGGGAGTCATTGCTCTCTAATAAAAACCTCATGGTAGGATGAACCATGAAGCAAAGATAAGAGTGAAAGGATCTCTTGTCAATAACAGACAATGAACATAGGCTGTGAGAGAATTAACAGTCTGGGTTAAATTGTTTGGAGTGTTATGATGTCACCAGCAAGAACCTGTTCAACCATGTAGGCAATAGTTAGAGAAAAAGGGGACTGAGGCTTGTATCTGGGAAGATTCAAAGCTGGTAAGGTGGTTGGAGAGAATAAGAAGCCAAAGATAAAAGGCAGATAGATATACAGGAAGAATCAAAGGAAGAGACAGATATGAGAATAGAGGCTCCTGAGGAACCAAGAAGCTCCTTAAAATAAGTTGAGCTCCCTGAGACATTTTTTTTTCAGGGATTAAAGGAAAATGTTATGACAGAAGAACAGAGACTTTTTACAAACATAGAGTCACAACAATGTCCATTCAGCAGTCACATGCTTCCTAATAAAGAAAAGAATTCACCCTGGCCCACTTCACACAAGCAAGTTCATTTGCTTCCTCCTCCCTGGGGGTCTTTACAAACAAGGAGACTGGAATCTGCCTTGACCCTTTCCTTCCCATTCTCTAAATCACTAGTAAAGCCATATCCCTGCATGAACCCAGCTAAGCCATCCCTAGTTGCCACCACAGAATAAGGAGGAGAGATGGAAATACACCCAGAGAAAACCAGATGCAACCAGGCCAAGGGGTTGTGCCCATTGGAACATTTCAGAACACAAGGGCTTCCTGCGGTTCCTGGAATTTCACCAGGGAACAGGAGCCCTGTGTCCTTCACACCCCACTGGGCAGCTCTCTTTTCCCTAACTCTTTACTTACACATGAACTAACAGGAACATAAAAATCCTATTTATCCAAGTCATTCCCAGGAGGGAATTGGCAATTCTTGTAACTGGCTTGACTCCCAGATGCCTCCAGGGATTAAAGTATGGGTCAGGAGGATCAGAATCTGGCAAAGTGTCCAACAAGCTTCATCAGTAGCTTAGAATTGTCTCCAGTTGTCAGAAGTAAAAAGAGCCAAGCATGTTTACACACACACACACACACACACACACACACACACACACACACACACACACACAACTGCTTCTCTTGTTTAGAACTGCATCTTATAACTGCCTTTCACAAGGAAATCTTCTCCATTTCATAATAGTTCACCCCACCTCACATCAGCATTATTGTTCATTTATACAAGTTTCAAAATCACCTCTACCGAACTGGCTTGTCTTGGTTTTCCTCTCTTCTTTTCTGCCCAAGATTTATAGTGAATAGCCTCTACCTTGAGGCCCTTATTTCTCTCTCTTTCTTAATTCTATAACATACATTTTTCCTTCAAGAAGTTCCATGAAATGCATGTGTTCACACAGTTTCCTAGAATTCAATATGCCCATTTCTCCAATCCCTCTGGTCAAAAGGTACAGGGCTCAAAATAAACACAGTAGTCCATGATATATGATATCAAGATGTAAAAAAACAGATTTGTCACACACAAACAAGGAACTTCTCAACTAAATATTCATTATTATGCTTGACATTCTTGAAAACAAAACGTTTACGGAAAAAAGAGCATGTATTGCTACAAAAATATCTATGGAAATTTCTCTTTGATAATGACTTTTGCAACATTTTAGGTAAAGCTGTAAGCCAAAAGCCTAGAATTACCAACCAAGCAGCATACACGAACTGGTTTCAGGCCCCCTGACACACATACAGCAGAGGACTACCTAGTCTGACCTAAATGGCAGAAGATAGGAGACTTGAGGCACCAGGGAGTGGGGAGGCCTGCAGGGAGGGTGGACAGCCTCTTGGAGCGGGGAGAAGTGGGATGAGGAACTGTGGGAGGGGGTAAAAACTGGACTGTAAATAAATAAAAGTTTTTTTTAAAAAACCTAGAAATAGTGTAAAGTCCTGTTTTCAACTTTAATCTCTCATTTTATATTCCCCACAACTGGCTCTTTGATTGTTTCCAAATATCATCTTATAATGTGCTATACCCCAGGGTTGGAAAGCTGAGAAATGTACTATGAAGTATTTTCTGACAAATGAGTATAAAGTTCAACATCTTTGCCTTCTAGTCACATCTGAAACAGTAAACCGAAGTGAGTACTCAGCTATCATTGGTTTGGGAAAACAGCTGACCACTATACTGCCAACATAATCTATGTGGGGTGCTTTCTGTAACAATTGCCACCATCTATGTCTTGGATATGCAGGGTGTGCCCCCATATCAAAGCAATCATAAAGGAAGGTATCTCTGTGTGGAGAGTTGTTATTCATCTTTTGTTGTTGTTTTTTTTAATTTTAGTTTCAGTGTTAGTCCTCTTTGAAGTCAGAGGACAATAAATTGAATGTGAAAAGTATGGACTATTTCATGAAGGTTTATATTCTTATTTTGAGGTGATTAAAAGCATAACTCTTTGATTTGGGGTATCATGGGTACAGTTCTCCATGGAGACCTATAAAAGATCATAGGTTCTTTCTGACTATCCTCATGTGCTTTGTATAGGCCTTGCATCCTCATTAGAAACAATTCTACACAGTCTCCAGTATCTCCACTGAGAATGTAAGATCCCGAGGGTGGGGAGAACCCAGATCAACCTAGAAGCCTCTCTTTAATAGGATCTACTAGAAGCTTCATCATTACTGACTAACATTCATGATGCTGAAAGTTATTATGCATGTTACCAGAAGAGAAAAGTAATCACCAACATCACCCAGTTACAAATTTTGAGACTTACAATAGTGACCTTCCTAAAAAATATATTGATACAGTAATAGCACAGAAATTATGGCAGTAACCACTTTTAACTGGATTTAAAGTTCACTACATTAGATGTAACCCAGATCTGAAACTGATAAAGAGGCTGAGAACATGAGACTAGCCAGGTCATGGACCATTGTCCTACTATTATTAATCTGTTAAAGTAACATAGGAATAAAATGGCTGCTAATGACATACCTGTATCCAGAGATCAGAGTATCAATCAACCCTCATCAGAGAAGCTTTTTCTTGCAGTATATGGTAATTGAAACAGAGACTCGCAGCTGGACAATGTATTGTATATATATTGCCCTTAAGGAAACTTTCTGCTAACATTACTTTTGAAATAACTGACTCATTCTTTAGCCATATATTTTCAGTCACTCAGCCCAGTTACTCTGGAAGAATATTTCCCTTTGTGATCATACATTAAAATAATTATATCCATAATTTGCCTGTGCCCACACAAGCAAAGGTGATCTCCATGCACCGAGCATCCAGAGTGTTTTCACTAAAACCAATGAAGCAGACATAGGCAGAGTGATAAATTGGCAAGATGGGCCTGGGGTTGCTCCCTTCCAGAAGTTCTCTCAGCCTCACAGATTAATTCCTAACAAACATCTCTTTTACCACCTTCAAATAACTCTTTTCAGTCTACCTCTACTGAACAGAACCAACTAATCCCACCACCATGACAAGGGCAAATTCCTACAATCAGCAGCCTAGTTCATTGTAGTAACACCTTCTCTTGTACTGTCTATTGTTATAGATTTAAGCAAGAAAATGTCTCTACCTTCACATCTTCTAGACACACCCTGAATGGCAACTACAAGTCTACTGTTACTAGGAAGAAACAGGTCCACATCAAATCTGTTATTACAACACCTTGTTGCATTGAAGCAAAGAATACTACGAATTCCAAATATGATTGATTTGAAGGACATGTTTTGACAGATGGTGAATACAATATTAAATCTGCCTGAGTTTTCTGTACCAGATGATGAGGATAATATTCAGTTTGCATGATTTCTGTAAATGTGGCTTTTAAAATGTGGACACTACTTAAAACTCTGTCTTGAAATCAGGCCTAGGATTTCTCTATAAGGATGGAATATGAAATGACATATTTTTCATGTAGTTCATTTAACATGTAAGGCTATAAAACAGGCAATATTATAAATTAAAAATCTACCATGATTCTATTCATCCATACATTGGAAGGAACAGTGTATTGTTTAGCCATTACAAATGTAGTATGCTAATCTTTATATAAAGTTTCACATTGTTAAACTTAAGCTATCACTGTCCCCCGTTGAATTGAACATTTTTACTTGACATTTATGTAGTAATTGACAAATGCCAGGCAAGGATGGATTGGAATCTACCCCCAAATCCAGCCCCAAATCATGAACAAGTTTTACTTCACAAACTGGTTTAAAATAGTAGAATTATATTGACCTCAGATAGTTTCAAAATGCTTCTTATGTATGTGTATGTGAAATGTTTTCATAATTTAAGATGTTTTACAATGAAGATAAATATACACATTTTTATATTCAAAGGGCAAATGGGCAAAGGAGCCAATTGTCAGTCAAGCATTTGGAACTTGAAAACCAGAAACCTCCTCACATTAAATTCATAAAGTCTTTTCTACTCTTTCAGTACATGTTTTTTACACAGTGTCTCATAAGAGTGACATTGAAACAATTTGAGTTATCAGTGCGTATTTTTAGATAGTTTGACATTGGTCCATAGCTTGAAAATAGGCTACATTCCACAGTAATTCTTTTTCCAACTGTCTTGATACACAGAAATTTTTTAAAACATAGACACTGGTTGAAAAAAATGTTTTGTTGGCATCTTCACACACATGTACATACATGTTCCAGAATCCAAGATGGTCACAGTTGACTTGATAAGCATAATCATGTTCTCCTTCTTTAAAAATCAATTCATGAACATGCAGATCTCACATATATGAAGCTACTGTGTGAGAGTCAAAACTCCATCTTGCATTGTACCTGAATGTTGTATATGTATATGATTGGATGTTGTGTTTGTATATTTATACTTTGATTCATACTAACTTCTCATGCTATAGAAATGATTCACATTGAACACACACTACAAATAAGAGAAATAAGTGGCTGAGTGCATAAAAAATAAATAATTAAAAGTTTCTTATTTAGTTATTGGCTCTTCTTTTTAGAAATACATCACAGCAATAGGATTTAACCTCTAACAAATAATTTCTAAGTCATAACAACTTTGTGTAAAATGAGTACACTTGTTTCGTTGTAGATCAGTTTATTCATCTTGGTTCTTTTTCCCTCAAATATATAGTAGTACATCTTTAGGACATTGTTTTTTTTGGCACTTTACAATACCACCACTATAACCAGCATAGGCTTCTACAACTTTCTGATACAGTCTCTTTTTTTTTTTGTTTTTTGTTTTTTGTTTTTTGTTTTTTTGTTTTTCTTTTTTTCTTTTCCATTTTCATTAGGTATTTAGCTCATTTACATTTCCAATGCTATACCAAAAGTCCCCCATAGCCACCCACCCCCACTCCCCTACCCACCCACTCCCCCTTTTTGGCCCTGGCGTTCGCTGTACTGGGGCATATAAAGTTTGCGTGTCCAATGGGCCTCTCTTTCCAGTGATGGCCGACTAGGCCATCTTTTGATACATATGCAGCTAGAGTCAAGAGCTCCGGGGTACTGGTTAGTTCATAATGTTGTTCCACCTATAGGGTTGCAGATCCCTTTAGCTCCTTGGGTACTTTCTCTAGCTCCTCCATTGGGAGCCCTGTGATCCATCCATTAGCTGACTGTGAGCATCCACTTCTGTGTTTGCTAGGCCCCGGCATAGTCTCACAAGAGACAGCTACATCTGGGTCCTTTCGATAAAATCTTGCTAGTGTATGCAATGGTGTCAGCGTTTGGATGCTGATTATGGGGTGGATCCCTGGATATGGCAGTCTCTACATGGTCCATCCTTTCATCTCAGCTCCAAACTTTGTCTCTGTAACTCCTTCCAAGGGTGTTTTGTTCCCACTTCTAAGGAGGGGCATAGTGTCCACACTTCAGTCTTCATTTTTCTTGAGTTTCATGTGTTTAGGAAATTGTATCTTATATCTTGGGTATCCTAGGTTTTGGGCTAATATCCACTTATCAGTGAGTACATATTGTGTGAGTTCCTTTGTGAATGTGTTACCTCACTCAGGATGATGCCCTCCAGGTCCATCCATTTAGCTAGGAATTTCATAAATTCATTCTTTTTAATAGCTGAGTAGTACTCCATTGTGTAGATGTACCACATTTTCTGTATCCATTCCTCTGTTGAGGGGCATCTGTGTTCTTTCCAGCTTCTGGCTATTATAAACAAGGCTGCTATGAACATAGTGGAGCATGTGTCCTTCTTACCAGTTGGGGCATCTTCTGGATATATGCCCAGGAGAGGTATTGCTGGATCCTCCAGTAGTACTATGTGGAGAAAGGGGAACACTCCTCCATTGTTGGTGGGATTGCAAGCTTGTACAACCACTCTGGAAATCAGTCTGGCGGTTCCTCAGAAAGTTGGACATAGTACTACCAGAGGATCCCGCAATACCTCTCCTGGGCATATATCCAGAAGATGTCCCAACCGGTAAGAAGAACACATGCTCCACTATGTTCATAGCAGCCTTGTTTATAATAGCCAGAAGCTGGAAAGAACCCAGATGCCCCTCAACAGAGGAATGGATACAGAAAATGTGGTACATTTACACAATGGATTACTACTCAGCTATTAAAAAAATGAATTTATGAAATTCCTAGGCAAATGGATGGACCTGGAGGGTATCATCCTGAGTGAAGTAACCCAATCACAAAGGAACTGCACAATATGTATTCACTGATAAGTGGATATTAGCCCAGAAACTTAGGATACCCAAGATATAAGATACAACTTACCAAACGCATGAAATTCAAGAAGAACGAAGACCAAAGGGTGGACACTTTACCCTTTCTTAGGAATGGGAACAAAACACCCATAGGAGGAGTTACAGAGACAAAATTTGGAGCTGTGACCAAAGGATGGACCATCTAGTGATTGCCATATGCAGGGATCCATCCCATAATCAGCTTCCAAATGCTGACACCATTGCATACACTAGCAAGTTTTTGCTGATAGGACCCAGATATAGCTCTCTCTTGTGAGACTAGGCCGGGGCCTAGCAAACACAGAAGTGGATGATCACAGTCAGCTATTGGATGGGTCACACGGCCCCTAATGGAGGAGCTAGAGAAACTACCCAAGGAGCTAAAGGAAACTGCAACCCTATAGGTGGAACAACAATATGAACTAACCAGTACCCGGGAGCTCTTGTCTTTAGCTGCATATGTATCAAAAGATGGCCTAGTCGGTCATCACTGCAAAGAGAGGCCCATTGGCCTTGCAAACTTTATATGCCTCAGTGCAGGGGAACGCCAGGGCCAAAAAGGGGCAGTGGGTGGGTAGGGGATTTGGGGGGGTGGGTATGGGGGATCTTTGGGATAGCATTGAAAATGTAAACGAGGAAAATACCTAATTAAAAAAAAAGAAAACTGATATTTCTGAAACAATTATTCTCAAGTGAAAAATTAGAGAAATAAAATGAAGTAGACTGCAATGATAGTTGGTAAACAAGGAAGCTGTTGACAATAGTTGTTGTTAATATTATATTTCAAGAAACTAATAGTAACTGATTCCTATAGTAAAAGAGTATGTAGCATAGAATTGAGTATAATTTGTAAGCAAATACTACTGTTTTAGAGGCATGATTGGAAAATACAGAGAACTAAGAAATGATAATTTTGAGAGGAAATCATAATTAATTGTTGATTATTTATAGAGGAAGTTCTTTTTAAACTGGTGCCATGACAAAACGCAAGTATATGGCTTGAGAAAAAGTCTCAGTGTGTAGAAATGCTTGCTGTGTAAGCATGAGGATCTGAATTTGGATCCTAGTGCCTTTGTAAAAAGCTGAGTGTGAATGTGCTGTGATCCCAATGAATGAAGAGAAGATTATCACTGTGTTTTGATGGATGCTAGCCTAACTCTAGGTTCAGTGAGAGTTTCTTTCTCAAGAGAATAAGGCAAATAATGATAGAGTAAGACACTCATTGAGGCAGGGAATGTGGGTCCACCATAGAGCACTTTCCCAGCATGCTCAAGGCCCTGGCTTTAATGTCTGGGATTGACAATAAAAAAAAGGCAGAAACAGACGGGTAAAATTCATTCCATCTTGAAAAGGTCAGTAAGGAGGGGGAAAAAGAGCACCCCTCAGAAATCATAATAGGTGACAGAATCATAAAACAAAATCAGAAAAATGCTTTTGATAAGAGAGGCACCAAAAATAAATGGGCAAGGCTGAAAAAGAAATGGATGGATAAATAACTATGTCTGAGGTAAATGCCAACCCAAAGAAAGGAAGGTTAGGCAAGAAATATCAGACGTCAGAATAAGGCCAAGATTTTAAGTGGGACAAAGGACACTTTTTATATAGAAAAAAGGGTACAATTTGCCAAGAAAATTATGAACTTTTATGTATCAAAAGTGTTTTGCCTTGAGTCGAATAAAACAAAACCTGTTATAAATACAGGAAAAAAATCATGGTTGGGTCATTTTAAAACATCCCTCTTCAAAAATTCAATACAAACAAAAACATCAGGCAGGGTTTGAGAGGGACACTGAAGGCAATGTCAGAGCTCTACACAAGGAAGGAAGATTGGACATTATTTTCAGTTCCCAGGGGGTATAAAAAATTGGGACACTGATCAATACTAAGTAATGAGAAAATCTCAATGGATCCAGAGAGTTGAAAATGTACAGGTCATATTTTCTAGTCATATACAATGTAAGAACTAAAACCAAAGTAGCAATTAAAAAATTAGAACCATGTTAGCATTAGTGTTATCTTTGCTCAGGTTGTGTTTAGACAGCCATATTGGTGAGATTTCATGTGTGTAGCACCTCTGATATTCTTAGAAGACAGTCTCACAGCAAACCTCTTGTTTCTCTGGCTCTTACAATCTTTTCCTCCTATTTTCTGCAACGATCCCTGAGCCTTAATCACAGGAGTTGATTTGTGGATGTATCCAATATGAGCATACACCACAACTCTTCATTTTGATTGGTTGTAGTTTTCTGTAATGGTCTCTGTCTTACAAAGAGATCATTACTTACAATGAGAAGTTTCCTTATTGAAAGGCAAGGACTATACTTACCTGTGGGTTTAGGACACATATTTAGACTGTAGTTATGCTGGCTTAGTAAAGTGATGGTTGCAGGTTCTCCTCTAAGATCCATAACTTCTCTAGCGCCAGGTAGACCTTGTGTTGGCTAGTTTTATGTCAACTTGACATAAGCTAGAATCATCTGAAAGGAGGGAACCTCAAATTGAGAAAATGCCTTCATAAGATTGGGCTGTAGGCAGACAAGCTTGGTTGACATTCTCTCAATTAATGATTGGTGGGGGAGAGAAAAACCCATTTTGGGTAGGGATACTTCTGAGCTGGTGGCCCTTTGTTCTTTAAGAAAGAAGGCTGAGCAAGCTTTGAAGAGGAGACCAATAAGTATCACTCTTCCATGGTCTCTGCATCAGCTGCTGTCTCCTGGTTCCCAACCAGTTTGAGTTTCTGCTTTGGTATCCCTCAGTGAACCCTATTCTAGGACATGTTAGCCAAATAAAGCCCTTACTCCCCAAGCTGCTTTTGGTCATGATGTTTTATCACAGCAATATTAACCTTTACTGAAACAGAACTTAAGACTAATTAGAGAGCTGTTGATTATCACCAAGGTTTGCATGCCACTACTGTATTCTTACAGTCATCATGCTAGTCATTGTGGTTCATAAGCATCATCATAGCTGGGTAGGAGTGTTGGTTGCTTCCCTCCTTTGGAAGCTTGCATGGTGCTTTCTGATATCATGAAAGCTGGTCAGCAGATCTGGCTCAGGTCCTCTGGTTCTTGTTTTGAAGTTCATGATGTATTCAGCAATAGGAACTTGCCTTCCATTTTTGGGGGCTAGCCAAGGGCAATAACAATAACCTATGATGTTCTGGGAATCTCTTAGACAACAGCTCAAATGTAGGCTTCTCATACTGTTGTTAATTTTTTTGTTGGATAGTTTATGGCTCTTTGGGTGAGTTTTGTCAGTCCAGATGGGAAAATTTTAAACTGTCTATGTATGTGCTTACATAGACAATATTTTTAGGTAAATGGTTAATAGTGTAAGTCCCACAAACATTTCCAGACATTCTTATTACTGTTTTACCCATCTTCCTTAATTTGTCAAATTAAATTCTTACCTCTTCAGGAATTAAGAAGTGCTTTGTGTATTTTCTCCCAGATTTGGGGAATAAAGGATACTTTGGTGATCTTTATTGGGAGGGCACTGTAGAGGATGGGGCTAGGTGAATGTCTGGTGAAGTTGAGTGGAGAAGTTGAGTGGAATTAGCACACTTCTGGAAGCCCTGGAAAGAGAAGTATTGCAAGTGTGTGAAGGGGCAAAGATACCATCAGAAACGATAGAAGTGAGTACTGCTCACAAATACTGTATGAGGTAGCTTTTCCAACATCCTTCGAGTCCAAGAGGTGTATCTGGCAAATGGATGGAGAAACCCTCTGACCACATATCTGGGACTTCATGTTCTCTGACCTTTTCTTTCTTTCTTTCTTTCTTTCTTTCTTTCTTTCTTTCTTTCTTTCTTTCTTTCTTTCTTTCTTTCTTTCTTTCTTTTTAATATTTTTTTATTACGTATTTTCCTCAATTACATTTCCAATGCTATCCCAAAAGTCCCCCCCACCCTCCCCCCACCCACTCCCCTACCCACCCATTCCCATTTTTTGGCCCTGGCATTCCCCTGTACTGGGGCATATAAAGTTTGCCTGTCCAATGGGCCTCTCTTTCCAGTGATGGCCGACTAGGCCATCTTTTGATACATATGCAGCTAGAGACAGGAGCTCCGGGGTACTGGTTAGTTCATAATGTTGCACCTACAGGGTTGCAGATCTCTTTAGCTCCTTGGATACTTTCTCTAGCTCCTTCATTGGGGGCACTGTGATCCATCCAATAGTTGACTGTGAGCATCCACTTCTGTGTTTGCTAGGCCCCGGCATAGTCTCACAAGAGACAGCTATATCACGGTCCTTGCATCAAATGCTTGCTAGTGTATGCAATGGTGTCATCGTTTGGAGGCTAATTATGGGATGGATCCCTGGATATGGCAGTCTCTAGATGTTCCATTCTTTTGTCTCAGCTCCAAACTTTGTCTCTGTAACTCCTTCCATGGGTGATTGTTTCCAATTCTAAGAAGGGGCAAAGTGTCCACACTTTGGTCTTCGTTCTTCTTGAGTTTCATGCGTTTTGCAATTTGTATCTTATATCTTGTGTATCCTAAGTTTCTGGGCTAATATCCACTTATCAGTGAGTACATATTGTGCGAGTTCCTTTGTGATTGGGTTACTTCACTCAGGATGATACCCTCCAGGTCCATCCATTTGCCGAGGAATTTCATAAATTCATTTTTTAAATAGCTGAGTAGTATTCCATTGTGTAAATGTACCACATTTTCTGTATCCATTCCTCTGTTGAGGGGCATCTGGGTTCTTTCCAGCTTCTGGCTATTATAAACAAGACTGCTATGAACATAGTGGAGCATGTGTTCTTCTTACCGGTTGGGACATCTTCTGGATATATGCCCAGGAGAGGTATTGCGGGATCCTCTGGTAGTACTATGTCCAACTTTCTGAGGAACCGCCAGACTGATTTCCAGAGTGGTTGTACAAGCTTGCAATCCCACCAACAATGGAGGAGTGTTCCCCCTTCTCCACATCCTCGCCAGCATCTGCTGTCACCTGAATTTTGGATCTTAGCCATTCTGACTGGAGTGAGGTGGAATCTCAGTGTTGTTTTGATTTGCATTTCTCTGATGATTAAGGATGTTGAACATTTTTTTCAGGTGCTTCTCTGCCATTCGGTATTCCTCAGGTGAGAATTCTTTGTTCAGCTCTGAGCCCCATTTTTAATGGGGCTATTTGATTTTCTGGAGTCCACCTAGTTGAGTTCTTTATATATATTGGATATTAGTCCCCTATCTGATTTGGGATAGGTAAAAATCCTTTCCCAATTGGTTGGTGGCCTTTTTGTCTTATTGACGGTGTCTTTTGCTTTGCAGAAGCTTTGCAATTTTATGAGGTCCCATTTATCGATTCTTGATCTTACAGCACAAGCCATTGCTGTTCTATTCAGGAATTTTCCCCCTCTACCCATATCTTCGAGGCTTTTCACTACTTTCTCCTCTATAAGTTTCAGTGTCTCTGGTTTAATGTGGAGTTCCTTAATCCACTTAGATTTGACCTTAGTACAAGGAGATAGAAATGGATCGATTCGCATTCTTCTACATGATAACTGCCAGTTGTGCCAGCACCACTTGTTGAAAATGCTGTCTTTTTTCCACTGGATGGTTTTAGCTCCCTTGTCAAAGATCAAGTGACCATAGTTGTGTGGATTCATCTCTGGGTCTTCGATTCTGTTCCATTGGTCTACTTGTCTGTCACTATACCAGTACCATGCAGTTTTGATCACAATTGCTGTGTAGTACAGTTTTAGGTCCGGCATGGTGATTCCACCAGAGGTTCTTTTATCCTTGAGAAGAGTTTTTGCTATCCTCGTTTTTTTGTTATTCCAGATGAATTTGCTGATTGCCCTTTCTAATTCGTTGAAGAATTGAGTTGGAATTTTGATGGGGATTGCATTGAATCTGTAGATTGCTTTTGGCAAGATAGCCATTTTTACAATGTTGATCCTGCCAATCCATGAGCATGGGAGATCTTTCCATCTTCTGAGATCTTCTTTAATTTCTTTCTTTAGAGACTTGAAGTTCTTCTCATACAGATCTTTCACTTCCTTAGTTAGAGTCACACCAAGGTATTTTATATTATTTGTGACTATTGAGAGAGGTGTTGTTTCCTTAATTTCTTTCTCAGCCTGTTTATTCTTTGTGTAGAGAAAGGCCATTGACTTGTTTGAGTCAATTTTATATCCAGCTACTTCATTGAAGCTGTTTATCAGGCTTAGGAGTTCTCTGGTGGAATTTTTAGGGTTACTTATATATACTATCATATCATCTGCAAAAAGTGATATTTTGACTTCTTCCTTTCCAATTTGTATTCCCTTGATCTCCTTTTGTTGTTTAATTGCTCTGGCTAGGACTTCAAGTACAATGTTGAATAGGTAGGGCGAGAGTGGACAGCCTTGTCTAGTCCCTGATATTAGTGGGATTGCTTCCAGCTTGTCACCATTTACTTTGATGTTGGCTATTGGTTTGCTGTAGATTGCTTTTATCATGTTTAGGTATGGGCCTTGAATTCCTGATCTTTCCAAGACTTTTATCATGAATGGGTGTTGGATTTTGTCAAATGCTTTCTCAGCATCTAACCAGATGATCATGTGGTTTTTGTCTTAGAGTTTGGATTACGTTGATGGATTTCCGTATATTGAACCATCCCCACATCCCTGGGATGAAACCTACTTGGTCAGGATGGATGATTGTTTTGATGTGTTCTTGGATTCAGTTAGTGAGAATTTTATTGAGGATTTTTGCATCGATATTCATAAGGGAAATTGGTCTGAAGTTCTCTATCTTGGGTCTTTTTGTGGTTTAATATCTGAGTAATTGTGGCTTCATAGAATGAATTGGGTAGAGTACCTTCTGTTTCTATTTTGTGGAATAGTTTGTGAAGAACTGGGATTAGATCTTCTTTGAAGGTCTGATAGAACTCTGCACTAAACCCATCTGGTCCTGGGCATTTTTTGGTTGGGAGACTATTAATGACTGCTACTATTTCTTCAGGGGATATAGGACTGTTTATATTATTAACTTGATCTTGATTTAACTTGGTACCTGGTATCTGTCTAGAAACTTGTCCATTTCATCCAGGTTTTCCAGTTTTGTTGAGTATAGCCTTTTGTAGAAGGATCTGATGGTGTTTTGGATTTCTTCAGGATCTGTTGTTATGTCTCCCTTTTCATTTCTGATTTTGTTAATTAGGATGCTTTCCCTGTGTCCTCTAGTGAGTCTGGCTAAGGGTTTATCTATCTTGTTGATTTTCTCAAAGAACCAGCTCCTTGATTGGTTGATTCTTTGAACAGTTCTTTTTGTTTCCACTTGGTTGATTTCACCCCTGAGTTTGATTATTTCCTGCCTTCTACTCCTCTTGGGTGAATTTGCTTCCTTTTTTTCTAGAGCTTTTAGGTGTGTTGTCAAGCTGCTAATGTGTGCTCTCTCTAGTTTCTTTTTGGAAGCACTCAGAGCTATGAGTTTTCCTCTTAGGAATGCTTTCATTGTGTCCCATAAGTTTGGATATGTTGTGGCTTCATTTTCATTAAACTCCAAAAAGTCCTTAATTTCTTTCTTTATTCCTTCCTTGACCAAGGTATCATTGAGAAGAGTGTTGTTCAGTTTCCACGTGAATGTTGGCTTTCTATTATTTATTTTGTTATTGAAGATCAGCCTTAGTCCATGGTGATCTGATAGGACGCATGGGACAATTTCTATATTTTTGTATATGTTGAGGCTTGTTTTGTGACCAATTATGTGGTCAATTTTAGAGAAGGTACCATGAGGTGCTGAGAAGAATGTATATCCTTTTGTTTTAGGATAAAATGTTCTGTAGATATCTGTTAAGTCCATTTGTTTCAACACTTCTGTTAGTTTCATTGTGTCCCTGTTTAGTTTCTGTTTCCATGATCTGTCCATTGGTGAAAGTGGTGTGTTGAAGTCTCCCACTATTATTGTGTGAGGTGCAATGTGTGCTTTGAGCTTTACTAAAGTTTCTTTAATGAATGTGGCTGCCCTTGTATTTGGAGCATAGATATTCAGAATTGAGAGTTCCTCTTGGAGGATTTTACCTTTGATGAGTATGAAGTGTCCCTCCTTGTCTTTTTTGATAACTTTGGATTGGAAGTCGATTTTATCCGATATTAGAATGGCTACTCCAGCCTGTTTCTTCAGATCATTTGCTTGGAAAATTGTTTTCCAGCCTTTCACTCTGAGGTAGTGTCTGTCTTTTTCCCTGAGATGGGTTTCCTGTAAGCAGCAGAATGTTGGTTCTTGTTTGTGTAGCCAGTTTGTTAGTCTATATCTTTTTATTGGGGAGTTGAGTTTATTGATATTCAGAGATATTAAGGAAAAGTAATTGTTGCTTCTCGTTATTTTTGTGTTAAAGTTGGCATTCTGTTCTTGTAGCAGTCTTCTTTTAGGTTTGTTGAAGGATTATCTTCTTGCTTTTTCTAGGGCGTGGTTTCTGTCCTTGTATTGGTTTTTTTCTGTTATTATCCTTTGAAGTTCTGGATTTCTGGAAAGATAATGTGTGAATTTGGGTTTGTTGTGGAATACTTTGGTTTCTCCATCTATGGTAATTGAGAGTTTGGCTGGATATAGTAGCCTGGGCTGGCATTTGTGTTCTCTTAGTGTCTGTATAACATCTGTCCAGGCTCTTCTGGCTTTCATAGTCTCTGGTGAAAAATTTGGTGTAATTCTGATAGGCTTGCCTTTATATGTTACTTGACCTTTTTCCCTTACTGCTTTTAGTATTCTATCTTTATTTAGTGCATTTGTTGTTCTGATTATTATGTGTCGGGAGGAATTTCCTTTCTGGTCCAGTCTATTTGGAGTTCGGTAGGCTTCTTGTATGTTCATGGGCATCTCTTTCTTTAGATTTGGGAAGTTTTCTTCTATAATTTTGTTGAAGATATTTGCTGGTACTTTGAGTTGAAAATCTTCATTCTCATCCACTCCTATTATCCGTAGGTTTGGTCTTCTCATTGTGTCCCGGATTTCCTGGATGTTTTGAGTTAGGATCTTTTTGCATTTTCCATTTTCTTTGATTGTTGTGCCGATGTTCTCTATGGAATCTTCTGCACCTGAGATTCTCTCTTCCATCTCTTGTATTCTATTGCTGATGCTCGCATCTATGGTTCCAGATTTGTTTCCTAGGGTTTCTATCTCCAGTGTTGCCTCACTTTGGGTTTTCTTTATTGTGTCTACTTCCCTTTTTAGGTCTTGGATGGTTTTATTCAATTCCATCACCTGTTTGGTTGTGTTTTCCTGCAATTCTTTAAGGGATTTTTGTGTTTCCTCTTTAATGTCTTCTACTTGTTTAGCAGTGTTCTCCTGTATTTCTTTAAGTGAATTATTTAAATCCTTCTTGATGTCCTCTACCATCATCATGAGATATACTTTTAAATCCAGGTCTAGTTTTTCAGGTGTGTTGGGGTGCCCTGGACTGGGCGAAGTGGGAGTGCTGGGTTCTGATGATGGCGAGTGGTCCTGGTTTCTGTTAGTAAGATTCTTACGTTTATCTTTCGCCATCTGGTAATCTCTGGAGTTAGTTGTTATAGTTGTCTCTGTTTAGAGATTGTTCCTCTGGTGATTTTGTTACCCTCTATCCGCAGACGTGGGAGATTACCTCTCTCCTCTGAGTTTCAGTGGTCAGAGCAGTCTCTGCAGGCAAGCTCTCCTCTTTCAGGGAAGGTGCACAGTTATCTGGCATTTGGACCTCCTTCTGGCCGAAGATGAAGGCCCAAAACAGGATCTTTCTGAGAAGCTGTGTTGCTTTGGCCTGTCACAGTAGCCGTTGCTTCAGTAGTCCACACTCTCACCTGTGTAGACTACTTTTCGTGGAGTCCTGAAACCAAGATGGCTCCCGCGGATCCTGAGGCAAAGGCCTCCCAGACTGGGTGGATACCTGTCCTCTGGCCAGGAAGGTGGCCAGATGTCTGGAGCCCGAAATCGGCGCTGCCCCAGAAGCTCTGTGACTCTTGCCTGTCCCAGAAGCTGCTAGCCTCTGTAGTCCACACTCTCACCTGTGCAGACTCCCCGCAGTGGAGTCCCAGAACTGAGATGGCTCCCGCAGAACCTGAGGCAGAAGCTTCCTGGGCCGGTCGGACACCTGTCCTCTGGCAGACACCTGTCCTCTGGCCAGGCAGGTAGCTTGTCTGGAGCTGAAAATGGTGCCACCTCAGAAGCTCTGTGGCTCTCGCCTGTCCCAGAAGCTGCTAGCCTCTGTAGTCCACACTCTCACCTGTGCAGACTGCCCACCGCGTAGTCCCGGAACCAAGATGGCTTCCGCGGAACCTGAGGCAGAAGCCTCCTGGGCCAGGTGGACACCTGTGCTCTGGCCAGGAAGGTGGCTTGTTGTCTGGAGCTGAAAAAGGCGCCGCCTCAGAAGCTCTGTGGCTCTTGCCTGTCCCAGAAGCTGCTAGCCTCTGTAGTCCACACTCTCACCTGCAGACTGCCTGCCACGGAGTCCCGGAACAAAGGTGGCTTCCGCAGAACCTGAGGCAGAAGCCTCCTGGGCCGGGCGGACACCTGTCCTCTGGCCCCGAAGGTGGCTGGTTGTCTCGCCTGTTTATTTTCTAATGAGAGAAAGAAAGAGTATAGATTTCTTTTTTTTTAAAAAAATTTTTTATTAGGTATTTTTCTCATTTACATTTCCAATGCTATCCCAAAATTCCCCCATGCCCTCGCCCCACTCCCCTACCCACCCACTCCCACTTCTTGGCCCTGGCGTTCCCCTGTACTGAGGCATATAAAGTTTGCACGACCAATGGGCCTCTTTTTCCACTGATGGCCAGATAGGCCATCTTCTGATACACATGCAGCTAGAGACATGAGCTCCAGGGGGTACTGTATAGTTCATATTGTTGTTCCACCTATAGGGTTGCAGATCCCTTTAGCTCCTTGGGTACTTTCTCTAGCTCCTCCATTGGGGGCCCTGTGTTCCATCCAATAGCTGACTGTGAGCATCCACTTCTGTGTTTGCTAGGCCCCGGCATAGTCTCACAAGAGACAGCTATATCAGGGTCCTTTCAGCAAAATCTTGCTAGTGTATGTCATGGTGTCTGTGTTTGGCGGCTGATTATGGGATGGATCCCCGGATATGGTAGTCTCTAGATGGTCCATCCTTTTGTCTCAGCTCCAAACTTTGTCTCTGTAACTCCTTCTATGCCTGTTTTGTTCCCAATTCTAAGAAGGGCAAGGTGTCCACACTTTGGTCTTTGTTCTTCTTGAGTTTCATATGGTTTGTATCTTGTATCTTGGGTATTCTAAGTTTCTGGGCTAATATCCACTTATCAGTGAGTACATATTGTGTGAGTTCCTTTGTGATTGGGTTACCTCACTCAGGATGATGCCCTCCAGTTCCATCCATTTGCCTAAGAATTACATAAATTCATTCTTTTTAATAGCTGAGTAGTACTCCATTATGTAAATACACCACATTTTCTGTATCCATTCCTCTGTTGAGGGACATCTGGCTTCTTTCTAGCTTCTGGCTATTATAAATAAGGCTGCTATGAACATAGTGGAGCATGTGTCTTTCTTACCAGTTGGAACATCTTCTGGATAGATGCCCAGGAGATGTATTGCGGGATCCTCCGGTAGTACTATGTCCAATTTTCTGAGGCACCGCCAGACTGATTTCCAGAGTGGTTGTACAAGATTGCAATCCCACCAGCAATGGAGGAGTGTTCCTCTTTCTCCACATCCTCGCCAGCATCTGCTGTCACCTGAATTTTTGATCTTAGCCATTCTGACTGGAGTGAAGTGGAATCTCAGTGTTGTTTTGATTTGCATTTCTCTGATGATTAAGGATGCTGAACATTTTTTCAGGTGCTTTTCAGCCATTCAGATTTCCTCAGGTGAGAATTCTTTGTTTAGCTCTGAGCCCCATTTTTAATGGGGTTATCTGATTTTCTGGAGTCCACCTTCTTCAGTTCTTTATATATATCAGATATTAGTCCCCTATCTGCTTTAGGATAGGTAAAGATCCTTTCCCAGTCTGTTGGTGGCCTTTTTGTCTTATTGACAGTGTATTTTGCCTTACCTTTGATGAGTATTAAGTGTCCCTCCTTGTCTTTTTTGATAACTTTGGGTTGGAAGTCGATTTTATTAGATATTAGAATGGCTACTCCAGCTTTTTTCTTCAGAACATTTGCTTGGAAAATTGTTTTCCAGCCTTTCATTCTGAGGTAGTGTCTGTCTTTTTTTTCTGAGATGTGTTTCCTGTAAGCAGCAAAGTGTTGGGTCCTGTTTGTGTAGCCAGTCTATTAGTTTATGTACTTTTATTGGGGAATTGAGTCCATTGATATTGAGAGATATTAAGGAAAAGTAAATGTTGCTTACTATTATTTTTGTTGTTAAAGTTGGCATTCTGTTCTTTTGGCTGCCTTCTTTTTGGTTTGTTGAAGGATTATTTTCTTGTTTTTTTCTAGGGTGTGGTTTCTGTCCTTGTATTTTTTTTTCTGTTATTATCCTTTGAAGGGCTGGATTCATGGAAAGATAATGTGTAAATTTGGTTTTGTCGTGGAATACTTTGGTTTCTCCATCTATGGTAATTGAGAGTTTGGCTGGGTATTGTAGCCTGGGCTGGCATTTGTGTTCTCTTAGTGTCTATAAACATCTGTCCAGGCTCTTCTGGCTTTCATAGTCTCTGGTGAAAAGTCTGGTGTAATTCTGATAGGCCTGTCTTTATATGTTACTTGACCCTTTTCCCTTACTGCTTTTAATATTCTATCTTTATTTAGTGCATTTGTTGTTCTGATTATTTTGTGTCAGGAGGAATTTCCTTTCTGGTCCAGTCTATTTGGAGTTCGGTAGGCTTCTTGTATGTTCATGGGCATCTTTCTTTATGTTTGGAAAGTTTTCTTCTATTATTTTGTTGAAGATATTTGCTGGCCCTTTAAGGTGAAAATCTTCCTTCTCATCTACTCCTATTATCTGTAGTTTTGGTCTTCTCATTGTGTCCTCTATTTCCTGGATGTTTTGAGTTAGGATCTTTTTGCATTTTCCATTTTCTTTGATTGTTGTGCCGATGTTCTCTATGGAATCTTCTGCACCTGAGATTCTCTCTTCCATCTCTTGTATTCTATTGCTGATGCTCGCATCTATGGTTCCACATTTGTTTCCTAGGGTTTCTATCTCCAGTGTTGCCTCACTTTGGGTTTTCTTTATTGTGTCTACTTCCCTTTTTAGGTCTTGGATGGTTTTATTCAATTCCATCACCTGTTTGGTTGTGTTTTCCTGCAATTCTTTAAGGGATTTTTGTGTTTCCTCTTTAATGTCTTCTACTTGTTTAGCAGTGTTCTCCTGTATTTCTTTAAGTGAATTATTTAAATCCTTCTTGATGTCCTCTACCATCATCATGAGATATACTTTTAAATCCAGGTCTAGTTTTTCAGGTGTGTTGGGGTGCCCTGGACTGGGCGAAGTGGGAGTGCTGGGTTCTGATGATGGCGAGTGGTCCTGGTTTCTGTTAGTAAGATTCTTACGTTTATCTTTCGCCATCTGGTAATCTCTGGAGTTAGTTGTTATAGTTGTCTCTGTTTAGAGATTGTTCCTCTGGTGATTTTGTTACCCTCTATCCGCAGACGTGGGAGATTACCTCTCTCCTCTGAGTTTCAGTGGTCAGAGCAGTCTCTGCAGGCAAGCTCTCCTCTTTCAGGGAAGGTGCACAGTTATCTGGCATTTGGACCTCCTTCTGGCCGAAGATGAAGGCCCAAAACAGGATCTTTCTGAGAAGCTGTGTTGCTTTGGCCTGTCACAGTAGCCGTTGCTTCAGTAGTCCACACTCTCACCTGTGTAGACTACTTTTCGTGGAGTCCTGAAACCAAGATGGCTCCCGCGGATCCTGAGGCAAAGGCCTCCCAGACTGGGTGGATACCTGTCCTCTGGCCAGGAAGGTGGCCAGATGTCTGGAGCCCGAAATCGGCGCTGCCCCAGAAGCTCTGTGACTCTTGCCTGTCCCAGAAGCTGCTAGCCTCTGTAGTCCACACTCTCACCTGTGCAGACTCCCCGCAGTGGAGTCCCAGAACTGAGATGGCTCCCGCAGAACCTGAGGCAGAAGCTTCCTGGGCCGGTCGGACACCTGTCCTCTGGCAGACACCTGTCCTCTGGCCAGGCAGGTAGCTTGTCTGGAGCTGAAAATGGTGCCACCTCAGAAGCTCTGTGGCTCTCGCCTGTCCCAGAAGCTGCTAGCCTCTGTAGTCCACACTCTCACCTGTGCAGACTGCCCACCGCGTAGTCCCGGAACCAAGATGGCTTCCGCGGAACCTGAGGCAGAAGCCTCCTGGGCCAGGTGGACACCTGTGCTCTGGCCAGGAAGGTGGCTTGTTGTCTGGAGCTGAAAAAGGCGCCGCCTCAGAAGCTCTGTGGCTCTTGCCTGTCCCAGAAGCTGCTAGCCTCTGTAGTCCACACTCTCACCTGCAGACTGCCTGCCACGGAGTCCCGGAACAAAGGTGGCTTCCGCAGAACCTGAGGCAGAAGCCTCCTGGGCCGGGCGGACACCTGTCCTCTGGCCCCGAAGGTGGCTGGTTGTCTCGCCTGTTTATTTTCTAATGAGAGAAAGAAAGAGTATAGATTTCTTTTTTTTAAAAAAAATTTTTTATTAGGTATTTTTCTCATTTACATTTCCAATGCTATCCCAAAATTCCCCCATACCCTCGCCCCACTCCCCTACCCACCCACTCCCACTTCTTGGCCCTGGCGTTCCCCTGTACTGAGGCATATAAAGTTTGCACGACCAATGGGCCTCTTTTTCCACTGATGGCCAGATAGGCCATCTTCTGATACACATGCAGCTAGAGACATGAGCTCCAGGGGGTACTGTATAGTTCATATTGTTGTTCCACCTATAGGGTTGCAGATCCCTTTAGCTCCTTGGGTACTTTCTCTAGCTCCTCCATTGGGGGCCCTGTGTTCCATCCAATAGCTGACTGTGAGCATCCACTTCTGTGTTTGCTAGGCCCCGGCATAGTCTCACAAGAGACAGCTATATCAGGGTCCTTTCAGCAAAATCTTGCTAGTGTATGTCATGGTGTCTGTGTTTGGCGGCTGATTATGGGATGGATCCCCGGATATGGTAGTCTCTAGATGGTCCATCCTTTTGTCTCAGCTCCAAACTTTGTCTCTGTAACTCCTTCTATGCCTGTTTTGTTCCCAATTCTAAGAAGGGCAAGGTGTCCACACTTTGGTCTTTGTTCTTCTTGAGTTTCATATGGTTTGTATCTTGTATCTTGGGTATTCTAAGTTTCTGGGCTAATATCCACTTATCAGTGAGTACATATTGTGTGAGTTCCTTTGTGATTGGGTTACCTCACTCAGGATGATGCCCTCCAGTTCCATCCATTTGCCTAAGAATTACATAAATTCATTCTTTTTAATAGCTGAGTAGTACTCCATTATGTAAATACACCACATTTTCTGTATCCATTCCTCTGTTGAGGGACATCTGGCTTCTTTCTAGCTTCTGGCTATTATAAATAAGGCTGCTATGAACATAGTGGAGCATGTGTCTTTCTTACCAGTTGGAACATCTTCTGGATAGATGCCCAGGAGATGTATTGCGGGATCCTCCGGTAGTACTATGTCCAATTTTCTGAGGCACCGCCAGACTGATTTCCAGAGTGGTTGTACAAGATTGCAATCCCACCAGCAATGGAGGAGTGTTCCTCTTTCTCCACATCCTCGCCAGCATCTGCTGTCACCTGAATTTTTGATCTTAGCCATTCTGACTGGAGTGAAGTGGAATCTCAGTGTTGTTTTGATTTGCATTTCTCTGATGATTAAGGATGCTGAACATTTTTTCAGGTGCTTTTCAGCCATTCAGATTTCCTCAGGTGAGAATTCTTTGTTTAGCTCTGAGCCCCATTTTTAATGGGGTTATCTGATTTTCTGGAGTCCACCTTCTTCAGTTCTTTATATATATCAGATATTAGTCCCCTATCTGCTTTAGGATAGGTAAAGATCCTTTCCCAGTCTGTTGGTGGCCTTTTTGTCTTATTGACAGTGTATTTTGCCTTACCTTTGATGAGTATTAAGTGTCCCTCCTTGTCTTTTTTGATAACTTTGGGTTGGAAGTCGATTTTATTAGATATTAGAATGGCTACTCCAGCTTTTTTCTTCAGAACATTTGCTTGGAAAATTGTTTTCCAGCCTTTCATTCTGAGGTAGTGTCTGTCTTTTTTTTCTGAGATGTGTTTCCTGTAAGCAGCAAAGTGTTGGGTCCTGTTTGTGTAGCCAGTCTATTAGTTTATGTACTTTTATTGGGGAATTGAGTCCATTGATATTGAGAGATATTAAGGAAAAGTAAATGTTGCTTACTATTATTTTTGTTGTTAAAGTTGGCATTCTGTTCTTTTGGCTGCCTTCTTTTTGGTTTGTTGAAGGATTATTTTCTTGTTTTTTTCTAGGGTGTGGTTTCTGTCCTTGTATTTTTTTTTTCTGTTATTATCCTTTGAAGGGCTGGATTCATGGAAAGATAATGTGTAAATTTGGTTTTGTCGTGGAATACTTTGGTTTCTCCATCTATGGTAATTGAGAGTTTGGCTGGGTATTGTAGCCTGGGCTGGCATTTGTGTTCTCTTAGTGTCTATAAACATCTGTCCAGGCTCTTCTGGCTTTCATAGTCTCTGGTGAAAAGTCTGGTGTAATTCTGATAGGCCTGTCTTTATATGTTACTTGACCCTTTTCCCTTACTGCTTTTAATATTCTATCTTTATTTAGTGCATTTGTTGTTCTGATTATTTTGTGTCGGGAGGAATTTCCTTTCTGGTCCAGTCTATTTGGAGTTCGGTAGGCTTCTTGTATGTTCATGGGCATCTTTCTTTATGTTTGGAAAGTTTTCTTCTATTATTTTGTTGAAGATATTTGCTGGCCCTTTAAGGTGAAAATCTTCCTTCTCATCTACTCCTATTATCTGTAGTTTTGGTCTTCTCATTGTGTCCTCTATTTCCTGGATGTTTTGAGTTAGGATCTTTTTGCATTTTCCATTTTCTTTGATTGTTGTGCTGATGTTTTCTATGGAATCTTCTGCACCTGAGATTCTCTCTTCCATCTCTTGTATTCTGTTGGTCATGCTTGCATCTATGGTTCCAGATTTCTTTCCTAGTGTTTTATCTTCCCTTTTTAGGTCTAGTATGGCTTTGTCATTTCCATCACCTGTTTGGATGTTTTTTCCTGTTTTTCTTTAAGGACTTGTTACTCTTTAGCATTGTTGTCCTGTATTTCTTTAAGTGAGTTATTAAAGTCCTTCTTGATGTCCTCTACCATTATCATGAGATATGCTTTTAAATCCGGTCTAGCTTTTCGGGTGTGTTTGGGTGCCCAGGACTTGGTGAGGTGGGAGCGCTGCATTCTGATGATGGTGAGTGGTCTTGGCTTCTGTTAGTAAGATTCTTACGTTTGTCTCTCGCCATCTTGTAATGTCTGGAGTCAGTTGTTATAATGGTCTCTGGTTAGAGCTTGTTCCTCTTGTGATTCTGTTAGTCTCTATCAGAAGACCTGGGAGACTAGCTCTCTCCTGAGTCTCAGTCGTCAGAGCACTCTCTGCAGGCAAGCTCTTCTCTTGCAGGGAAGTTGCCCAGATATCTGGTGTTCGAACCTGCCTCCTGGCAGAAGTTGTGTTCCACTCACCAGAGGTCCTAAGATCCTGTGGAGAGTGCTCTGGGAAACTTGGGGGTGTCTGCAGACTCCACGCCCAAGGTAACTTGGTGCTGGGGATGACTGGAAGGGACTTGTGACCCTGGTCAGTCCGGGTTTTATGCTTCCCTAATTAATGCTGTCTCAGGTCCCAAGCGATTGGATTGGAACAGAAGTTGTGTTCTACTCACCAGAGGTCCTAAGGTCCCATGGAGAGCGCTCTGAGGACCTTGGGGGTGTCCACAGACTCTGAGCCCAAGGTGACCCAGTGCTGGGCCAACCGGAAGGAAGAATATAGATTTGGGAGTGAGCAGGTAGGTGGGATGGATATTGTAAGAGATGGAGGATAGGAAATCATGATCAAAATATGCTGCAAAATATCTAATTTTCAGGAAAACTTAAAGTATAAATAAATTATTATATAATTACAATTAGAAATTAAAAAGACCATATTAACAATAAAAATACTAATGCACACAATAGACTTTTATCATGCTGCTCACTACTAAGATATATTTGAAAGACTGTCAATATTACCAGTGAAGAACACACAGTAGGAAAAGTAATTGGTTAGATGAATTCAAATGAATTGCTAGCCAAATGGTAATAGTTTTTGAAGACACAAACTCATTATCATCCATGTACACCATGTTCAATTGATTCAATGATAAGTGCAAGATAAAAAAGCCAAAATTATGAATAATTCTTTTAAAAATGTGTACTTTTAAAAAAATCTGGAAGTATACTAACATTGACAGAACAAAATGGAACATGGGATTTTTCATCTCCAGAAGACAAAAAATTTCCTGTCCAGAAAATTCATATATCTGGCCTGATGTGGTGCCAAATTAGACTAAAAGTTACAGAGATCAGAAAGGAAGACAATATATATGTGTGTGTGTGTATAAATAATATGTATATATATCATATTATATATATTATATTTTAAATATATATGTATATATATTTATATGTTCTTTCCCTCTGTTATGGTACAAAGTAAATTAGCTCCTCTGCTAAGGGAATGGCCATGTGCTCAGCAAGAGTCTTCTCAGTAGAGATTTCTGGGAAAATACCAGGAAGGCCACACATCAATGAAGGAAAAGTGATTCTAGAGAATTCTTAGCTTGTGTACTATATGAGTGCAATGTTCACATCACCATTCCACATCTCTTTACCTTGACCTTAACAGTGTTCATCTCCTAGAGTGTCTGTGAGATTTAAATAAGTCTGTGGATTCTATAACATGGTTCTTGACATGTAATTATAATATAAAACTGAAAGGAAATAAAACTTGAGACCTGTGATTCATGTAATGTATGTCAAATAGCCCAAAGAGTTGTTTCTGAGCTTTGAAACCTGGGGCTGAGAACATAGCAGAACAGACCAGGACATGCCCGGGCAGGCCTGTCGCCTCCCTATCTCCCATCCCTCTGACCTAAGTTAAATGTTAACAGGCTGCTGATGTTTAAATGGACCAATCATGTGAAACTGCGGCAATTCTTCCCCCAGCCCCACTCCTTTTCTATAAAAACCCCTAGCTTCCAAGCCTCATGGTTGAATCCACTGTCTCCTGTGTGAGATATGTTTCGACCCGATGCTCCACCATTAAAATACCTCGTTTTGTTACATCAAGGTGTTGTTTATTCGTGATTCTTGGGTGCACTCGAATCGGGAGTTGAGTGGGGGTTTCCCTACTAGGTTCTTTCAAAAACAACATAATTTATGGAGGCCTGATATTAAAGGGGAAAAAATCAAAATAGAAAAAAAGTTCATTAAGATCAAGGAAAATAGCAAATTCCCAGAAATACCCTGAATAACAATAAAAGCAGATTGCTCCAGGAATGTAAAACATTTCTACTCTTGGTATAATCCAATAAGAGAAAAAAAATTCAGTTAAATATCAGAGATAAGCAGGTACCATGCTATATGCAGTTTATACTTACTACTGATTTTTATTAAATTTACAATATATCTTTCAAACACTCATACTCCAAAAATGATGGCATTGAAATTGCTAAGGTAGCAATGAAATTGCAATACTTTGGCTTCTCTCATGTTTACTTATTAAGTTGATTTGGAAAAAGAATAAGAAATTAATAATGATAAAAATGTGGACAAGACAATGGTATGTATGGATTCTGTCTCTCCCTCAATCTCTAAAACTGTTTTCTTTCCTCTCTCTTTCTTATTCACTTCCCCCTCCCACTCTTCCAAAGTCTGCTCTCTCTCTCTCTCTCTCTCTCTCTCTCTCTCTCTCTCTCTCTCTCTCTCTCCACACATCTCCCTCCCTAAAGTATGTTTAGTTATGGAAGTAGAGAATGCACTGAATCCTGGATCCACATAAGGAGAGGCTTAGATGAAATGATCTTACCCAGTTTACCTTTGTTGAACAAATAGATAGAGGTATCTTTGGTATTGGCAGCAGAATCTGCAGAAGTAGAATTCAAGAATAAAAATTTGGCCTGAGATATAGACTCTATCTTTAGAAGGTGTTGTGGCTGGCCAGCGGCTTATGTCTGGGTTCTACTCTGGAAAGGCATCTTGGAATCTGCAAGAGAAGGGGTGGGGGCCCTAGGCTGCGCAATAAAGATGGAACCAAGGCAACCAGTCTGATCAAGGTTCGATTTTACTATTTCCGACACTCGGGTATGAAGCAGGGGAAGGGGCCCTTTTACACCAAATCATCCTGGAGTAAAGTTACAGGTGACCATGTGTTTGAATCCAGAACAGCAAGGCGGCAGGCAGTGGCAGTGGGAGTGGCAGAACGATAGGGCGGCAAGCTCTGCCCCAATGCTCTCTTCTAGCTAACACTGAAACCTTAGCAAATAGGTTTCAGGCTGGGGAGGTAACAAGAAGGGTCTTGTACTCAGCTGAATACACCTTCCTAAATCTAAATGCATCTATGCAATTCTGCCATAGGTTCAGTCCATCTGTAATTTTTCTTGTCTCATTCTACATGATACTGCCATTTCTGGGACATGAAGAGGTTGAGGCTTCTATCATGGGCAATAAGATTGATGGAAAAGAAAGACAAGACTCTGTCCCAGACATGAGCACAGAACAATCACAGTCCATGTGTTCCCACTCTTAGATAGTACAGCCTAAAGACATCAAGAAATTCATCAGTCAAATACCAAATTCTCTAATCACAAACTCTTTATAGCTGACATGTATAGCACTCCATGGAACAAAGCCTAGACCCTGGATTTGTTGGACTCCTGTTAGCGTCCTCATCTCATGATATCCTGCCATGCTGTCCTGATCTTCACTCCATAGAAGCTTCTGGAACTGTAGTGTGATCATTCTCTGCAGAGGCAGCTGTTCTGTTTTCCACAGACAGTTATGCATTCATTCTTTCAACTTATGATAGCTTTATATGACTTCATAGCATTGTTTAAAAATTCTGAAAGTTTTTGTTTGCTGCTTGTCTACAAAGATACATGTAAAATTAATCTGTTGCCTAGACTAAAAATGAACTTTATAAGTAGGAATGTAGCTTTCTCTGCTGTTGGCTACTTAGCCACATGCAAGTTGAGGAAGATGAGCCTGGAGAGGGAAGATGGACATGACAGGAAAGAAATGAAGAATAGCCAGGCTCACCAGTACCAGATGCCTTATATGGAGCAGCTGTCATTGTCTTCTCTTAAAACCAAGAAGAAAAATAAGTTATAAGACACTGAGTGACCAATGGTGCCAATCTTCACATGGAGAACATTAGTCCTGAGAGACCCAGAGGCCAAGGAGTCACAGAGGTAAAATAGAGAATGTAAAAACCTAATATACATTCGTTGGTTTTATTTTGATTACCTTCTCAAAGATAGTTTACTAAAATTAGCCATGTACTTGCAAACAAAGTTTAGAAATGATAAAAAGACACATAGAATTAGGAAATTCAAACATGCTGAAATTTAAGATATGATGTCCAATATATATATATATATATTATAGATTAGAAGATGAGAAGAACTAGCATTCTAAACATCTATAAGCCAAATTCAATATTTACATGACATCTTAAAAAAAATGCAGGTAAAAGTCTTTACTCATGTCCAAAGAACAGCAACACATGGGTGTGTCAAAATCATTGCTACAATCAAAGAGCGGGGAAATCAGAGCATGAAGCTCCAGTGTCAGCACAAAACAAGGCATGTCTTCATATACCATATATACAGTGACCATTCAGGGGTCACTGGGTCAGATTTTGCTTAGAGGGTATGTAAGACCCCCTTTCGGGGACCCCCACTGTAGTCTTGGGAGTGTGAGAGCACCCAAAGAAACACGAGGACCCATCTTGTTGTAATTACATGAGGACGTTTAATTACAGAGCTCCGGACAGACATGTATCCCACACAGGAGATAACGGATGCTGGCCACGAGGCTCGAAAGTTAGGGGGTTTTATGGGGTAAGGGGCTTAGGGGTGTGGAATTCAGCACAGCGACTCACTATTGGCTTATTTAAACATTAACAGAAAAATTACATGTATGTGCAGGGTGTCAGAGTTCTGTGAGTTGTTGACTCAGTTCAGATAGCCCTGCTATGTCTTCACAGTCCCCTTTATCTTATGGTCAAGATGTTCCCAGGAATGTTTTAACTATGAGGCATACCCAGGTTTGTTTTTCTCTTTTCTCAGCCCCAGGCAGCCTCTAGGCTCACAAACAACCAGCAATTTCTGAGTACTTTATATGACTTACAAGTCTTGAAATTTCATCTTTTTTTCAGGTACCAGAAATGTTCATAAGTAAAGGGACAGCCGGCCACCTTCCTGGTGAGAGCACGGGGGTCTGCCTGGCCTGAGAGGTTTGTGGCACAGGCGCCGGCGGGAGCCTTCTTGGCTCCGGGACTCCGCGGAGGGCAGGCTGCACGGGTGACCGTGTGGAATACAGAGTGCCAGCTGTTTCTGGGACGGGCGAGAGAGTCGCAGAGCTTCTGGGCGGCGCCATCTTCAGCTCTAGACAGCCGGCCACCTTCCTGGTGAGAGCACGGGGGTCTGCCTGGCCTGAGAGGTTTGTGGCACAGGCGCCGGCGGGAGCCTTCTTGGCTCCGGGACTCCGCGGAGGGCAGGCTGCACGGGTGACCGTGTGGAATACAGAGTGCCAGCTGTTTCTGGGACGGGCGAGAGAGTCGCAGAGCTCCTGGGCGGCGCCATCTTCAGCTCCAGACAGCCGGCCACCTTCCTGGTGAGAGCACGGGGGTCTGCCTGGCCTGAGAGGTTTGTGGCACAGGCGCCGGCGGGAGCCTTCTTGGCTCCGGGACTCCGCGGAGGGCAGGCTGCACGGGTGACCGTGTGGAATACAGAGTGCCAGCTGTTTCTGGGACGGGCGAGAGAGTCGCAGAGCTTCTGGGCGGCGCCATACTTAGCTCCAGACAGCCGGCCACCTTCCTGGTGAGAGCACGGGGTCTGCCTGGCCTGAGAGGTTTGTGGCACAGGCGCCGGCGGGAGCCTTCTTGGCTCCGGGACTCCGCGGAGGGCAGGCTGCACGGGTGACCGTGTGGAATACAGAGTGCCAGCCGTTTCTGGGACGGGCGAGAGAGTCGCAGAGATTCTGGGGCGGCACCATCCTCAGCTCCAGACAACCAGCCACCTTCCCGGCAAGAGCCACAGAGCTTCTGAGGCTGCGACATCTTCGACTCCAGACAACTGGCCACCTTCCTGGCCAAAGCAACACAGCTTCTGGGAAAGATCCTGTTTTGGGCCTTCACCTTCAGCCAGGAGGAGGTCCAAACACCAGATAACTGTACACCTTCCCTGAGAGAGGAGAGCTTGCCTACAGAGACTGCTCTGACCACTGAAACTCAGAGAAGAGAGCTTGTCTCCCACGCCTGCTGATAGAGGGTAACAAAATCAACAGAGGAACAATCTTTTAACAAAGACAACTATAACAACTAACTCCAGAGATTGCCAGATGGCGAAAGGTAAACGTAAGAATCCTACTAACAGAAGCCAGGACCACTCACCATCATCAGAACCCAGAACGCCCACTTCGCCCAATCCAGGACACCCTAACACACCTGAAAAGGTAGACCTGGATTTAAAAGCATATCTCATGATGATGGTAGAGGACATAAAGAAGGAATTCAACAACTCACTTAAAGAAATACAGGAGAACACTGCTAAAGAGTTACAAGTCCTTAAAGAAAAACAGGAAAACACTGCTAAAGAGTTACAAGTCCTTAAAGAAAAACAGGAAAACACAACCAAACAGGTAGAAGTCCTTATAGAAAAACAGGAAAACACATCCAAACAGGTGATGGAAATGAACAAAACCATACTAGACCTAAAAAGGGAAGTAGACACAATAAAGAAAACCCAAAGTGAGGCGACGCTGGAGATAGAAACCCTAGGAAAGAAATCTGGAACCATAGATGCCAGCATCAGCAACAGAATACAAGAGATGGAAGAGAGAATCTCAGGTGCAGAAGACTCCATAGAGAACATCGGCACAACAATCAAAGAAAATGGAAAATGCAAAAAGATCCTAACTCAAAACATCCAGGAAATCCAGGACACAATGAGAAGACCAAACCTACGGATAATAGGAGTGGATGAGAATGAAGATTTTCAACTCAAAGGACCAGCAAACATCTTCAACAAAATTATTGAAGAAAACTTCCCAAATCTAAAGAAAGAGATGCCCATGAACATACAAGAAGCCTACAGAACTCCAAATAGACTGGACCAGAAAAGAAATTCCTCCCGACACATAATAATCAGAACACCAAATGCACTAAATAAAGATAGAATACTAAAAGCAGTAAGGGAAAAAGGTCAAGTAACATATAAAGGCAAGCCTATCAGAATTACACCAGATTTTTCACCAGAGACTATGAAAGCCAGAAGAGCCTGGTCAGATGTTATACAGACACTAAGAGAACATAAATGCCAGCCCAGGCTACTATACCCAGCCAAACTCTCAATTACCATAGATGGAGAAACCAAAGTATTCCACGACAAAACTAAATTCACCCATTATCTCTCCACGAATCCAGCCCTTCAAAGGATAATAACAGAAAAAAAACAATACAAGGACGGGAACCACGCCCTAGAAAAAACAAGAAGATAATCCATCAACAAACCTAAAAGAAGACAACCACAAGAACAGAATGCCAACTTTAACAACAAAAATAACAGGAAGCAACAATTACCTTTCCTTAATATCTCTTAATATCAATGGACTCAATTCCCCAATAAAAAGACATAGACTAACAGACTGGCTACACAAACAGGACCCAACATTCTGCTGCTTACAGGAAACCCATCTCAGGGAAAAAGACAGACACTACCTCAGAGTGAAAGGCTGGAAAACAATTTTCCAAGCAAATGGTCTGAAGAAACAGGCTGGAGTAGCCATTCTAATATCGGATAAAATCGACTTCCAACCCAAAGTTATCAAAAAAGACAAGGAGGGACACTTCATACTCATCAAAGGTAAAATCCTCCAAGAGGAACTCTCAATTCTGAATATCTACGCTCCAAATGCAAGGGCAGCCACATTCATTAAAGACACTTTAGTAAAGCTCAAAGCACACATTGCACCTCACACAATAATAGTGGGAGACCTCAACACACCACTTTCATCAATGGACAGATCGTGGAAACAGAAACTAAACAGGGACACAGTGAAACTAACAGAAGTTATGAAACAAATGGACCTGACAGATATCTACAGAATATTTAATCCTAAAACAAAAGGATATACCTTCTTCTCAGCACCTCACGGGACCTGCTCCAAAATTGACCATATAATTGGTCACAAAATAAGCCTCAACAGATACAAAAATATTGAAATTGTCCCATGTATCCTATCAGACCACCATGGCCTAAGACTGATCTTCAATAACAACATTAAGAATGGAAAGCCAACATTCACGTGGAAACTGAACAACACTCTTCTCAATGATACCTTGGTCAAGGAAGGAATAAAGAAAGAAATTAAAGACTTTTTAGAGTTTAATGAAAATGAAGCCACAACGTACCCAAACCTTTGGGACACAATGAAAGCATTTCTAAGAGGGAAACTCATAGCTCTGAGTACCTCCAAGAAGAAACGGGAGAGAGCACATACTAGCAGCTTGACAACACATCTAAAAGCTCTAGAAAAAAAGGAAGCAAATTCACCCAAGAGGAGTAGACGGCAGGAAATAATCAAACTCAGGGGTGAAATTAACCAAGTGGAAACAAGAAGAACTATTCAAAGAATTAACCAAACGAGGAGTTGGTTCTTTGAGAAAATCAACAAGATAGATAAACCCTTAGCTAGACTCACTAGAGGGCAAAGGGACAAAATCCTAATCAACAAAATCAGAAATGAAAAGGGAGACATAACAACAGATCCTGAAGAAATCCAAAACACCATCAGATCCTTCTACAAAAGCTTATACTCAACAAAACTGGAAAACCTGGACGAAATGGACAAATTTCTGGACAGATACCAGGTACCAAAGTTGAATCAGGATCAAGTTGACCTTCTAAACAGTCCCATATCCCCTAAAGAAATAGAAGCAGTTATTAATAGTCTCCCAACCAAAAAAAGCCCAGGACCAGATGGGTTTAGTGCAGAGTTCTATCAGACCTTCAAAGAAGATCTAATTCCAGTTCTGCACAAACTATTTCACAAGATAGAAGTAGAAGGTACTCTACCCAACTCATTTTATGAAGCCACTATTACTCTGATACCTAAACCACAGAAAGATCCAACAAAGATAGAGAACTTCAGACCAATTTCTCTTATGAATATCGATGCAAAAATCCTTAATAAAATTCTCGCTAACCGAATCCAAGAACACATTAAAGAAATCATCCATCCTGACCAAGTAGGTTTTATTCCAGGGATGCAGGGATGGTTTAATATACGAAAATCCATCAATGTAATCCATTATATAAACAAACTCAAAGACAAAAACCACATGATCATCTCGTTAGATGCAGAAAAAGCATTTGACAAGATCCAACACCCATTCATGATAAAAGTTTTGGAAAGATCAGGAATTCAAGGCCCATACCTAAACATAATAAAAGCAATCTACAGCAAACCAGTAGCCAACATCAAAGTAAATGGAGAGAAGCTGGAAGCAATCCCACTAAAATCAGGGACTAGACAAGGCTGCCCACTTTCTCCCTACCTTTTCAACATAGTACTTGAAGTATTAGCCAGAGCAATTCGACAACAAAAGGAGATCAAGGGGATACAAATTGGAAAAGAGGAAGTCAAAATATCACTTTTTGCAGATGATATGATAGTATATATAAGTGACCCTAAAAATTCCACCAGAGAACTCCTAAACCTGATAAACAGCTTTGGTGAAGTAGCTGGATATAAAATTAACTCAAACAAGTCAATGGCCTTTCTGTACACAAAGAATAAACAGGCTGAGAAAGAAATTAGGGAAACAACACCGTTCTCAATAGTCACAAATAATATAAAATATCTCGGCGTGACTCTAACTAAGGAAGTAAAAGATCTGTATGATAAAAACTTCAAGTCTCTGAAGAAAGAAATTAAAGAAGATCTCAGAAGATGGAAAGATCTCCCATGCTCATGGATTGGCAGGATCAACATTGTAAAAATGGCTATCTTGCCAAAAGCAATTTACAGATTCAATGCAATCCCCATCAAAATTCCAACTCAATTCTTCAACGAATTAGAAGGAGCAATTTGCAAATTCATCTGGAATAACAAAAAACCTAGGATAGCAAAAACTCTTCTCAAGGATAAAAGAACCTCTGGTGGAATCACCATGCCTGACCTAAAGCTTTACTACAGGGCAATTGTGATAAAAACTGCATGGTACTGGTATAGAGACAGACAAGTAGACCAATGGAATAGAATTGAAGACCCAGAAATGAACCCACACACCTATGGTCACTTGATCTTCGACAAGGGAGCTAAAACCATCCAGTGGAAGAAAGACAGCATTTTCAACAATTGGTGCTGGCACAACTGGTTGTTATCATGTAGAAGAATGCGAATCGATCCATACTTATCTCCTTGCACTAAGGTCAAATCTAAGTGGATCAAGGAACTTCACATAAAACCAGAGACACTGAAACTTATAGAGGAGAAAGTGGGGAAAAGCCTTGAAGATATGGGTACAGGGGAAAGATTCCTGAACAGAACAGCAATGGCTTGCTCTGTAAGATCGAGAATTGACAAATGGGACCTAATGAAACTCCAAAGTTTCTGCAAGGCAAAAGACACCGTCAATAGGACAAAAAGACCACCAACAGATTGGGAAAGGATCTTTACCTATCCTAAATCAGATAGGGGACTAATATCCAACATATATAAAGAACTCAAGAAGGTGGACTTCAGAAAATCAAATAACCCCATTAAAAAATGGGGCTCAGAACTGAACAAAGAATTCTCACCTGAGGAATACCGAATGGCAGAGAAGCACCTGAAAAAATGCTCAACATCCTTAATCATCAGGGAAATGCAAATCAAAACAACCCTGAGATTCCACCTCACACCAGTCAGAATGGCTAAGATCAAAAATTCAGGTGACAGCAGATGCTGGCGTGGATGTGGAGAAAGAGGAACACTCCTCCATTGTTGGTGGGATTGCAGGCTTGTACAACCACTCTGGAGATCAGTCTGGCGGTTCCTCAGAAAACTGGATATAGTACTACCGGAGGATCCAGCAATACCTCTCCTGGGCATATATCCAGAAGATGCCCCAACTGGTAAGAAGGACACATGCTCCACTATGTTCATAGCAGCCTTATTTATAATAGCCAGAAGCTGGAAGGAACCCAGATGCCCCTCAACAGAGGAATGGATACAGAAGATGTGGTACATCTACACAATGGAGTACTACTCAGCTATTAAAAAGAATGAATTTATGAAATTCCTGGCCAAATGGATGGACCTGGAGGGCATCATCCTGAGTGAGGTAACACATTCACAAAGGAACTCACACAATATGTACTCACTGATAAGTGGATATTAGCCCAAAACCTAAGATACCCAAGATATAAGATACAATTTCCTAAACACATGAAACTCAAGAAAAATGAAGACTGAAGTGTGAACACTATGCCCCTCCTTAGAAGTGGGAGCAAAACACCCTTGGAAGGAGTTACAGAGACAAAGTTTGGAGTTGAGATAAAAGGATGGACCATGTAGACACTACCATATCCGGGGATCCATCCCATAATCAGCTTCCAAATGCTAACACCATTGCATACACTAGCAAGATTATGCTGAAAGGACCCTGATATAGCTGTCTCTTGTCAGAGTATGCCTGGGCCTAGCAAACATAGAAGTGGATGCTCACAGTCGGCTATTGGATGGATCACATGGCCCCCAATGAAGGAGCTAGAGAAAGTACCAAAGAAGCTAAAGGGATCTGCAACCCTATAGGTGGAACAACATTATGAACTAACCAGTACCCCGGAGCTCTTGACTCTAGCTGCATATGCATCAAAAGATGGCCTAGTCGGCCATCACTCGAAAGAGAGGCCCATTGGACAGGCAAACTTTATATGCCCCAGTACAGGGGAACGCCAGGGCCATAAAAGGGGAGTGGGTGGGTAGGGGAGAGGGGGTGGGTGGCTATGGGGGACTTTTGGTATAGCATTGCAAATGTAAATGAGCAAAATACCTAATAAAAAATGGAAAAAAAAAAAAAAAAAAAAAAAAAAAAAAGTAAAGCAGACAGGAGATGCCATAATAGATGACATTTAAAAATATCATGGCCAAATCCTTATGAAATGTTTAACTCTAGTGACACAGTTTACAAGATCCTCATTTTCTATATTGTTTCCTCAGAAACAACTTGTTGCCATGTTTTCTTTCCCTTTTGTGATTCAGGCATCCCTACAATAAAGTACTGAAAATTGATAAATGTCTAGGACCAGTTGATCTGATGCTTGCAGTTCTCTTTCCAAATGCATCGGAAGTTAGATACCTGCAGCTGGTCAGTTCCACATATCCTCTATGGAAAGATCAGAGGAGAGAAGTCAGAACCAAGAACCAGCCAGCCAGTCAACCCATAAAGCCATCTCCTGTAGGTTTAGATTGTTCAAAACCTATTTTAATAAGGGTTTTCAAACAGTTCCACCCCAATCCTTCTAGCCCACTGTCCAAAGGTAGGGGAGAAAAGATGGTAACTAGAACAAGGGTATGTGGACTTGTTAAGAAGTAGTTCTTATCGGTGATTCCAATTTTCATTGTTAGGATACCAGCAGTCTAGTTCAGTAGTGTCAGGACACCAAACACGAATCAGTAGCAGTGGCATGATCCAACAGAAACAGCCAGGCCTCCCACTAATAGACACGAGTCAACCAGTGCAAACAGAACCAGCCCAATGCTAGCAGTTCTCTGTTGTGCCTCTCTCAACAATATAAAGATGAGAGACTAATGAAGCATTGCAAGACTAGCGATGCAACCTTGCCATCACTGTTTGTTGAGTCCTACTTACACTCTGTCCAAACATCATGTGTCCTCTCAGGGGTCTTGCTTTGGCAAGACAGTCTGCATCATATCACACAACTAGAACTTTCCACCTCAACCCACCTTCACAGAGCCTAAGACTTATACAGTGTTATCACATAGACTTCTGTGGTGTTTTATTGCTGTTTGTTTGTTTTGTTTTGTTTTGTATTTTTGAGACAGGTTCTCACTGTGGTAGTCCTGGCTGACCTGAAATTTACTATGATAGATGAAGGTATCCACAGTCAAAGGACTAGTGCAAGGATACTCTGCATTTTTCTCTGGTTTTTGTATCCTTTTGACCCAATCTTCTGCTATATTCTCTGTTCCTTTGAAGGATGGAGATTGTAGCGATCTCTTCCTACTGAGAGCATAGCAGTGGGACATTACTCCATAGCAATGAATGCTCACTCCTAGAATAACACAAAGGATGGTTAAGAGCACATGATCCTAATAACCAGCTGAGAGGCACAGCCAATGTGCCAAGTGAAAGTTTAGGTGAGCTACACCATGAGAATCCTCTTTATTTAGAACAAATCATCTGTCATCTTAGCACAACATATAGTATCAATGAGGGCAGAGGAAGAAACTCTCTGTGACATATTATATATAGCTAGGAGATCGAATATACACTGTAAAGAAATAATCCTAAAAGTAGCACAATAAAAAAAAATCAAGTCACTTACCAAGGGAAAAAAATCATAACTAGCTGAGACTTTTTATCAACCATAAAAGCAGAAGAGCAGTGAGAAAATTATTTCAACCTCTGAAAGCAACAAACTGTGAATCAAGAATGGTATTTCCTGCAAGGCTATCTTTAAAATTTCATGGATGAGTAAATATGTATTTTGAGACAAGCACAAATTAAGGCAACATCCCTGCAGAAAGTACAGACAATTGATGGAAGCTGCTTAATTTAATTCTTTTTATTGCTTATGTTTTAATTTCTGTTTTATTAATTCCACTTCTCATTTATATGGTCTCATCTTGTACACTTTTGGAGGATGTTGTTCTTTCATTGTTGGGAACAAAAAAGGGGGGCCCTGGGAAAGAAGGGGGGAGAAATAGCCCAAGTCTAGCCAGAGTTCCTGTGCTCTGGGCAGGCATACACGGGGAGAGCTGCTGAACACTTTCCACTTGGCCTCGGGTGGGCATCTAATCCTCTGACACCACTTGGAGGGGGGTGGACAAGGGGCAGCCCCTGACTGGGGACCCTAAGGCGATACCCTGTCACCCCAGGGTTATAGGAGAGAGGGATAAAGGGAAAGGTTCCCAACACTGACCAGAGTGTGCATTGGATCTTGATGGAACAGACACTCTCTATGGTTTAAGAGCTTTATTATAGAAATGCAGGCTTTCCAGCACAATGGAGATC